>NC_089839.1:152323152-152694356 GCF_035609145.1 Eleutherodactylus coqui | reverse complement strand
TCACCTCCCTCCCTATCCACGAACCCCCACCACCTCCCTCCCTATCCCACAAACCCCACCCCCCTCCCATATAACCTCTCAAACCTAACTTTAAATTTTTACAAACAAATTTCCTATAATGCTAAATTCCTCTAACATTTTTGTGTTCGGAATTGCCTGTTCAGCAATTGCACTACCACAGCCAGACTTGGCGCTGGCTACTCTGGGTAGCAGAGGCTAGGGACCGCAGGTTTTCACACTTTAACCCCTGTACAGGGATCTGGACTCTGCTGCAACGAATCCCTAGCTTGCATCTCCAGAGTAGTCGCTGACTGGTGGAGTAAGCAGGCAACAAAGAAAACAACAAGCCCTGGAGTCAGTAATGGGTAATCAGTGTAGATAAGCATTGGGCCAAATCAGATTTAACAAACAGAATCAGCATCAGTGAGTAAAACTACTTGCCATGATTGTTGCTCAAGGGCACTAAGGGGGAGCACTATTACTATTGCGGATGCACTATTATTGAGGCCACTAAGAAAGTGCACTATTAGTATTCAGGTCACTATAGTTAATGTCTCCAAAAATAATAGTGCAATATTACCATTGGAGCAGTATTGCTATTGGGGCCATTAAGGAGGTGCACTATTACTATTGGGGACATTAAGGAGGTGCACTATTGCTATTGGGGCCAATAAGTGGGCGCACTATTGCAATTGGGGCCATTAGGGGCTAACCTGTTGGAAACGGAATACTCTTTTAAAACATTGCCAAGTTTAACAAATAAATATCCAATACACACCCTCCCTCCCTATCCCACAAAAACCCCACTACCTCCCACCAACTCCCTCCCTATCCCACAAACCCCACCACCTCCCTCCCTATCCCACGAACCCCCACCACCTCCCTCCCTATCCCACAAACCCCACCCCTCTCCCATAAAACCTCTAGAACCTAACTTTTAAATTTTTACAAACAAATTTCCTATAATGCTAAATTCCTCTAACATTTTTGTGTTCGGAATTGCCTGTTCAGCAATTGCACTACCACAGCCAGACTTGGCGCTGGCTACTCTGGGTAGCAGAGGCTAGGGACCGCAGGTCTTCACCCTTTAACCCCTGTACAGGGATCTGGACTCTGCTGCTACGAATCCCTAGCTTGCATCTCCAGAGTAGTCGCTGACTGGTGGAGTAAGCAGGCAACAAAGAAAACAACAAGCCCTGGAGTCAGTAATGGGTAATCAGTGTAGATAAGCATCGGGCCAAATCAGATTTAACAAACAGAATCAGGATCAGTGAGTAAAACTAATTGCCATGATTGTTGCTCAAGGGCACTAAGGGGGAGCACTATTACTATTGGGGATGCACTATTATTGAGGCCACTAAGAAAGTGCACTATTAGTATTCAGGTCACTATAGTTAATGTCTCCAAAAATAATAGTGCAATATTACCATTGGAGCACTATTGCTATTGGGGCCATTAAGGAGGTGCACTATTGCTATTGGGGCCAATAAGTGGGCGCAGTATTGCAATTGCGGCCATTAGCGGCTAACCTGTTGGAAACGGAATACTCTTTTAAAACATTGCCAAGTTTAACATATAAATATCCCATACACACCCTCCCTCCCTATCCCACAAAAACCCCACTACCTCCCACCAACTCCTTCCCTATCCCACAAACCCCACCACCTCCCTCCCTATCCCACGAACCCCCACCACCTCCCTCCCTATCCCACAAACCCCCACCACCTCCCTCCCTATCCCACAAACCCCACCCCTCTCCCATATAACCTCTCAAACCTAACTTTTAATTTTTACAAACACATTTTCTATAATGCTAAATTCCTCTAACATTTTTGTGTTCGGAATTGCCTGTTCAGCAATTGCACTACCACAGCCAGACTTGGCGCTGGCTACTCTGGGTAGCAGAGGCTAGGGACCGCAGGTTTTCACCCTTTAACCCCTGTACAGGGATCTGGACTCTGCTGCTACGAATCCCTAGCTTGCATCTCCAGAGTAGTCGCTGACTGGTGGAGTAAGCAGGCAACAAAGAAAACAACAAGCCCTGGAGTCAGTAATGGGTAATCAGTGTAGATAAGCATTGGGCCAAATCAGATTTAACAAACAGAATCAGCATCAGTGAGTAAAACTACTTGCCATGATTGTTGCTCAAGGGCACTAAGGGGGAGCACTATGATTATTGGGGATGCACTATTATTGAGGCCACTAAGAAAGTGCACTATTAGTATTCAGGCCACTATAGTTAATGTCTCCAAAAATAATAGTGCAATATTACCATTGGAGCACTATTGCTATTGGGGCCATTAAGGAGGTGCACTATTGCTATTGGGGCCAATAAGTGGGCGCAGTATTGCAATTGGGGCCATTAGGGGCTAACCTGTTGGAAACGGAATACTCTTTTAAAACATTGCCAAGTTTAACATATAAATATCCCATACACACCCTCCCTCCCTATCCCACAAAAACCCCACTACCTCCCACCAACTCCCTCCCTATCCCACAAACCCCACCACCTCCCTCCCTATCCCACGAACCCCCAAAACCTCCCTCCCTATCCCACAAACCCACCCCTCTCCCATATAACCTCTCAAACCTAACTTTTAATTTTTACAAACACATTTTCTATAATGCTAAATTCCTCTAACATTTTTGTGTTCGGAATTGCCTGTTCAGCAATTGCACTACCACAGCCAGACTTGGCGCTGGCTACTCTGGGTAGCAGAGGCTAGGGACCGCAGGTTTTCACCCTTTAACCCCTGTACAGGGATCTGGACTCTGCTGCTACGAATCCTAGCTTGCATCTCCAGAGTAGTCGCTGACTGGTGGAGTAAGCAGGCAACAAAGAAAACAACAAGCCCTGGAGTCAGTAATGGGTAATCAGTGTAGATAAGCATTGGGCCAAATCAGATTTAACAAACAGAATCAGCATCAGTGAGTAAAACTACTTGCCATGATTGTTGCTCAAGGGCACTAAGGGGGAGCACTATGATTATTGGGGATGCACTATTATTGAGGCCACTAAGAAAGTGCACTATTAGTATTCAGGCCACTATAGTTAATGTCTCCAAAAATAATAGTGCAATATTACCATTGGAGCACTATTGCTATTGGGGCCATTAAGGAGGTGCACTATTGCTATTGGGGCCAATAAGTGGGCGCAGTATTGCAATTGGGGCCATTAGGGGCTAACCTGTTGGAAACGGAATACTCTTTTAAAACATTGCCAAGTTTAACATATAAATATCCCATACACACCCTCCCTCCCTATCCCACAAAAACCCCACTACCTCCCACCAACTCCCTCCCTATCCCACAAACCCCACCACCTCCCTCCCTATCCCACGAACCCCCACCACCTCCCTCCCTATCCCACAAACCCCACCCCTCTCCCATATAACCTCTCAAACCTAACTTTTAAATTTTTACAAACAAATTTCCTATAATGCTAAATTCCTCTAACATTTTTGTGTTCGGAATTGCCTGTTCAGCAATTGCACTACCACAGCCAGACTTGGCGCTGGCTACTCTGGGTAGCAGAGGCTAGGGACCGCAGGTTTTCACACTTTAACCCCTGTACAGGGATCTGGACTCTGCTGCAACGAATCCCTAGCTTGCATCTCCAGAGTAGTCGCTGACTGGTGGAGTAAGCAGGCAACAAAGAAAACAACAAGCCCTGGAGTCAGTAATGGGTAATCAGTGTAGATAAGCATTGGGCCAAATCAGATTTAACAAACAGAATCAGCATCAGTGAGTAAAACTACTTGCCATGATTGTTGCTCAAGGGCACTAAGGGGGAGCACTATTACTATTGCGGATGCACTATTATTGAGGCCACTAAGAAAGTGCACTATTAGTATTCAGGTCACTATAGTTAATGTCTCCAAAAATAATAGTGCAATATTACCATTGGAGCAGTATTGCTATTGGGGCCATTAAGGAGGTGCACTATTACTATTGGGGACATTAAGGAGGTGCACTATTGCTATTGGGGCCAATAAGTGGGCGCACTATTGCAATTGGGGCCATTAGGGGCTAACCTGTTGGAAACGGAATACTCTTTTAAAACATTGCCAAGTTTAACAAATAAATATCCAATACACACCCTCCCTCCCTATCCCACAAAAACCCCACTACCTCCCACCAACTCCCTCCCTATCCCACAAACCCCACCACCTCCCTCCCTATCCCACGAACCCCCACCACCTCCCTCCCTATCCCACAAACCCCACCCCTCTCCCATAAAACCTCTAGAACCTAACTTTTAAATTTTTACAAACAAATTTCCTATAATGCTAAATTCCTCTAACATTTTTGTGTTCGGAATTGCCTGTTCAGCAATTGCACTACCACAGCCAGACTTGGCGCTGGCTACTCTGGGTAGCAGAGGCTAGGGACCGCAGGTCTTCACCCTTTAACCCCTGTACAGGGATCTGGACTCTGCTGCTACGAATCCCTAGCTTGCATCTCCAGAGTAGTCGCTGACTGGTGGAGTAAGCAGGCAACAAAGAAAACAACAAGCCCTGGAGTCAGTAATGGGTAATCAGTGTAGATAAGCATCGGGCCAAATCAGATTTAACAAACAGAATCAGGATCAGTGAGTAAAACTAATTGCCATGATTGTTGCTCAAGGGCACTAAGGGGGAGCACTATTACTATTGGGGATGCACTATTATTGAGGCCACTAAGAAAGTGCACTATTAGTATTCAGGTCACTATAGTTAATGTCTCCAAAAATAATAGTGCAATATTACCATTGGAGCACTATTGCTATTGGGGCCATTAAGGAGGTGCACTATTGCTATTGGGGCCAATAAGTGGGCGCAGTATTGCAATTGCGGCCATTAGCGGCTAACCTGTTGGAAACGGAATACTCTTTTAAAACATTGCCAAGTTTAACATATAAATATCCCATACACACCCTCCCTCCCTATCCCACAAAAACCCCACTACCTCCCACCAACTCCTTCCCTATCCCACAAACCCCACCACCTCCCTCCCTATCCCACGAACCCCCACCACCTCCCTCCCTATCCCACAAACCCCCACCACCTCCCTCCCTATCCCACAAACCCCACCCCTCTCCCATATAACCTCTCAAACCTAACTTTTAATTTTTACAAACACATTTTCTATAATGCTAAATTCCTCTAACATTTTTGTGTTCGGAATTGCCTGTTCAGCAATTGCACTACCACAGCCAGACTTGGCGCTGGCTACTCTGGGTAGCAGAGGCTAGGGACCGCAGGTTTTCACCCTTTAACCCCTGTACAGGGATCTGGACTCTGCTGCTACGAATCCCTAGCTTGCATCTCCAGAGTAGTCGCTGACTGGTGGAGTAAGCAGGCAACAAAGAAAACAACAAGCCCTGGAGTCAGTAATGGGTAATCAGTGTAGATAAGCATTGGGCCAAATCAGATTTAACAAACAGAATCAGCATCAGTGAGTAAAACTACTTGCCATGATTGTTGCTCAAGGGCACTAAGGGGGAGCACTATTATTATTGGGGATGCACTATTATTGAGGCCACTAAGAAAGTGCACTATTAGTATGCAGGCCACTATAGTTAATGTCTCCAAAAATAATAGTGCAATATTACCATTGGAGCACTATTGCTATTGGGGCCATTAAGGAGGTGCACTATTGCTATTGGGGCCAATAAGTGGGCGCAGTATTGCAATTGGGGCCATTAGGGGCTAACCTGTTGGAAACGGAATACTCTTTTAAAACATTGCCAAGTTTAACATATAAATATCCCATACACACCCTCCCTCCCTATCCCACAAAAACCCCACTACCTCCCACCAACTCCCTCCCTATCCCACAAACCCCACCACCTCCCTCCCTATCCCACGAACCCCCACCACCTCCCTCCCTATCCCACAAACCCCACCCCTCTCCCATATAACCTCTAGAACCTAACTTTTAAATTTTTACAAACAAATTTCCTATAATGCTAAATTCCTCTAACATTTTTGTGTTCGGAATTGCCTGTTCAGCAATTGCACTACCACAACCAGACTTGGCGCTGGCTACTCTGGGTAGCAGAGGCTAGGGACCGCAGGTTTTCACACTTTAACCCCTGTACAGGGATCTGGACTCTGCTGCAACGAATCCCTAGCTTGCATCTCCAGAGTAGTCGCTGACTGGTGGAGTAAGCAGGCAACAAAGAAAACAACAAGCCCTGGAGTCAGTAATGGGTAATCAGTTTAGATAAGCATTGGGCCAAATCAGATTTAACAAACAGAATCAGCATCAGTGAGTAAAACTACTTGCCATGATTGTTGCTCAAGGGCACTAAGGGGGAGCACTATTACTATTGGGGATGCACTATTATTGAGGCCACTAAGAAAGTGCACTATTAGTATTCCGGTCACTATAGTTAATGTCTCCAAAAATAATAGTGCAATATTACCGTTGGAGCAGTATTGCTATTGGGGCCATTAAGGAGGTGCACTATTGCTATTGGGGCCAATAAGTGGGCGCATTATTGCAATTGGGGCCATTAGGGGCTAACCTGTTGGAAACGGAATACTCTTTTAAAACATTGCCAAGTTTAACAAATAAATATCCCATACACACCCTCCCTCCCTATCCCACAAAAACCCCACTACCTCCCACCAACTCCCTCCCTATCCCACAAACCCCACCACCTCCCTCCCTATCCCACGAACCCCCACCACCTCCCTCCCTATCCCACAAACCCCACCCCTCTCCCATATAACCTCTAGAACCTAACTTTTAAATTTTTACAAACAAATTTCCTATAATGCTAAATTCCTCTAACATTTTTGTGTTCAGAATTGCCTGTTCAGCAATTGCACTACCACAGCCAGACTTGGCGCTGGCTACTCTGGGTAGCAGAGGCTAGGGACCGCAGGTTTTCACCCTTTAACCCCTGTACAGGGATCTGGACTCTGCTGCTACGAATCCCTAGCTTGCATCTCCAGAGTAGTCGCTGACTGGTGGAGTAAGCAAGCAACAAAGAAAACAACAAGCCCTGGAGTCAGTAATGGGTAATCAGTGTAGATAAGCATTGGGCCAAATCAGATTTAACAAACAGAATCAGCATCAGTGAGTAAAACTACTTGCCATGATTGTTGCTCAAGGGCACTAAGGGGGAGCACTATTACTATTGGGGATGCACTATTATTGAGGCCACTAAGAAAGTGCACTATTAGTATTCCGGTCACTATAGTTAATGTCTCCAAAAATAATAGTGCAATATTACCATTGGAGCAGTATTGCTATTGGGGCCATTAAGGAGGTGCACTATTGCTATTGGGGCCAATAAGTGGGCGCACTATTGCAATTGGGGCCATTAGGGGCTAACCTGTTGGAAACGGAATACTCTTTTAAAACATTGCCAAGTTTAACAAATAAATATCCCATACACACCCTCCCTCCCTATCCCACAAAAACCCCACTACCTCCCACCAACTCCTTCCCTATCCCACAAACCCCACCACCTCCCTCCCTATCCCACGAACCCCCACCACCTCCCTCCCTATCCCACAAACCCCACCCCTCTCCCATATAACCTCTCAAACCTAACTTTTAATTTTTACAAACACATTTTCTATAATGCTAAATTCCTCTAACATTTTTGTGTTCGGAATTGCCTGTTCAGCAATTGCACTACCACAGCCAGACTTGGCGCTGGCTACTCTGGGTAGCAGAGGCTAGGGACCGCAGGTTTTCACCCTTTAACCCCTGTACAGGGATCTGGACTCTGCTGCTACGAATCCCTAGCTTGCATCTCCAAAGTAGTCGCTGACTGGTGGAGTAAGCAGGCAACAAAGAAAACAACAAGCCCTGGAGTCAGTAATGGGTAATCAGTGTAGATAAGCATTGGGCCAAATCAGATTTAACAAACAGAATCAGCATCAGTGAGTAAAACTACTTGCCATGATTGTTGCTCAAGGGCACTAAGGGAGAGCACTATTACTATTGGGGATGCACTATTATTGAGGCCACTAAGAAAGTGCACTATTAGTATTCCGGTCACTATAGTTAATGTCTCCAAAAATAATAGTGCAATATTACCATTGGAGCAGTATTGCTATTGGGGCCATTAAGGAGGTGCACTATTGCTATTGGGGCCAATAAGTGGGCGCACTATTGCAATTGGGGCCATTAGGGGCTAACCTCTTGGAAACGGAATACTCTTTTAAAACATTGCCAAGTTTAACAAATAAATATCCCATACACACCCTCCCTCCCTATCCCACAAAAACCCCACTACCTCCCACCAACTCCCTCCCTATCCCACAAACCCCACCACCTCCCTCCCTATCCCACGAACCCCCACCACCTCCCTCCCTATCCCACAAACCCCACCCCTCTCCCATATAACCTCTAGAACCTAACTTTTAAATTTTTACAAACAAATTTCCTATAATGCTAAATTCCTCTAACATTTTTGTGTTCGGAATTGCCTGTTCAGCAATTGCACTACCACAGCCAGACTTGGCACTGGCTACTCTGGGTAGCAGAGGCTAGGGACCGCAGGTTTTCACCCTTTAACCCCTGTACAGGGATCTGGACTCTGCTGCTACGAATCCCTAGCTTGCATCTCCAGAGTAGTCGCTGACTGGTGAAGTAAGCAGGCAACAAAGAAAACAACAAGCCCTGGAGTCAGTAATGGGTAATCAGTGTAGATAAGCATCGGGCCAAATCAGATTTAACAAACAGAATCAGGATCAGTGAGTAAAACTAATTGCCATGATTGTTGCTCAAGGGCACTAAGGGGGAGCACTATTACTATTGGGGATGCACTATTATTGAGGCCACTAAGAAAGTGCACTATTAGTATTCAGGTCACTATAGTTAATGTCTCCAAAAATAATAGTGCAATATTACCATTGGAGCACTATTGCTATTGGGGCCATTAAGGTGGTGCACTATTGCTATTGGGGCCAATAAGTGGGCGCAGTATTGCAATTGGGGCCATTAGGGGCTAACCTGTTGGAAACGGAATACTCTTTTAAAACATTGCCAAGTTTAACATATAAATATCCCATACACACCCTCCCTCCCTATCCCACAAAAACCCCACTACCTCCCACCAACTCCCTCCCTATCCCACAAACCCCACCACCTCCCTCCCTATCCCACGAACCCCCACCACCTCCCTCCCTATCCCACAAACCCCACCCCTCTCCCATATAACCTCTAGAACCTAACTTTTAAATTTTTACAAACAAATTTCCTATAATGCTAAATTCCTCTAACATTTTTGTGTTCGGAATTGCCTGTTCAGCAATTGCACTACCACAGCCAGACTTGGCGCTGGCTACTCTGGGTAGCAGAGGCTAGGGACCGCAGGTTTTCACCCTTTAACCCCTGTACAGGGATCTGGACTCTGCTGCAACGAATCCCTAGCTTGCATCTCCAGAGTAGTCGCTGACTGGTGGAGTAAGCAGGCAACAAAGAAAACAACAAGCCCTGGAGTCAGTAATGGGTAATCAGTTTAGATAAGCATTGGGCCAAATCAGATTTAACAAACAGAATCAGCATCAGTGAGTAAAACTACTTGCCATGATTGTTGCTCAAGGGCACTAAGGGGGAGCACTATTACTATTGGGGATGCACTATTATTGAGGCCACTAAGAAAGTGCACTATTAGTATTCCGGTCACTATAGTTAATGTCTCCAAAAATAATAGTGCAATATTACCATTGGAGCAGTATTGCTATTGGGGCCATTAAGGAGGTGCACTATTGCTATTGGGGCCAATAAGTGGGCGCACTATTGCAATTGGGGCCATTAGGGGCTAACCTGTTGGAAACGGAATACTCTTTTAAAACATTGCCAAGTTTAACAAATAAATATCCCATACACACCCTCCCTCCCTATCCCACAAAAACCCCACTACCTCCCACCAACTCCCTCCCTATCCCACAAACCCCACCACCTCCCTCCCTATCCCACGAACCCCCACCACCTCCCTCCCTATCCCACAAACCCCACCCCTCTCCCATATAACCTCTAGAACCTAACTTTTAAATTTTTACAAACAAATTTCCTATAATGCTAAATTCCTCTAACATTTTTGTGTTCGGAATTGCCTGTTCAGCAATTGCACTACCACAGCCAGACTTGGCGCTGGCTACTCTGGGTAGCAGAGGCTAGGGACCGCAGGTTTTCACCCTTTAACCCCTGTACAGGGATCTGGACTCTGCTGCTACGAATCCCTAGCTTGCATCTCCAGAGTAGTCGCTGACTGGTGGAGTAAGCAGGCAACAAAGAAAACAACAAGCCCTGGAGTCAGTAATGGGTAATCAGTGTACATAAGCATCGGGCCAAATCAGATTTAACAAACAGAATCAGGATCAGTGAGTAAAACTAATTGCCATGATTGTTGCTCAAGGGCACTAAGGGGGAGCACTATTACTATTGGGGATGCACTATTATTGAGGCCACTAAGAAAGTGCACTATTAGTATTCAGGTCACTATAGTTAATGTCTCCAAAAATAATAGTGCAATATTACCATTGGAGCACTATTGCTATTGGGGCCATTAAGGAGGTGCACTATTGCTATTGGGGCCAATAAGTGGGCGCAGTATTGCAATTGCGGCCATTAGCGGCTAACCTGTTGGAAACGGAATACTCTTTTAAAACATTGCCAAGTTTAACATATAAATATCCCATACACACCCTCCCTCCCTATCCCACAAAAACCCCACTACCTCCCACCAACTCCTTCCCTATCCCACAAACCCCACCACCTCCCTCCCTATCCCACGAACCCCCACCACCTCCCTCCCTATCCCACAAACCCCCACCACCTCCCTCCCTATCCCACAAACCCCACCCCTCTCCCATATAACCTCTCAAACCTAACTTTTAATTTTTACAAACACATTTTCTATAATGCTAAATTCCTCTAACATTTTTGTGTTCGGAATTGCCTGTTCAGCAATTGCACTACCACAGCCAGACTTGGCGCTGGCTACTCTGGGTAGCAGAGGCTAGGGACCGCAGGTTTTCACCCTTTAACCCCTGTACAGGGATCTGGACTCTGCTGCTACGAATCCCTAGCTTGCATCTCCAGAGTAGTCGCTGACTGGTGGAGTAAGCAGGCAACAAAGAAAACAACAAGCCCTGGAGTCAGTAATGGGTAATCAGTGTAGATAAGCATTGGGCCAAATCAGATTTAACAAACAGAATCAGCATCAGTGAGTAAAACTACTTGCCATGATTGTTGCTCAAGGGCACTAAGGGGGAGCACTATGATTATTGGGGATGCACTATTATTGAGGCCACTAAGAAAGTGCACTATTAGTATTCAGGCCACTATAGTTAATGTCTCCAAAAATAATAGTGCAATATTACCATTGGAGCACTATTGCTATTGGGGCCATTAAGGAGGTGCACTATTGCTATTGGGGCCAATAAGTGGGCGCAGTATTGCAATTGGGGCCATTAGGGGCTAACCTGTTGGAAACGGAATACTCTTTTAAAACATTGCCAAGTTTAACATATAAATATCCCATACACACCCTCCCTCCCTATCCCACAAAAACCCCACTACCTCCCACCAACTCCCTCCCTATCCCACAAACCCCACCACCTCCCTCCCTATCCCACGAACCCCCACCACCTCCCTCCCTATCCCACAAACCCCACCCCTCTCCCATATAACCTCTAGAACCTAACTTTTAAATTTTTACAAACAAATTTCCTATAATGCTAAATTCCTCTAACATTTTTGTGTTCGGAATTGCCTGTTCAGCAATTGCACTACCACAGCCAGACTTGGCGCTGGCTACTCTGGGTAGCAGAGGCTAGGGACCGCAGGTTTTCACACTTTAACCCCTGTACAGGGATCTGGACTCTGCTGCAACGAATCCCTAGCTTGCATCTCCAGAGTAGTCGCTGACTGGTGGAGTAAGCAGGCAACAAAGAAAACAACAAGCCATGGAGTCAGTAATGGATAATCAGTGTAGATAAGCATTGGGCCAAATCAGATTTAACAAACAGAATCAACATCAGTGAGTAAAACTACTTGCCATGATTGTTGCTCAAGGGCACTAAGGGGGAGCACTATTACTATTGGGGATGCACTATTATTGAGGCCACTAAGAAAGTGCACTATTAGTATGCAGGCCACTATAGTTAATGTCTCCAAAAATAATAGTGCAATATTACCATTGGAGCACTATTGCTATTGGGGCCATTAAGGAGGTGCACTATTGCTATTGGGGCCAATAAGTGGGCGCAGTATTGCAATTGCGGCCATTAGGGGCTAACCTGTTGGAAACGGAATACTCTTTTAAAACATTGCCAAGTTTAACATATAAATATCCCATACACACCCTCCCTCCCTATCCCACAAAAACCCCACTACCTCCCACCAACTCCTTCCCTATCCAACAAACCCCACCACCTCCCTCCCTATCCCACGAACCCCCAAAACCTCCCTCCCTATCCCACAAACCCCACCCCTCTCCCATATAACCTCTCAAACCTAACTTTTAATTTTTACAAACACATTTTCTATAATGCTAAATTCCTCTAACATTTTTGTGTTCGGAATTGCCTGTTCAGCAATTGCACTACCACAGCCAGACTTGGCGCTGGCTACTCTGGGTAGCAGAGGCTAGGGACCGCAGGTTTTCACCCTTTAACCCCTGTACAGGGATCTGGACTCTGCTGCTACGAATCCCTAGCTTGCATCTCCAGAGTAGTCGCTGACTGGTGGAGTAAGCAGGCAACAAAGAAAACAACAAGCCCTGGAGTCAGTAATGGGTAATCAGTGTAGATAAGCATTGGGCCAAATCAGATTTAACAAACAGAATCAGCATCAGTGAGTAAAACTACTTGCCATGATTGTTGCTCAAGGGCACTAAGGGGGAGCACTATTACTATTGCGGATGCACTATTATTGAGGCCACTAAGAAAGTGCACTATTAGTATTCAGGTCACTATAGTTAATGTCTCCAAAAATAATAGTGCAATATTACCATTGGAGCAGTATTGCTATTGGGGCCATTAAGGAGGTGCACTATTACTATTGGGGACATTAAGGAGGTGCACTATTGCTATTGGGGCCAATAAGTGGGCGCACTATTGCAATTGGGGCCATTAGGGGCTAACCTGTTGGAAACGGAATACTCTTTTAAAACATTGCCAAGTTTAACAAATAAATATCCAATACACACCCTCCCTCCCTATCCCACAAAAACCCCACTACCTCCCACCAACGCCCTCCCTATCCCACAAACCCCACCACCTCCCTCCCTATCCCACGAACCCCCACCACCTCCCTCCCTATCCCACAAACCCCACCCCTCTCCCATAAAACCTCTAGAACCTAACTTTTAAATTTTTACAAACAAATTTCCTATAATGCTAAATTCCTCTAACATTTTTGTGTTCGGAATTGCCTGTTCAGCAATTGCACTACCACAGCCAGACTTGGCGCTGGCTACTCTGGGTAGCAGAGGCTAGGGACCGCAGGTCTTCACCCTTTAACCCCTGTACAGGGATCTGGACTCTGCTGCTACGAATCCCTAGCTTGCATCTCCAGAGTAGTCGCTGACTGGTGGAGTAAGCAGGCAACAAAGAAAACAACAAGCCCTGGAGTCAGTAATGGGTAATCAGTGTAGATAAGCATCGGGCCAAATCAGATTTAACAAACAGAATCAGGATCAGTGAGTAAAACTAATTGCCATGATTGTTGCTCAAGGGCACTAAGGGGGAGCACTATTACTATTGGGGATGCACTATTATTGAGGCCACTAAGAAAGTGCACTATTAGTATTCAGGTCACTATAGTTAATGTCTCCAAAAATAATAGTGCAATATTACCATTGGAGCACTATTGCTATTGGGGCCATTAAGGAGGTGCACTATTGCTATTGGGGCCAATAAGTGGGCGCAGTATTGCAATTGCGGCCATTAGCGGCTAACCTGTTGGAAACGGAATACTCTTTTAAAACATTGCCAAGTTTAACATATAAATATCCCATACACACCCTCCCTCCCTATCCCACAAAAACCCCACTACCTCCCACCAACTCCTTCCCTATCCCACAAACCCCACCACCTCCCTCCCTATCCCACGAACCCCCACCACCTCCCTCCCTATCCCACAAACCCCCACCACCTCCCTCCCTATCCCACAAACCCCACCCCTCTCCCATATAACCTCTCAAACCTAACTTTTAATTTTTACAAACACATTTTCTATAATGCTAAATTCCTCTAACATTTTTGTGTTCGGAATTGCCTGTTCAGCAATTGCACTACCACAGCCAGACTTGGCGCTGGCTACTCTGGGTAGCAGAGGCTAGGGACCGCAGGTTTTCACCCTTTAACCCCTGTACAGGGATCTGGACTCTGCTGCTACGAATCCCTAGCTTGCATCTCCAGAGTAGTCGCTGACTGGTGGAGTAAGCAGGCAACAAAGAAAACAACAAGCCCTGGAGTCAGTAATGGGTAATCAGTGTAGATAAGCATTGGGCCAAATCAGATTTAACAAACAGAATCAGCATCAGTGAGTAAAACTACTTGCCATGATTGTTGCTCAAGGGCACTAAGGGGGAGCACTATTATTATTGGGGATGCACTATTATTGAGGCCACTAAGAAAGTGCACTATTAGTATGCAGGCCACTATAGTTAATGTCTCCAAAAATAATAGTGCAATATTACCATTGGAGCACTATTGCTATTGGGGCCATTAAGGAGGTGCACTATTGCTATTGGGGCCAATAAGTGGGCGCAGTATTGCAATTGGGGCCATTAGGGGCTAACCTGTTGGAAACGGAATACTCTTTTAAAACATTGCCAAGTTTAACATATAAATATCCCATACACACCCTCCCTCCCTATCCCACAAAAACCCCACTACCTCCCACCAACTCCCTCCCTATCCCACAAACCCCACCACCTCCCTCCCTATCCCACGAACCCCCACCACCTCCCTCCCTATCCCACAAACCCCACCCCTCTCCCATATAACCTCTAGAACCTAACTTTTAAATTTTTACAAACAAATTTCCTATAATGCTAAATTCCTCTAACATTTTTGTGTTCGGAATTGCCTGTTCAGCAATTGCACTACCACAGCCAGACTTGGCGCTGGCTACTCTGGGTAGCAGAGGCTAGGGACCGCAGGTTTTCACACTTTAACCCCTGTACAGGGATCTGGACTCTGCTGCAACGAATCCCTAGCTTGCATCTCCAGAGTAGTCGCTGACTGGTGGAGTAAGCAGGCAACAAAGAAAACAACAAGCCCTGGAGTCAGTAATGGGTAATCAGTTTAGATAAGCATTGGGCCAAATCAGATTTAACAAACAGAATCAGCATCAGTGAGTAAAACTACTTGCCATGATTGTTGCTCAAGGGCACTAAGGGGGAGCACTATTACTATTGGGGATGCACTATTATTGAGGCCACTAAGAAAGTGCACTATTAGTATTCCGGTCACTATAGTTAATGTCTCCAAAAATAATAGTGCAATATTACCATTGGAGCACTATTGCTATTGGGGCCATTAAGGAGGTGCACTATTGCTATTGGGGCCAATAAGTGGGCGCATTATTGCAATTGGGGCCATTAGGGGCTAACCTGTTGGAAACGGAATACTCTTTTAAAACATTGCCAAGTTTAACAAATAAATATCCCATACACACCCTCCCTCCCTATCCCACAAAAACCCCACTACCTCCCACCAACTCCCTCCCTATCCCACAAACCCCACCACCTCCCTCCCTATCCCACGAACCCCCACCACCTCCCTCCCTATCCCACAAACCCCACCCCTCTCCCATATAACCTCTAGAACCTAACTTTTAAATTTTTACAAACAAATTTCCTATAATGCTAAATTCCTCTAACATTTTTGTGTTCAGAATTGCCTGTTCAGCAATTGCACTACCACAGCCAGACTTGGCGCTGGCTACTCTGGGTAGCAGAGGCTAGGGACCGCAGGTTTTCACCCTTTAACCCCTGTACAGGGATCTGGACTCTGCTGCAACGAATCCCTAGCTTGCATCTCCAGAGTAGTCGCTGACTGGTGGAGTAAGCAAGCAACAAAGAAAACAACAAGCCCTGGAGTCAGTAATGGGTAATCAGTGTAGATAAGCATTGGGCCAAATCAGATTTAACAAACAGAATCAGCATCAGTGAGTAAAACTACTTGCCATGATTGTTGCTCAAGGGCACTAAGGGGGAGCACTATTACTATTGGGGATGCACTATTATTGAGGCCACTAAGAAAGTGCACTATTAGTATTCCGGTCACTATAGTTAATGTCTCCAAAAATAATAGTGCAATATTACCATTGGAGCAGTATTGCTATTGGGGCCATTAAGGAGGTGCACTATTGCTATTGGGGCCAATAAGTGGGCGCACTATTGCAATTGGGGCCATTAGGGGCTAACCTGTTGGAAACGGAATACTCTTTTAAAACATTGCCAAGTTTAACAAATAAATATCCCATACACACCCTCCCTCCCTATCCCACAAAAACCCCACTACCTCCCACCAACTCCTTCCCTATCCCACGAACCCCACCACCTCCCTCCCTATCCCACGAACCCCCACCACCTCCCTCCCTATCCCACAAACCCCACCCCTCTCCCATATAACCTCTCAAACCTAACTTTTAATTTTTACAAACACATTTTCTATAATGCTAAATTCCTCTAACATTTTTGTGTTCGGAATTGCCTGTTCAGCAATTGCACTACCACAGCCAGACTTGGCGCTGGCTACTCTGGGTAGCAGAGGCTAGGGACCGCAGGTTTTCACCCTTTAACCCCTGTACAGGGATCTGGACTCTGCTGCTACGAATCCCTAGCTTGCATCTCCAGAGTAGTCGCTGACTGGTGGAGTAAGCAGGCAACAAAGAAAACAACAAGCCCTGGAGTCAGTAATGGGTAATCAGTGTAGATAAGCATTGGGCCAAATCAGATTTAACAAACAGAATCAGCATCAGTGAGTAAAACTACTTGCCATGATTGTTGCTCAAGGGCACTAAGGGGGAGCACTATGATTATTGGGGATGCACTATTATTGAGGCCACTAAGAAAGTGCACTATTAGTATTCAGGCCACTATAGTTAATGTCTCCAAAAATAATAGTGCAATATTACCATTGGAGCACTATTGCTATTGGGGCCATTAAGGAGGTGCACTATTGCTATTGGGGCCAATAAGTGGGCGCAGTATTGCAATTGGGGCCATTAGGGGCTAACCTGTTGGAAACGGAATACTCTTTTAAAACATTGCCAAGTTTAACATATAAATATCCCATACACACCCTCCCTCCCTATCCCACAAAAACCCCACTACCTCCCACCAACTCCCTCCCTATCCCACAAACCCCACCACCTCCCTCCCTATCCCACGAACCCCCACCACCTCCCTCCCTATCCCACAAACCCCACCCCTCTCCCATATAACCTCTAGAACCTAACTTTTAAATTTTTACAAACAAATTTCCTATAATGCTAAATTCCTCTAACATTTTTGTGTTCGGAATTGCCTGTTCAGCAATTGCACTACCACAGCCAGACTTGGCGCTGGCTACTCTGGGTAGCAGAGGCTAGGGACCGCAGGTTTTCACACTTTAACCCCTGTACAGGGATCTGGACTCTGCTGCAACGAATACCTAGCTTGCATCTCCAGAGTAGTCGCTGACTGGTGGAGTAAGCAGGCAACAAAGAAAACAACAAGCCATGGAGTCAGTAATGGATAATCAGTGTAGATAAGCATTGGGCCAAATCAGATTTAACAAACAGAATCAACATCAGTGAGTAAAACTACTTGCCATGATTGTTGCTCAAGGGCACTAAGGGGGAGCACTATTACTATTGGGGATGCACTATTATTGAGGCCACTAAGAAAGTGCACTATTAGTATGCAGGCCACTATAGTTAATGTCTCCAAAAATAATAGTGCAATATTACCATTGGAGCACTATTGCTATTGGGGCCATTAAGGAGGTGCACTATTGCTATTGGGGCCAATAAGTGGGCGCAGTATTGCAATTGCGGCCATTAGGGGCTAACCTGTTGGAAACGGAATACTCTTTTAAAACATTGCCAAGTTTAACATATAAATATCCCATACACACCCTCCCTCCCTATCCCACAAAAACCCCACTACCTCCCACCAACTCCTTCCCTATCCAACAAACCCCACCACCTCCCTCCCTATCCCACGAACCCCCAAAACCTCCCTCCCTATCCCACAAACCCCACCCCTCTCCCATATAACCTCTCAAACCTAACTTTTAATTTTTACAAACACATTTTCTATAATGCTAAATTCCTCTAACATTTTTGTGTTCGGAATTGCCTGTTCAGCAATTGCACTACCACAGCCAGACTTGGCGCTGGCTACTCTGGGTAGCAGAGGCTAGGGACCGCAGGTTTTCACCCTTTAACCCCTGTACAGGGATCTGGACTCTGCTGCTACGAATCCCTAGCTTGCATCTCCAGAGTAGTCGCTGACTGGTGGAGTAAGCAGGCAACAAAGAAAACAACAAGCCCTGGAGTCAGTAATGGGTAATCAGTGTAGATAAGCATTGGGCCAAATCAGATTTAACAAACAGAATCAGCATCAGTGAGTAAAACTACTTGCCATGATTGTTGCTCAAGGGCACTAAGGGGGAGCACTATTACTATTGCGGATGCACTATTATTGAGGCCACTAAGAAAGTGCACTATTAGTATTCAGGTCACTATAGTTAATGTCTCCAAAAATAATAGTGCAATATTACCATTGGAGCACTATTGCTATTGGGGCCATTAAGGAGGTGCACTATTGCTATTGGGGCCAATAAGTTGGCGCACTATTGCAATTGGGGCTAATAAGTGGGCGCACTATTGCAATTGGGGCCATTAGGGGCTAACCTGTTGGAAACGGAATACTCTTTTAAAACATTGCCAAGTTTAACATATAAATATCCCATACACACCCTCCCTCCCTATCCCACAAAAACCCAACTACCTCCCACCAACTCCCTCCCTATCCCACAAACCCCACCCCTCTCCCATATAACCTTTCAAACCTAACTTTTAATTTTTTACAAACAAACTTTCTATAATGCTAAATTCCTCTAGCATTTTTGTGTTCGGAATTGCCTGTTCAGCAATTGCACTACCACAGCCAGACTTGGTAGCAGAGGCTAGGGACCGCAGGTTTTCACCCTTTAACCCCTGTACAGGGATCTGGACTCTGCTGCTACGAATCCCTAGCTTGCATCTCCAGAGTAGTCGCTGACTGGTGGTGTAAGCAGGCAACAAAGAAAACAACAAGCCCTGGAGTCAGTAATTGGTAATCAGTTCAGATAAGCATATGCCAAATCAGATTTAACAAACAGAATCAGGATGAGTGAGTAAAACTACTTGCCATGATTGTTGCTCAAGGGCACTAAGGGGGAGCACTATTACTATTGGTGACACACTATTATTAAGGCCACTAAGAGAGTGCACAATTAGTATTCAGGCCACTATAGTTAATGTCTCCAAAAATAATAGTGCAATATTACCATTGGAGCACTATTGCTATTGGGGCCATTAAAGAGGTGCACTATTGCTATTGGGGACATTAATGAGGCGCACTATTGGTATTGGGGCCAATAAGTGGGCGCACTATTGCAATTGGGGCCATTAGGGGCTAACCTGTTGGAAACGGAATACTCTTTTAAAACATTGCGAAGTTTAAAATATAAATAACCCATACACACCCTCCCTCCCTATCCCACAAAAACTCCACTACCTCCCACCAACTCCTTCCCTATCCCACGAACCCCCACCACCTCCCTCCCTATCCCACAAACCCCACCCCTCTCCCATATAACCTCTCAAACCTAACTTTTAATTTTTACAAACGCATTTTCTATAATGCTAAATTCCTCTAACATTTTTGTGTTCGGAATTGCCTGTTCAGCAATTGCATTACCACAGCCAGACTTGGCGCTGGCTACTCTGGGTAGCAGAGGCTAGGGACCGCAGGTTTTCACCCTTTAACCCCTGTACAGGGATCTGGACTCTGCTGCTACGAATCCCTAGCTTGCATCTCCAGAGTAGTCGCTGACTGGTGGAGTAAGCAGGCAACAAAGAAAACAACAAGCCCTGGAGTCAGTAATGGGTAATCAGATTAGATAAGAATCGGGCCAAATCACATTTAACAAACAGAATCAGGATTAGTGAGTAAAACTACTTGCCATGATTGTTGCTCAAGGGCACTAAGGGGGAGCACTATTATTGAGGCCACTAAGAGAGTGCACTATTAGTATTCAGGCCACTATAGTTAATGTCTCCAAAAATAATAGTGCAATATTACCATTGGAGCACTATTGCTATTGGGGCCATTAAGGAGGTGCACTATTGCTATTGGGGCCAATAAGTTGGCGCACTATTGCAATTGGGGCTAATAAGTGGGCGCACTATTGCAATTGGGGCCATTAGGGGCTAACCTGTTGGAAACGGAATACTCTTTTAAAACATTGCCAAGTTTAACATATAAATATCCCATACACACCCTCCCTCCCTATCCCACAAAAACCCAACTACCTCCCACCAACTCCCTCCCTATCCCACAAACCCCACCACCTCCCTCCCTATCCCACGAACCCCCACCACCTCCCTCCCTATCCCACAAACCCCACCCCTCTCCCATATAACCTCTCAAACCTAACTTTTAATTTTTACAAACACATTTTCTATAATGCTAAATTCCTCTAACATTTTTGTGTTCGGAATTGCCTGTTCAGCAATTGCACTACCACAGCCAGACTTGGCGCTGGCTACTCTGGGTAGCAGAGGCTAGGGACCGCAGGTTTTCACCCTTTAACCCCTGTACAGGGATCTGGACTCTGCTGCTACGTATCCCTAGCTTGCATCTCCAGAGTAGTCGCTGACTGGTGGAGTAAGCAGGCAACAAAGAAAACAACAAGCCCTGGAGTCAGTAATGGGTAATCAGTGTAGATAAGCATTGGGCCAAATCAGATTTAACAAACAGAATCAGCATCAGTGAGTAAAACTAATTGCCATGATTGTTGCTCAAGGGCACTAAGGGGGAGCACTATTACTATTGGGGATGCACTATTATTGAGGCCACTAAGAAAGTGCACTATTAGTATTCAGGTCACTATAGTTAATGTCTCCAAAAATAATAGTGCAATATTACCATTGGAGCAGTATTGCTATTGGGGCCATTAAGGAGGTGCACTATTGCTATTGGGGCCAATAAGTGGGCGCAGTATTGCAATTGCGGCCATTAGGGGCTAACCTGTTGGAAACGGAATACTCTTTTAAAACATTGCCAAGTTTAACATATAAATATCCCATACACACCCTCCCTCCCTATCCCACAAAAACCCCACTACCTCCCACCAACTCCCTCCCTATCCCACAAACCCCACCACCTCCCTCCCTATCCCTCAAACCCCACCCCTCTCCCATATAACCTCTCAAACCTAACTTTTAATTTTTACAAACACATTTTCTAGAATGCAAAATTCCTCTAACATTTTTGTGTTCGGAATTGCCTGTTCAGCAATTGCACTACCACAGCCAGACTTGGCGCTGGCTACTCTGGGTAGCAGAGGCTAGGGACCGCAGGTTTTCACCCTTTAACCCCTGTACAGGGATCTGGACTCTGCTGCTACGAATCCCTAGCTTGCATCTCCAGAGTAGTCGCTGACTGGTGGAGTAAGCAGGCAACAAAGAAAACAACAAGCCCTGGAGTCAGTAATGGGTAATCAGCGTAGATAAGCATTGGGCCAAATCAGATTTAACAAACAGAATCAGCATCAGTGAGTAAAACTACTTGCCATGATTGTTGCTCAAGGGCACTAAGGGGGAGCACTATTACTATTGGGGATGCACTATTATTGAGGCCACTAAGAAAGTGCACTATTAGTATTCAGGTCACTATAGTTAATGTCTCCAAAAATAATAGTGCAATATTACCATTGGAGCACTATTGCTATTGGGGCCATTAAGGAGGTGCACTATTGCTATTGGGGCCAATAAGTGGGCGCACTATTGCAATTGGGGCCATTAGGGGCTAACCTGTTGGAAACGGAATACTCTTTTAAAACATTGCCAAGTTAGCATATAAATATCCCATACACACCCTCCCTCCCTATCCCACAAAAACCCCACTACCTCCCACCAACTCCTTCCCTATCCCACAAAACCCACCACCTCCCTCCCTATCCCACGAACCCCCACCACCTCCCTCCCTATCCCACAAACCCCACCCCTCTCCCATATAACCTCTCAAACCTAACTTTTAATTTTTACAAACACATTTTCTATAATGCTAAATTCCTCTAACATTTTTGTGTTCGGAATTGCCTGTTCAGCAATTGCACTACCACAGCCAGACTTGGCGCTGGCTACTCTGGGTAGCAGAGGCTAGGGACTGCAGGTTTTCACCCTTTAACCCCTGTACAGGGATCTGGACTCTGCTGCTACGAATCCCTAGCTTGCATCTCCAGAGTAGTCGCTGACTGGTGGAGTAAGCAGGCAACAAAGAAAACAACAAGCCCTGGAGTCAGTAATGGGTAATCAGTGTAGATAAGCATTGGGCCAAATCAGATTTAACAAACAGAATCAGCATCAGTGAGTAAAACTACTTGCCATGATTGTTGCTCAAGGGCACTAAGGGGGAGCACTATTACTATTGGGGATGCACTATTATTGAGGCCACTAAGAAAGTGCACTATTAGTATTCCGGTCACTATAGTTAATGTCTCCAAAAATAATAGTGCAATATTACCATTGGAGCAGTATTGCTATTGGGGCCATTAAGGAGGTGCACTATTGCTATTGGGGCCAATAAGTGGGCGCACTATTGCAATTGGGGCCATTAGGGGCTAACCTGTTGGAAACGGAATACTCTTTTAAAACATTGCCAAGTTTAACAAATAAATATCCCATACACACCCTCCCTCCCTATCCCACAAAAACCCCACTACCTCCCACCACCTCCCTCCCTATCCCACAAACCCCACCCCTCTCCCATATAACCTCCAGAACATAACTTTTAAATTTTTACAAACAAATTTCCTATAATGCTAAATTCCTCTAACATTTTTGTGTTCGGAATTGCCTGTTCAGCAATTGCACTACCACAGCCAGACTTGGCGCTGGCTACTCTGGGTAGCAGAGGCTAGGGACCGCAGGTTTTCACCCTTTAACCCCTGTACAGGGATCTGGACTCTGCTGCTACGAATCCCTAGCTTGCATCTCCAGAGTAGTCGCTGACTGGTGGAGTAAGCAGGCAACAAAGAAAACAACAAGCCCTGGAGTCAGTAATGGGTAATCAGCGTAGATAAGCATTGGGCCAAATCAGATTTAACAAACAGAATCAGCATCAGTGAGTAAAACTACTTGCCATGATTGTTGCTCAAGGGCACTAAGGGGGAGCACTATTACTATTGGGGATGCACTATTATTGAGGCCACTAAGAAAGTGCACTATTAGTATTCAGGTCACTATAGTTAATGTCTCCAAAAATAATAGTGCAATATTACCATTGGAGCACTATTGCTATTGGGGCCATTAAGGAGGTGCACTATTGCTATTGGGGCCAATAAGTGGGCGCAGTATTGCAATTGGGGCCATTAGGGGCTAACCTGTTGGAAACGGAATACTCTTTTAAAACATTGCCAAGTTTAACATATAAATATCCCATACACACCCTCCCTCCCTATCCCACAAAAACCCAACTACCTCCCACCAACTCCCTCCCTATCCCACAAACCCCACCACCTCCCTCCCTATCCCACGAGCCCCCACCACCTCCCTCCCTATCCCACAAACCCCACCCCTCTCCCATATAACCTCTAGAACCTAACTTTTAAATTTTTACAAACAAATTTCCTATAATGCTAAATTCCTCTAACATTTTTGTGTTCGGAATTGCCTGTTCAGCAATTGCACTACCACAGCCAGACTTGGCGCTGGCTACTCTGGGTAGCAGAGGCTAGGGACCGCAGGTTTTCACCCTTTAACCCCTGTACAGGGATCTGGACTCTGCTGCTACGAATCCCTAGCTTGCATCTCCAGAGTAGTCGCTGACTGGTGGAGTAAGCAGGCAACAAAGAAAACAACAAGCCATGGAGTCAGTAATGGATAATCAGTGTAGATAAGCATTGGGCCAAATCAGATTTAACAAACAGAATCAACATCAGTGAGTAAAACTACTTGCCATGATTGTTGCTCAAGGGCACTAAGGGGGAGCACTATTACTATTGGGGATGCACTATTATTGAGGCCACTAAGAAAGTGCACTATTAGTATGCAGGCCACTATAGTTAATGTCTCCAAAAATAATAGTGCAATATTACCATTGGAGCACTATTGCTATTGGGGCCATTAAGGAGGTGCACTATTGCTATTGGGGCCAATAAGTGGGCGCAGTATTGCAATTGCGGCCATTAGGGGCTAACCTGTTGGAA
The DNA here is from genome assembly GCF_035609145.1 of Eleutherodactylus coqui. NCBI lineage: Eukaryota > Metazoa > Chordata > Amphibia > Anura > Eleutherodactylidae > Eleutherodactylus > Eleutherodactylus coqui. The sequence goes on along the minus strand of NC_089839.1, from coordinate 152,669,925 downwards.
ACGGAATACTCTTTTAAAACATTGCCAAGTTTAACATATAAATATCCCATACACACCCTCCCTCCCTATCCCACAAAAACCCCACTACCTCCCACCAACTCCTTCCCTATCCAACAAACCCCACCACCTCCCTCCCTATCCCACGAACCCCCAAAACCTCCCTCCCTATCCCACAAACCCCACCCCTCTCCCATATAACCTCTCAAACCTAACTTTTAATTTTTACAAACACATTTTCTATAATGCTAAATTCCTCTAACATTTTTGTGTTCGGAATTGCCTGTTCAGCAATTGCACTACCACAGCCAGACTTGGCGCTGGCTACTCTGGGTAGCAGAGGCTAGGGACCGCAGGTTTTCACCCTTTAACCCCTGTACAGGGATCTGGACTCTGCTGCTACGAATCCCTAGCTTGCATCTCCAGAGTAGTCGCTGACTGGTGGAGTAAGCAGGCAACAAAGAAAACAACAAGCCCTGGAGTCAGTAATGGGTAATCAGTGTAGATAAGCATTGGGCCAAATCAGATTTAACAAACAGAATCAGCATCAGTGAGTAAAACTACTTGCCATGATTGTTGCTCAAGGGCACTAAGGGGGAGCACTATGATTATTGGGGATGCACTATTATTGAGGCCACTAAGAAAGTGCACTATTAGTATTCAGGCCACTATAGTTAATGTCTCCAAAAATAATAGTGCAATATTACCATTGGAGCACTATTGCTATTGGGGCCATTAAGGAGGTGCACTATTGCTATTGGGGCCAATAAGTGGGCGCAGTATTGCAATTGGGGCCATTAGGGGCTAACCTGTTGGAAACGGAATACTCTTTTAAAACATTGCCAAGTTTAACATATAAATATCCCATACACACCCTCCCTCCCTATCCCACAAAAACCCCACTACCTCCCACCAACTCCCTCCCTATCCCACAAACCCCACCACCTCCCTCCCTATCCCACGAACCCCCAAAACCTCCCTCCCTATCCCACAAACCCCACCCCTCTCCCATATAACCTCTCAAACCTAACTTTTAATTTTTACAAACACATTTTCTATAATGCTAAATTCCTCTAACATTTTTGTGTTCGGAATTGCCTGTTCAGCAATTGCACTACCACAGCCAGACTTGGCGCTGGCTACTCTGGGTAGCAGAGGCTAGGGACCGCAGGTTTTCACCCTTTAACCCCTGTACAGGGATCTGGACTCTGCTGCTACGAATCCCTAGCTTGCATCTCCAGAGTAGTCGCTGACTGGTGGAGTAAGCAGGCAACAAAGAAAACAACAAGCCCTGGAGTCAGTAATGGGTAATCAGTGTAGATAAGCATTGGGCCAAATCAGATTTAACAAACAGAATCAGCATCAGTGAGTAAAACTACTTGCCATGATTGTTGCTCAAGGGCACTAAGGGGGAGCACTATGATTATTGGGGATGCACTATTATTGAGGCCACTAAGAAAGTGCACTATTAGTATTCAGGCCACTATAGTTAATGTCTCCAAAAATAATAGTGCAATATTACCATTGGAGCACTATTGCTATTGGGGCCATTAAGGAGGTGCACTATTGCTATTGGGGCCAATAAGTGGGCGCAGTATTGCAATTGGGGCCATTAGGGGCTAACCTGTTGGAAACGGAATACTCTTTTAAAACATTGCCAAGTTTAACATATAAATATCCCATACACACCCTCCCTCCCTATCCCACAAAAACCCCACTACCTCCCACCAACTCCCTCCCTATCCCACAAACCCCACCACCTCCCTCCCTATCCCACGAACCCCCACCACCTCCCTCCCTATCCCACAAACCCCACCCCTCTCCCATATAACCTCTAGAACCTAACTTTTAAATTTTTACAAACAAATTTCCTATAATGCTAAATTCCTCTAACATTTTTGTGTTCGGAATTGCCTGTTCAGCAATTGCACTACCACAGCCAGACTTGGCGCTGGCTACTCTGGGTAGCAGAGGCTAGGGACCGCAGGTTTTCACACTTTAACCCCTGTACAGGGATCTGGACTCTGCTGCAACGAATCCCTAGCTTGCATCTCCAGAGTAGTCGCTGACTGGTGGAGTAAGCAGGCAACAAAGAAAACAACAAGCCCTGGAGTCAGTAATGGGTAATCAGTGTAGATAAGCATTGGGCCAAATCAGATTTAACAAACAGAATCAGCATCAGTGAGTAAAACTACTTGCCATGATTGTTGCTCAAGGGCACTAAGGGGGAGCACTATTACTATTGCGGATGCACTATTATTGAGGCCACTAAGAAAGTGCACTATTAGTATTCAGGTCACTATAGTTAATGTCTCCAAAAATAATAGTGCAATATTACCATTGGAGCAGTATTGCTATTGGGGCCATTAAGGAGGTGCACTATTACTATTGGGGACATTAAGGAGGTGCACTATTGCTATTGGGGCCAATAAGTGGGCGCACTATTGCAATTGGGGCCATTAGGGGCTAACCTGTTGGAAACGGAATACTCTTTTAAAACATTGCCAAGTTTAACAAATAAATATCCAATACACACCCTCCCTCCCTATCCCACAAAAACCCCACTACCTCCCACCAACTCCCTCCCTATCCCACAAACCCCACCACCTCCCTCCCTATCCCACGAACCCCCACCACCTCCCTCCCTATCCCACAAACCCCACCCCTCTCCCATAAAACCTCTAGAACCTAACTTTTAAATTTTTACAAACAAATTTCCTATAATGCTAAATTCCTCTAACATTTTTGTGTTCGGAATTGCCTGTTCAGCAATTGCACTACCACAGCCAGACTTGGCGCTGGCTACTCTGGGTAGCAGAGGCTAGGGACCGCAGGTCTTCACCCTTTAACCCCTGTACAGGGATCTGGACTCTGCTGCTACGAATCCCTAGCTTGCATCTCCAGAGTAGTCGCTGACTGGTGGAGTAAGCAGGCAACAAAGAAAACAACAAGCCCTGGAGTCAGTAATGGGTAATCAGTGTAGATAAGCATTGGGCCAAATCAGATTTAACAAACAGAATCAGCATCAGTGAGTAAAACTACTTGCCATGATTGTTGCTCAAGGGCACTAAGGGGGAGCACTATTACTATTGCGGATGCACTATTATTGAGGCCACTAAGAAAGTGCACTATTAGTATTCAGGTCACTATAGTTAATGTCTCCAAAAATAATAGTGCAATATTACCATTGGAGCAGTATTGCTATTGGGGCCATTAAGGAGGTGCACTATTACTATTGGGGACATTAAGGAGGTGCACTATTGCTATTGGGGCCAATAAGTGGGCGCACTATTGCAATTGGGGCCATTAGGGGCTAACCTGTTGGAAACGGAATACTCTTTTAAAACATTGGCAAGTTTAACAAATAAATATCCAATACACACCCTCCCTCCCTATCCCACAAAAACCCCACTACCTCCCACCAACTCCCTCCCTATCCCACAAACCCCACCACCTCCCTCCCTATCCCACGAACCCCCACCACCTCCCTCCCTATCCCACAAACCCCACCCCTCTCCCATAAAACCTCTAGAACCTAACTTTTAAATTTTTACAAACAAATTTCCTATAATGCTAAATTCCTCTAACATTTTTGTGTTCGGAATTGCCTGTTCAGTATTGCACTACCACAGCCAGACTTGGCGCTGGCTACTCTGGGTAGCAGAGGCTAGGGACCGCAGGTCTTCACCCTTTAACCCCTGTACAGGGATCTGGACTCTGCTGCTACGAATCCCTAGCTTGCATCTCCAGAGTAGTCGCTGACTGGTGGAGTAAGCAGGCAACAAAGAAAACAACAAGCCCTGGAGTCAGTAATGGGTAATCAGTGTAGATAAGCATCGGGCCAAATCAGATTTAACAAACAGAATCAGGATCAGTGAGTAAAACTAATTGCCATGATTGTTGCTCAAGGGCACTAAGGGGGAGCACTATTACTATTGGGGATGCACTATTATTGAGGCCACTAAGAAAGTGCACTATTAGTATTCAGGTCACTATAGTTAATGTCTCCAAAAATAATAGTGCAATATTACCATTGGAGCACTATTGCTATTGGGGCCATTAAGGAGGTGCACTATTGCTATTGGGGCCAATAAGTGGGCGCAGTATTGCAATTGCGGCCATTAGCGGCTAACCTGTTGGAAACGGAATACTCTTTTAAAACATTGCCAAGTTTAACATATAAATATCCCATACACACCCTCCCTCCCTATCCCACAAAAACCCCACTACCTCCCACCAACTCCTTCCCTATCCCACAAACCCCACCACCTCCCTCCCTATCCCACGAACCCCCACCACCTCCCTCCCTATCCCACAAACCCCCACCACCTCCCTCCCTATCCCACAAACCCCACCCCTCTCCCATATAACCTCTCAAACCTAACTTTTAATTTTTACAAACACATTTTCTATAATGCTAAATTCCTCTAACATTTTTGTGTTCGGAATTGCCTGTTCAGCAATTGCACTACCACAGCCAGACTTGGCGCTGGCTACTCTGGGTAGCAGAGGCTAGGGACCGCAGGTTTTCACCCTTTAACCCCTGTACAGGGATCTGGACTCTGCTGCTACGAATCCCTAGCTTGCATCTCCAGAGTAGTCGCTGACTGGTGGAGTAAGCAGGCAACAAAGAAAACAACAAGCCCTGGAGTCAGTAATGGGTAATCAGTGTAGATAAGCATTGGGCCAAATCAGATTTAACAAACAGAATCAGCATCAGTGAGTAAAACTACTTGCCATGATTGTTGCTCAAGGGCACTAAGGGGGAGCACTATTATTATTGGGGATGCACTATTATTGAGGCCACTAAGAAAGTGCACTATTAGTATGCAGGCCACTATAGTTAATGTCTCCAAAAATAATAGTGCAATATTACCATTGGAGCACTATTGCTATTGGGGCCATTAAGGAGGTGCACTATTGCTATTGGGGCCAATAAGTGGGCGCAGTATTGCAATTGGGGCCATTAGGGGCTAACCTGTTGGAAACGGAATACTCTTTTAAAACATTGCCAAGTTTAACATATAAATATCCCATACACACCCTCCCTCCCTATCCCACAAAAACCCCACTACCTCCCACCAACTCCCTCCCTATCCCACAAACCCCACCACCTCCCTCCCTATCCCACGAACCCCCACCACCTCCCTCCCTATCCCACAAACCCCACCCCTCTCCCATATAACCTCTAGAACCTAACTTTTAAATTTTTACAAACAAATTTCCTATAATGCTAAATTCCTCTAACATTTTTGTGTTCGGAATTGCCTGTTCAGCAATTGCACTACCACAACCAGACTTGGCGCTGGCTACTCTGGGTAGCAGAGGCTAGGGACCGCAGGTTTTCACACTTTAACCCCTGTACAGGGATCTGGACTCTGCTGCAACGAATCCCTAGCTTGCATCTCCAGAGTAGTCGCTGACTGGTGGAGTAAGCAGGCAACAAAGAAAACAACAAGCCCTGGAGTCAGTAATGGGTAATCAGTTTAGATAAGCATTGGGCCAAATCAGATTTAACAAACAGAATCAGCATCAGTGAGTAAAACTACTTGCCATGATTGTTGCTCAAGGGCACTAAGGGGGAGCACTATTACTATTGGGGATGCACTATTATTGAGGCCACTAAGAAAGTGCACTATTAGTATTCCGGTCACTATAGTTAATGTCTCCAAAAATAATAGTGCAATATTACCGTTGGAGCAGTATTGCTATTGGGGCCATTAAGGAGGTGCACTATTGCTATTGGGGCCAATAAGTGGGCGCATTATTGCAATTGGGGCCATTAGGGGCTAACCTGTTGGAAACGGAATACTCTTTTAAAACATTGCCAAGTTTAACAAATAAATATCCCATACACACCCTCCCTCCCTATCCCACAAAAACCCCACTACCTCCCACCAACTCCCTCCCTATCCCACAAACCCCACCACCTCCCTCCCTATCCCACGAACCCCCACCACCTCCCTCCCTATCCCACAAACCCCACCCCTCTCCCATATAACCTCTAGAACCTAACTTTTAAATTTTTACAAACAAATTTCCTATAATGCTAAATTCCTCTAACATTTTTGTGTTCAGAATTGCCTGTTCAGCAATTGCACTACCACAGCCAGACTTGGCGCTGGCTACTCTGGGTAGCAGAGGCTAGGGACCGCAGGTTTTCACCCTTTAACCCCTGTACAGGGATCTGGACTCTGCTGCTACGAATCCCTAGCTTGCATCTCCAGAGTAGTCGCTGACTGGTGGAGTAAGCAAGCAACAAAGAAAACAACAAGCCCTGGAGTCAGTAATGGGTAATCAGTGTAGATAAGCATTGGGCCAAATCAGATTTAACAAACAGAATCAGCATCAGTGAGTAAAACTACTTGCCATGATTGTTGCTCAAGGGCACTAAGGGGGAGCACTATTACTATTGGGGATGCACTATTATTGAGGCCACTAAGAAAGTGCACTATTAGTATTCCGGTCACTATAGTTAATGTCTCCAAAAATAATAGTGCAATATTACCATTGGAGCAGTATTGCTATTGGGGCCATTAAGGAGGTGCACTATTGCTATTGGGGCCAATAAGTGGGCGCACTATTGCAATTGGGGCCATTAGGGGCTAACCTGTTGGAAACGGAATACTCTTTTAAAACATTGCCAAGTTTAACAAATAAATATCCCATACACACCCTCCCTCCCTATCCCACAAAAACCCCACTACCTCCCACCAACTCCTTCCCTATCCCACAAACCCCACCACCTCCCTCCCTATCCCACGAACCCCCACCACCTCCCTCCCTATCCCACAAACCCCACCCCTCTCCCATATAATCTCTCAAACCTAACTTTTAATTTTTACAAACACATTTTCTATAATGCTAAATTCCTCTAACATTTTTGTGTTCGGAATTGCCTGTTCAGCAATTGCACTACCACAGCCAGACTTGGCGCTGGCTACTCTGGGTAGCAGAGGCTAGGGACCGCAGGTTTTCACCCTTTAACCCCTGTACAGGGATCTGGACTCTGCTGCTACGAATCCCTAGCTTGCATCTCCAAAGTAGTCGCTGACTGGTGGAGTAAGCAGGCAACAAAGAAAACAACAAGCCCTGGAGTCAGTAATGGGTAATCAGTGTAGATAAGCATTGGGCCAAATCAGATTTAACAAACAGAATCAGCATCAGTGAGTAAAACTACTTGCCATGATTGTTGCTCAAGGGCACTAAGGGAGAGCACTATTACTATTGGGGATGCACTATTATTGAGGCCACTAAGAAAGTGCACTATTAGTATTCCGGTCACTATAGTTAATGTCTCCAAAAATAATAGTGCAATATTACCATTGGAGCAGTATTGCTATTGGGGCCATTAAGGAGGTGCACTATTGCTATTGGGGCCAATAAGTGGGCGCACTATTGCAATTGGGGCCATTAGGGGCTAACCTCTTGGAAACGGAATACTCTTTTAAAACATTGCCAAGTTTAACAAATAAATATCCCATACACACCCTCCCTCCCTATCCCACAAAAACCCCACTACCTCCCACCAACTCCCTCCCTATCCCACAAACCCCACCACCTCCCTCCCTATCCCACGAACCCCCACCACCTCCCTCCCTATCCCACAAACCCCACCCCTCTCCCATATAACCTCTAGAACCTAACTTTTAAATTTTTACAAACAAATTTCCTATAATGCTAAATTCCTCTAACATTTTTGTGTTCGGAATTGCCTGTTCAGCAATTGCACTACCACAGCCAGACTTGGCACTGGCTACTCTGGGTAGCAGAGGCTAGGGACCGCAGGTTTTCACCCTTTAACCCCTGTACAGGGATCTGGACTCTGCTGCTACGAATCCCTAGCTTGCATCTCCAGAGTAGTCGCTGACTGGTGAAGTAAGCAGGCAACAAAGAAAACAACAAGCCCTGGAGTCAGTAATGGGTAATCAGTGTAGATAAGCATCGGGCCAAATCAGATTTAACAAACAGAATCAGGATCAGTGAGTAAAACTAATTGCCATGATTGTTGCTCAAGGGCACTAAGGGGGAGCACTATTACTATTGGGGATGCACTATTATTGAGGCCACTAAGAAAGTGCACTATTAGTATTCAGGTCACTATAGTTAATGTCTCCAAAAATAATAGAGCAATATTACCATTGGAGCACTATTGCTATTGGGGCCATTAAGGTGGTGCACTATTGCTATTGGGGCCAATAAGTGGGCGCAGTATTGCAATTGGGGCCATTAGGGGCTAACCTGTTGGAAACGGAATACTCTTTTAAAACATTGCCAAGTTTAACATATAAATATCCCATACACACCCTCCCTCCCTATCCCACAAAAACCCCACTACCTCCCACCAACTCCCTCCCTATCCCACAAACCCCACCACCTCCCTCCCTATCCCACGAACCCCCACCACCTCCCTCCCTATCCCACAAACCCCACCCCTCTCCCATATAACCTCTAGAACCTAACTTTTAAATTTTTACAAACAAATTTCCTATAATGCTAAATTCCTCTAACATTTTTGTGTTCGGAATTGCCTGTTCAGCAATTGCACTACCACAGCCAGACTTGGCGCTGGCTACTCTGGGTAGCAGAGGCTAGGGACCGCAGGTTTTCACCCTTTAACCCCTGTACAGGGATCTGGACTCTGCTGCAACGAATCCCTAGCTTGCATCTCCAGAGTAGTCGCTGACTGGTGGAGTAAGCAGGCAACAAAGAAAACAACAAGCCCTGGAGTCAGTAATGGGTAATCAGTTTAGATAAGCATTGGGCCAAATCAGATTTAACAAACAGAATCAGCATCAGTGAGTAAAACTACTTGCCATGATTGTTGCTCAAGGGCACTAAGGGGGAGCACTATTACTATTGGGGATGCACTATTATTGAGGCCACTAAGAAAGTGCACTATTAGTATTCCGGTCACTATAGTTAATGTCTCCAAAAATAATAGTGCAATATTACCATTGGAGCAGTATTGCTATTGGGGCCATTAAGGAGGTGCACTATTGCTATTGGGGCCAATAAGTGGGCGCACTATTGCAATTGGGGCCATTAGGGGCTAACCTGTTGGAAACGGAATACTCTTTTAAAACATTGCCAAGTTTAACAAATAAATATCCCATACACACCCTCCCTCCCTATCCCACAAAAACCCCACTACCTCCCACCAACTCCCTCCCTATCCCACAAACCCCACCACCTCCCTCCCTATCCCACGAACCCCCACCACCTCCCTCCCTATCCCACAAACCCCACCCCTCTCCCATATAACCTCTAGAACCTAACTTTTAAATTTTTACAAACAAATTTCCTATAATGCTAAATTCCTCTAACATTTTTGTGTTCGGAATTGCCTGTTCAGCAATTGCACTACCACAGCCAGACTTGGCGCTGGCTACTCTGGGTAGCAGAGGCTAGGGACCGCAGGTTTTCACCCTTTAACCCCTGTACAGGGATCTGGACTCTGCTGCTACGAATCCCTAGCTTGCATCTCCAGAGTAGTCGCTGACTGGTGGAGTAAGCAGGCAACAAAGAAAACAACAAGCCCTGGAGTCAGTAATGGGTAATCAGTGTACATAAGCATCGGGCCAAATCAGATTTAACAAACAGAATCAGGATCAGTGAGTAAAACTAATTGCCATGATTGTTGCTCAAGGGCACTAAGGGGGAGCACTATTACTATTGGGGATGCACTATTATTGAGGCCACTAAGAAAGTGCACTATTAGTATTCAGGTCACTATAGTTAATGTCTCCAAAAATAATAGTGCAATATTACCATTGGAGCACTATTGCTATTGGGGCCATTAAGGAGGTGCACTATTGCTATTGGGGCCAATAAGTGGGCGCAGTATTGCAATTGCGGCCATTAGCGGCTAACCTGTTGGAAACGGAATACTCTTTTAAAACATTGCCAAGTTTAACATATAAATATCCCATACACACCCTCCCTCCCTATCCCACAAAAACCCCACTACCTCCCACCAACTCCTTCCCTATCCCACAAACCCCACCACCTCCCTCCCTATCCCACGAACCCCCACCACCTCCCTCCCTATCCCACAAACCCCCACCACCTCCCTCCCTATCCCACAAACCCCACCCCTCTCCCATATAACCTCTCAAACCTAACTTTTAATTTTTACAAACACATTTTCTATAATGCTAAATTCCTCTAACATTTTTGTGTTCGGAATTGCCTGTTCAGCAATTGCACTACCACAGCCAGACTTGGCGCTGGCTACTCTGGGTAGCAGAGGCTAGGGACCGCAGGTTTTCACCCTTTAACCCCTGTACAGGGATCTGGACTCTGCTGCTACGAATCCCTAGCTTGCATCTCCAGAGTAGTCGCTGACTGGTGGAGTAAGCAGGCAACAAAGAAAACAACAAGCCCTGGAGTCAGTAATGGGTAATCAGTGTAGATAAGCATTGGGCCAAATCAGATTTAACAAACAGAATCAGCATCAGTGAGTAAAACTACTTGCCATGATTGTTGCTCAAGGGCACTAAGGGGGAGCACTATGATTAATGGGGATGCACTATTATTGAGGCCACTAAGAAAGTGCACTATTAGTATTCAGGCCACTATAGTTAATGTCTCCAAAAATAATAGTGCAATATTACCATTGGAGCACTATTGCTATTGGGGCCATTAAGGAGGTGCACTATTGCTATTGGGGCCAATAAGTGGGCGCAGTATTGCAATTGGGGCCATTAGGGGCTAACCTGTTGGAAACGGAATACTCTTTTAAAACATTGCCAAGTTTAACATATAAATATCCCATACACACCCTCCCTCCCTATCCCACAAAAACCCCACTACCTCCCACCAACTCCCTCCCTATCCCACAAACCCCACCACCTCCCTCCCTATCCCACGAACCCCCACCACCTCCCTCCCTATCCCACAAACCCCACCCCTCTCCCATATAACCTCTAGAACCTAACTTTTAAATTTTTACAAACAAATTTCCTATAATGCTAAATTCCTCTAACATTTTTGTGTTCGGAATTGCCTGTTCAGCAATTGCACTACCACAGCCAGACTTGGCGCTGGCTACTCTGGGTAGCAGAGGCTAGGGACCGCAGGTTTTCACACTTTAACCCCTGTACAGGGATCTGGACTCTGCTGCAACGAATCCCTAGCTTGCATCTCCAGAGTAGTCGCTGACTGGTGGAGTAAGCAGGCAACAAAGAAAACAACAAGCCATGGAGTCAGTAATGGATAATCAGTGTAGATAAGCATTGGGCCAAATCAGATTTAACAAACAGAATCAACATCAGTGAGTAAAACTACTTGCCATGATTGTTGCTCAAGGGCACTAAGGGGGAGCACTATTACTATTGGGGATGCACTATTATTGAGGCCACTAAGAAAGTGCACTATTAGTATGCAGGCCACTATAGTTAATGTCTCCAAAAATAATAGTGCAATATTACCATTGGAGCACTATTGCTATTGGGGCCATTAAGGAGGTGCACTATTGCTATTGGGGCCAATAAGTGGGCGCAGTATTGCAATTGCGGCCATTAGGGGCTAACCTGTTGGAAACGGAATACTCTTTTAAAACATTGCCAAGTTTAACATATAAATATCCCATACACACCCTCCCTCCCTATCCCACAAAAACCCCACTACCTCCCACCAACTCCTTCCCTATCCAACAAACCCCACCACCTCCCTCCCTATCCCACGAACCCCCAAAACCTCCCTCCCTATCCCACAAACCCCACCCCTCTCCCATATAACCTCTCAAACCTAACTTTTAATTTTTACAAACACATTTTCTATAATGCTAAATTCCTCTAACATTTTTGTGTTCGGAATTGCCTGTTCAGCAATTGCACTACCACAGCCAGACTTGGCGCTGGCTACTCTGGGTAGCAGAGGCTAGGGACCGCAGGTTTTCACCCTTTAACCCCTGTACAGGGATCTGGACTCTGCTGCTACGAATCCCTAGCTTGCATCTCCAGAGTAGTCGCTGACTGGTGGAGTAAGCAGGCAACAAAGAAAACAACAAGCCCTGGAGTCAGTAATGGGTAATCAGTGTAGATAAGCATTGGGCCAAATCAGATTTAACAAACAGAATCAGCATCAGTGAGTAAAACTACTTGCCATGATTGTTGCTCAAGGGCACTAAGGGGGAGCACTATTACTATTGCGGATGCACTATTATTGAGGCCACTAAGAAAGTGCACTATTAGTATTCAGGTCACTATAGTTAATGTCTCCAAAAATAATAGTGCAATATTACCATTGGAGCAGTATTGCTATTGGGGCCATTAAGGAGGTGCACTATTACTATTGGGGACATTAAGGAGGTGCACTATTGCTATTGGGGCCAATAAGTGGGCGCACTATTGCAATTGGGGCCATTAGGGGCTAACCTGTTGGAAACGGAATACTCTTTTAAAACATTGCCAAGTTTAACAAATAAATATCCAATACACACCCTCCCTCCCTATCCCACAAAAACCCCACTACCTCCCACCAACTCCCTCCCTATCCCACAAACCCCACCACCTCCCTCCCTATCCCACGAACCCCCACCACCTCCCTCCCTATCCCACAAACCCCACCCCTCTCCCATAAAACCTCTAGAACCTAACTTTTAAATTTTTACAAACAAATTTCCTATAATGCTAAATTCCTCTAACATTTTTGTGTTCGGAATTGCCTGTTCAGCAATTGCACTACCACAGCCAGACTTGGCGCTGGCTACTCTGGGTAGCAGAGGCTAGGGACCGCAGGTCTTCACCCTTTAACCCCTGTACAGGGATCTGGACTCTGCTGCTACGAATCCCTAGCTTGCATCTCCAGAGTAGTCGCTGACTGGTGGAGTAAGCAGGCAACAAAGAAAACAACAAGCCCTGGAGTCAGTAATGGGTAATCAGTGTAGATAAGCATCGGGCCAAATCAGATTTAACAAACAGAATCAGGATCAGTGAGTAAAACTAATTGCCATGATTGTTGCTCAAGGGCACTAAGGGGGAGCACTATTACTATTGGGGATGCACTATTATTGAGGCCACTAAGAAAGTGCACTATTAGTATTCAGGTCACTATAGTTAATGTCTCCAAAAATAATAGTGCAATATTACCATTGGAGCACTATTGCTATTGGGGCCATTAAGGAGGTGCACTATTGCTATTGGGGCCAATAAGTGGGCGCAGTATTGCAATTGCGGCCATTAGCGGCTAACCTGTTGGAAACGGAATACTCTTTTAAAACATTGCCAAGTTTAACATATAAATATCCCATACACACCCTCCCTCCCTATCCCACAAAAACCCCACTACCTCCCACCAACTCCTTCCCTATCCCACAAACCCCACCACCTCCCTCCCTATCCCACGAACCCCCACCACCTCCCTCCCTATCCCACAAACCCCCACCACCTCCCTCCCTATCCCACAAACCCCACCCCTCTCCCATATAACCTCTCAAACCTAACTTTTAATTTTTACAAACACATTTTCTATAATGCTAAATTCCTCTAACATTTTTGTGTTCGGAATTGCCTGTTCAGCAATTGCACTACCACAGCCAGACTTGGCGCTGGCTACTCTGGGTAGCAGAGGCTAGGGACCGCAGGTTTTCACCCTTTAACCCCTGTACAGGGATCTGGACTCTGCTGCTACGAATCCCTAGCTTGCATCTCCAGAGTAGTCGCTGACTGGTGGAGTAAGCAGGCAACAAAGAAAACAACAAGCCCTGGAGTCAGTAATGGGTAATCAGTGTAGATAAGCATTGGGCCAAATCAGATTTAACAAACAGAATCAGCATCAGTGAGTAAAACTACTTGCCATGATTGTTGCTCAAGGGCACTAAGGGGGAGCACTATTATTATTGGGGATGCACTATTATTGAGGCCACTAAGAAAGTGCACTATTAGTATGCAGGCCACTATAGTTAATGTCTCCAAAAATAATAGTGCAATATTACCATTGGAGCACTATTGCTATTGGGGCCATTAAGGAGGTGCACTATTGCTATTGGGGCCAATAAGTGGGCGCAGTATTGCAATTGGGGCCATTAGGGGCTAACCTGTTGGAAACGGAATACTCTTTTAAAACATTGCCAAGTTTAACATATAAATATCCCATACACACCCTCCCTCCCTATCCCACAAAAACCCCACTACCTCCCACCAACTCCCTCCCTATCCCACAAACCCCACCACCTCCCTCCCTATCCCACGAACCCCCACCACCTCCCTCCCTATCCCACAAACCCCACCCCTCTCCCATATAACCTCTAGAACCTAACTTTTAAATTTTTACAAACAAATTTCCTATAATGCTAAATTCCTCTAACATTTTTGTGTTCGGAATTGCCTGTTCAGCAATTGCACTACCACAGCCAGACTTGGCGCTGGCTACTCTGGGTAGCAGAGGCTAGGGACCGCAGGTTTTCACACTTTAACCCCTGTACAGGGATCTGGACTCTGCTGCAACGAATCCCTAGCTTGCATCTCCAGAGTAGTCGCTGACTGGTGGAGTAAGCAGGCAACAAAGAAAACAACAAGCCCTGGAGTCAGTAATGGGTAATCAGTTTAGATAAGCATTGGGCCAAATCAGATTTAACAAACAGAATCAGCATCAGTGAGTAAAACTACTTGCCATGATTGTTGCTCAAGGGCACTAAGGGGGAGCACTATTACTATTGGGGATGCACTATTATTGAGGCCACTAAGAAAGTGCACTATTAGTATTCCGGTCACTATAGTTAATGTCTCCAAAAATAATAGTGCAATATTACCATTGGAGCAGTATTGCTATTGGGGCCATTAAGGAGGTGCACTATTGCTATTGGGGCCAATAAGTGGGCGCACTATTGCAATTGGGGCCATTAGGGGCTAACCTCTTGGAAACGGAATACTCTTTTAAAACATTGCCAAGTTTCACAAATAAATATCCCATACACACCCTCCCTCCCTATCCCACAAAAACCCCACTACCTCCCACCAACTCCCTCCCTATCCCACAAACCCCACCACCTCCCTCCCTATCCCACGAACCCCCACCACCTCCCTCCCTATCCCACAAACCCCACCCCTCTCCCATATAACCTCTAGAACCTAACTTTTAAATTTTTACAAACAAATTTCCTATAATGCTAAATTCCTCTAACATTTTTGTGTTCGGAATTGCCTGTTCAGCAATTGCACTACCACAGCCAGACTTGGCACTGGCTACTCTGGGTAGCAGAGGCTAGGGACCGCAGGTTTTCACCCTTTAACCCCTGTACAGGGATCTGGACTCTGCTGCAACGAATCCCTAGCTTGCATCTCCAGAGTAGTCGCTGACTGGTGGAGTAAGCAGGCAACAAAGAAAACAACAAGCCCTGGAGTCAGTAATGGGTAATCAGTTTAGATAAGCATTGGGCCAAATCAGATTTAACAAACAGAATCAGCATCAGTGAGTAAAACTACTTGCCATGATTGTTGCTCAAGGGCACTAAGGGGGAGCACTATTACTATTGGGGATGCACTATTATTGAGGCCACTAAGAAAGTGCACTATTAGTATTCCGGTCACTATAGTTAATGTCTCCAAAAATAATAGTGCAATATTACCATTGGAGCAGTATTGCTATTGGGGCCATTAAGGAGGTGCACTATTGCTATTGGGGCCAATAAGTGGGCGCACTATTGCAATTGGGGCCATTAGGGGCTAACCTGTTGGAAACGGAATACTCTTTTAAAACATTGCCAAGTTTAACAAATAAATATCCCATACACACCCTCCCTACCTATCCCACAAAAACCCCACTACCTCCCACCAACTCCCTCCCTATCCCACAAACCCCACCACCTCCCTCCCTATCCCACGAACCCCCACCACCTCCCTCCCTATCCCACAAACCCCACCCCTCTCCCATATAACCTCTAGAACCTAACTTTTAAATTTTTACAAACAAATTTCCTATAATGCTAAATTCCTCTAACATTTTTGTGTTCGGAATTGCCTGTTCAGCAATTGCACTACCACAGCCAGACTTGGCGCTGGCTACTCTGGGTAGCAGAGGCTAGGGACCGCAGGTTTTCACCCTTTAACCCCTGTACAGGGATCTGGACTCTGCTGCTACGAATCCCTAGCTTGCATCTCCAGAGTAGTCGCTGACTGGTGGAGTAAGCAGGCAACAAAGAAAACAACAAGCCCTGGAGTCAGTAATGGATAATCAGTGTAGATAAGCATTGGGCCAAATCAGATTTAACAAACAGAATCAGCATCAGTGAGTAAAACTACTTGCCATGATTGTTGCTCAAGGGCAATAAGGGGGAGCACTATTACTATTGGGGATGCACTATTATTGAGGCCACTAAGAAAGTGCACTATTAGTATTCCGGTCACTATAGTTAATGTCTCCAAAAATAATAGTGCAATATTACCATTGGAGCAGTATTGCTATTGGGGCCATTAAGGAGGTGCACTATTGCTATTGGGGCCAATAAGTGGGTGCACTATTGCAATTGGGGCCATTAGGGGCTAACCTGTTGGAAACGGAATACTCTTTTAAAACATTGCCAAGTTTAACAAATAAATATCCCATTATCCCATACACACCCTCCCTCCCTATCCCACAAAAACCCAACTACCTCCCACCAACTCCCTCCCTATTCCACAAACCCCCACCACCTCCCTTCCTATCCCACAAACCCCACCACCTCCCTCCCTATCCCACAAACCCCACCCCTCTCCCATATAACCTCTAGAACCTAACTTTTAAATTTTTACAAACAAATTTCCAATAATGCTAAATTCCTCTAACATTTTTGTGTTCGGAATTGCCTGTTCAGCAATTGCACTACCACAGCCAGACTTGGCGCTGGCTACTCTGGGTAGCAGAGGCTAGGGACCGCAGGTTTTCACCCTTTAACCCCTGTACAGGGATCTGGACTCTGCTGCAACGAATCCCTAGCTTGCATCTCCAGAGTAGTCGCTGACTGGTGGAGTAAGCAGGCAACAAAGAAAACAACAAGCCCTGGAGTCAGTAATGGGTAATCAGTGTAGATAAGCATCGGGCCAAATCAGATTTAACAAACAGAATCAGGATCAGTGAGTAAAACTAATTGCCATGATTGTTGCTCAAGGGCACTAAGGGGGAGCACTATTACTATTGGGGATGCACTATTATTGAGGCCACTAAGAAAGTGCACTATTAGTATTCAGGTCACTATAGTTAATGTCTCCAAAAATAATAGTGCAATATTACCATTGGAGCAGTATTGCTATTGGGGCCATTAAGGAGGTGCACTATTGCTATTGGGGCCAATAAGTGGGCGCACTATTGCAATTGGGGCCATTAGGGGCTAACCTGTTGGAAACGGAATACTCTTTTAAAACATTGCCAAGTTTAACAAATAAATATCCCATACACACCCTCCCTCCCTATCCCACAAAAACCCCACTACCTCCCACCAACTCCCTCCCTATCCCACAAACCCCACCACCTCCCTCCCTATCCCACGAACCCCCACCACCTCCCTCCCTATCCCACAAACCCCACCCCTCTCCCATATAACCTCTAGAACCTAACTTTTAAATTTTTACAAACAAATTTCCTATAATGCTAAATTCCTCTAACATTTTTGTGTTCAGAATTGCCTGTTCAGCAATTGCACTACCACAGCCAGACTTGGCACTGGCTACTCTGGGTAGCAGAGGCTAGGGACCGCAGGTTTTCACCCTTTAACCCCTGTACAGGGATCTGGACTCTGCTGCTACGAATCCCTAGCTTGCATCTCCAGAGTAGTCGCTGACTGGTGGAGTAAGCAAGCAACAAAGAAAACAACAAGCCCTGGAGTCAGTAATGGGTAATCAGTGTAGATAAGCATTGGGCCAAATCAGATTTAACAAACAGAATCAGCATCAGTGAGTAAAACTACTTGCCATGATTGTTGCTCAAGGGCACTAAGGGGGAGCACTATTACTATTGGGGATGGACTATTATTGAGGCCACTAAGAAAGTGCACTATTAGTATTCCGGTCACTATAGTTAATGTCTCCAAAAATAATAGTGCAATATTACCATTGGAGCAGTATTGCTATTGGGGCCATTAAGGAGGTGCACTATTGCTATTGGGGCCAATAAGTGGTCGCACTATTGCAATTGGGGCCATTAGGGGCTAACCTGTTGGAAACGGAATACTCTTTTAAAACATTGCCAAGTTTAACATATAAATATCCCATACACACCCTCCCTCCCTATCCCACAAAAACCCCACTACCTCCCACCAACTCCTTCCCTATCCCACAAACCCCACCACCTCCCTCCCTATCCCACGAACCCCCACCACCTCCCTCCCTATCCCACAAACCCCACCCCTCTCCCATATAACCTCTCAAACCTAACTTTTAATTTTTACAAACACATTTTCTATAATGCTAAATTCCTCTAACATTTTTGTGTTCGGAATTGCCTGTTCAGCAATTGCACTACCACAGCCAGACTTGGCGCTGGCTACTCTGGGTAGCAGAGGCTAGGGACCGCAGGTTTTCACCCTTTAACCCCTGTACAGGGATCTGGACTCTGCTGCTACGAATCCCTAGCTTGCATCTCCAGAGTAGTCGCTGACTGGTGGAGTAAGCAGGCAACAAAGAAAACAACAAGCCCTGGAGTCAGTAATGGGTAATCAGTGTAGATAAGCATTGGGACAAATCAGATTTAACAAACAGAATCAGCATCAGTGAGTAAAACTACTTGCCATGATTGTTGCTCAAGGGCACTAAGGGGGAGCACTATTATTATTGGGGATGCACTATTATTGAGGCCACTAAGAAAGTGCACTATTAGTATTCAGGCCACTATAGTTAATGTCTCCAAAAATAATAGTGCAATATTACCATTGGAGCACTATTGCTATTGGGGCCATTAAGGAGGTGCACTATTGCTATTGGGGCCAATAAGTGGGTGCACTATTGCAATTGGGGCCATTAGGGGCTAACCTGTTGGAAACGGAATACTCTTTTAAAACATTGCCAAGTTTAACAAATAAATATCCCATTATCCCATACACACCCTCCCTCCCTATCCCACAAAAACCCAACTACCTCCCACCAACTCCCTCCCTATTCCACAAACCCCCACCACCTCCCTCCCTATCCTACAAACCCCACCACCTCCCTCCCTATCCCACGATCCCCCACCACCTCCCTCCCTATCCCACAAACCCCACCCCTCTCCCATATAACCTCTAGAACCTAACTTTTAAATTTTTACAAACTATTTTCCAATAATGCTAAATTCCTCTAACATTTTTGTGTTCGGAATTGCCTGTTCAGCAATTGCACTACCACAGCCAGACTTGGCGCTGGCTACTCTGGGTAGCAGAGGCTAGGGACCGCAGGTTTTCACCCTTTAACCCCTGTACAGGGATCTGGACTCTGCTGCTACGAATCCCTAGCTTGCATCTCCAGAGTAGTCGCTGACTGGTGGAGTAAGCAGGCAACAAAGAAAACAACAAGCCTTGGAGTCAGTAATGGGTAATCAGTGTAGATATGCATTGGGCCAAATCAGATTTAACAAACAGAATCAGCATCAGTGAGTAAAACTACTTGCCATGATTGTTGCTCAAGGGCACTAAGGGGGAAATTATTACTATTGGGGATGCACTATTATTGAGGCCACTAAGAAAGTGCACTATTAGTATTCAGGTCACTATAGTTAATGTCTCCAAAAATAATAGTGCAATATTACCATTGGAGCACTATTGCTATTGGGGCCATTAAGGAGGTGCACTATTGCTATTGGGGCCAATAAGTGGGCGCACTATTGCAACTGGGGCCATTAGGGGCTAACCTCTTGGAAACGGAATACTCTTTTAAAACATTGCCAAGTATAACAAATAAATATCCCATACACACCCTCCCTCCCTATCCCACAAAAACCCAACTACCTCCCACCAACTCCCTCCCTATCCCACAAACCCCACCACCTCCCTCCATATCCCACGAACCCCCACCACCTCCCTCCCTATCCCACAAACCCCACCCCTCTCCCATATAACCTCTAGAACCTAACTTTTAAATTTTTACAAACAAATTTCCTATAATGCTAAATTCCTCTAACATTTTTGTGTTCGGAATTGCCTGTTCAGCAATTGCACTACCACAGCCAGACTTGGCGCTGGCTACTCTGGGTAGCAGAGGCTAGGGACCGCAGGTTTTCACCCTTTAACCCCTGTACAGGGATCTGGACTCTGCTGCTACGAATCCCTAGCTTGCATCTCCAGAGTAGTCGCTGACTGGTGGAGTAAGCAGGCAACAAAGAAAACAACAAGCCCTGGAGTCAGTAATGGGTAATCAGTGTAGATAAGCATTGGGCCAAATCAGATTTAACAAACAGAATCAGGATCAGTGAGTAAAACTAATTGCCATGATTGTTGCTCAAGGGCACTAAGGGGGAGCACTATTACTATTGGGGATGCACTATTATTGAGGCCACTAAAAAAGTGCACTATTAGTATTCAGGTCACTATAGTTAATGTCTCCAAAAATAATAGTGCAATATTACCATTGGAGCACGATTGCTATTGGGGCCATTAAGGAGGTGCACTATTGCTATTGGGGCCAATAAGTGGGCGCAGTGTTGCAATTGCGGCCATTAGGGGCTAACCTGTTGGAAACGGAATACTCTTTTAAAACATTGCCAAGTATAACATATAAATATCCCATACATACCCTCCCTCGCTATCCCACAAAAACCCAACTACCTCCCACCAACTCCCTCCCTATCCCACAAACCCCACCACCTCCCTCCCTATCCCACGAACGCCCACCACCTCCCTCCCTATCCCACAAACCCTACCCCTCTCCCATAGAACCTCTCAAACCTAACTTTTAATTTTTACAAACACATTTTCTATAATGCTAAATTCCTCTAACATTTTTGTGTTCGGAATTGCCTGTTCAGCAATTGCACTACCATAGCCAGACTTGGCGCTGGCTACTCTGGGTAGCAGAGGCTAGGGACCGCAGGTTTTCAGCCTTTAACCCCTGTACAGGGATCTGGACTCTGCTGCTACGAATCCCTAGCTTGCATCTCCAGAGTAGTCGCTGACTGGTGGAGTAAGCAGGCAACAAAGAAAACAACAAGCCCTGTAGTCAGTAATGGATACTCAGTGTAGATAAGCATTGGGCCAAATCAGATTTAACAAACAGAATCAGCATCAGTGAGTAAAACTACTTGCCATGATTGTTGCTCAAGGGCACTAAGGGGGAGCACTATTACTATTGGGGATGCACTCTTATTGAGGCCACTAAGAAAGTGCACTATTAGTATTCAGGTCACTATAGTTAATGTCTCCAAAAATAATAGTGCAATATTACCATTGGAGCACTATTGCTATTGGGGCCATTAAGGAGGTGCACTATTGCTATTGGGGCCAATAAGTGGGCGCACTATTGCAATTGGGGCCATTAGGGGCTAACCTGTTGGAAACTGAATACTCTTTTAAAACATTGCCAAGTTTAACAAATAAATATCCCATACACACCCTCCCTCCCTATCCCACAAAAACCCCACTACCTCCCACCAACTCCCTCCCTATCCCACAAACCCCACCACCTCCCTCCCTATCCCACGAACCCCCACCACCTCCCTCCCTATCCCACAAACCCCACCCCTCTCCCATATAACCTCTAGAACCTAACTTTTAAATTTTTACAAACAAATTTCCTATAATGCTAAATTCCTCTAACATTTTTGTGTTCGGAATTGCCTGTTCAGCAATTGCACTACCACAGCCAGACTTGGCACTGGCTACTCTGGGTAGCAGAGGCTAGGGACCGCAGGTTTTCACCCTTTAACCCCTGTACAGGGATCTGGACTCTGCTGCTACGAATCCCTAGCTTGCATCTCCAGAGTAGTCGCTGACTGGTGGAGTAAGCAGGCAACAAAGAAAACAACAAGCCCTGGAGTCAGTAATGGGTAATCAGTGTAGATAAGCATCGGGCCAAATCAGATTTAACAAACAGAATCAGGATCAGTGAGTAAAACTAATTGCCATGATTGTTGCTCAAGGGCACTAAGGGGGAGCACTATTACTATTGGGGATGCACTATTATTGAGGCCACTAAGAAAGTGCACTATTAGTATTCAGGTCACTATAGTTAATGTCTCCAAAAATAATAGTGCAATATTACCATTGGAGCACTATTGCTATTGGGGCCATTAAGGTGGTGCACTATTGCTATTGGGGCCAATAAGTGGGCGCAGTATTGCAATTGGGGCCATTAGGGGCTAACCTGTTGGAAACGGAATACTCTTTTAAAACATTGCCAAGTTTAACATATAAATATCCCATACACACCCTCCCTCCCTATCCCACAAAAACCCCACTACCTCCCACCAACTCCCTCCCTATCCCACAAACCCCACCACCTCCCTCCCTATCCCACGAACCCCCACCACCTCCCTCCCTATCCCACAAACCCCACCCCTCTCCCATATAACCTCTAGAACCTAACTTTTAAATTTTTACAAACAAATTTCCTATAATGCTAAATTCCTCTAACATTTTTGTGTTCGGAATTGCCTGTTCAGCAATTGCACTACCACAGCCAGACTTGGCGCTGGCTACTCTGGGTAGCAGAGGCTAGGGACCGCAGGTTTTCACCCTTTAACCCCTGTACAGGGATCTGGACTCTGCTGCAACGAATCCCTAGCTTGCATCTCCAGAGTAGTCGCTGACTGGTGGAGTAAGCAGGCAACAAAGAAAACAACAAGCCCTGGAGTCAGTAATGGGTAATCAGTTTAGATAAGCATTGGGCCAAATCAGATTTAACAAACAGAATCAGCATCAGTGAGTAAAACTACTTGCCATGATTGTTGCTCAAGGGCACTAAGGGGGAGCACTATTACTATTGGGGATGCACTATTATTGAGGCCACTAAGAAAGTGCACTATTAGTATTCCGGTCACTATAGTTAATGTCTCCAAAAATAATAGTGCAATATTACCATTGGAGCAGTATTGCTATTGGGGCCATTAAGGAGGTGCACTATTGCTATTGGGGCCAATAAGTGGGCGCATTATTGCAATTGGGGCCATTAGGGGCTAACCTGTTGGAAACGGAATACTCTTTTAAAACATTGCCAAGTTTAACAAATAAATATCCCATACACACCCTCCCTCCCTATCCCACAAAAACCCCACTACCTCCCACCAACTCCCTCCCTATCCCACAAACCCCACCACCTCCCTCCCTATCCCACGAACCCCCACCACCTCCCTCCCTATCCCACAAACCCCACCCCTCTCCCATATAACCTCTAGAACCTAACTTTTAAATTTTTACAAACAAATTTCCTATAATGCTAAATTCCTCTAACATTTTTGTGTTCAGAATTGCCTGTTCAGCAATTGCACTACCACAGCCAGACTTGGCGCTGGCTACTCTGGGTAGCAGAGGCTAGGGACCGCAGGTTTTCACCCTTTAACCCCTGTACAGGGATCTGGACTCTGCTGCAACGAATCCCTAGCTTGCATCTCCAGAGTAGTCGCTGACTGGTGGAGTAAGCAAGCAACAAAGAAAACAACAAGCCCTGGAGTCAGTAATGGGTAATCAGTGTAGATAAGCATTGGGCCAAATCAGATTTAACAAACAGAATCAGCATCAGTGAGTAAAACTACTTGCCATGATTGTTGCTCAAGGGCACTAAGGGGGAGCACTATTACTATTGGGGATGCACTATTATTGAGGCCACTAAGAAAGTGCACTATTAGTATTCCGGTCACTATAGTTAATGTCTCCAAAAATAATAGTGCAATATTACCATTGGAGCAGTATTGCTATTGGGGCCATTAAGGAGGTGCACTATTGCTATTGGGGCCAATAAGTGGGCGCACTATTGCAATTGGGGCCATTAGGGGCTAACCTGTTGGAAACGGAATACTCTTTTAAAACATTGCCAAGTTTAACAAATAAATATCCCATACACACCCTCCCTCCCTATCCCACAAAAACCCCACTACCTCCCACCAACTCCTTCCCTATCCCACAAACCCCACCACCTCCCTCCCTATCCCACGAACCCCCACCACCTCCCTCCCTATCCCACAAACCCCACCCCTCTCCCATATAACCTCTCAAACCTAACTTTTAATTTTTACAAACACATTTTCTATAATGCTAAATTCCTCTAACATTTTTGTGTTCGGAATTGCCTGTTCAGCAATTGCACTACCACAGCCAGACTTGGCGCTGGCTACTCTGGGTAGCAGAGGCTAGGGACCGCAGGTTTTCACCCTTTAACCCCTGTACAGGGATCTGGACTCTGCTGCTACGAATCCCTAGCTTGCATCTCCAAAGTAGTCGCTGACTGGTGGAGTAAGCAGGCAACAAAGAAAACAACAAGCCCTGGAGTCAGTAATGGGTAATCAGTGTAGATAAGCATTGGGCCAAATCAGATTTAACAAACAGAATCAGCATCAGTGAGTAAAACTACTTGCCATGATTGTTGCTCAAGGGCACTAAGGGAGAGCACTATTACTATTGGGGATGCACTATTATTGAGGCCACTAAGAAAGTGCACTATTAGTATTCCGGTCACTATAGTTAATGTCTCCAAAAATAATAGTGCAATATTACCATTGGAGCAGTATTGCTATTGGGGCCATTAAGGAGGTGCACTATTGCTATTGGGGCCAATAAGTGGGCGCACTATTGCAATTGGGGCCATTAGGGGCTAACCTCTTGGAAACGGAATACTCTTTTAAAACATTGCCAAGTTTAACAAATAAATATCCCATACACACCCTCCCTCCCTATCCCACAAAAACCCCACTACCTCCCACCAACTCCCTCCCTATCCCACAAACCCCACCACCTCCCTCCCTATCCCACGAACCCCCACCACCTCCCTCCCTATCCCACAAACCCCACCCCTCTCCCATATAACCTCTAGAACCTAACTTTTAAATTTTTACAAACAAATTTCCTATAATGCTAAATTCCTCTAACATTTTTGTGTTCGGAATTGCCTGTTCAGCAATTGCACTACCACAGCCAGACTTGGCACTGGCTACTCTGGGTAGCAGAGGCTAGGGACCGCAGGTTTTCACCCTTTAACCCCTGTACAGGGATCTGGACTCTGCTGCTACGAATCCCTAGCTTGCATCTCCAGAGTAGTCGCTGACTGGTGGAGTAAGCAGGCAACAAAGAAAACAACAAGCCCTGGAGTCAGTAATGGGTAATCAGTGTAGATAAGCATCGGGCCAAATCAGATTTAACAAACAGAATCAGGATCAGTGAGTAAAACTAATTGCCATGATTGTTGCTCAAGGGCACTAAGGGGGAGCACTATTACTATTGGGGATGCACTATTATTGAGGCCACTAAGAAAGTGCACTATTAGTATTCAGGTCACTATAGTTAATGTCTCCAAAAATAATAGTGCAATATTACCATTGGAGCACTATTGCTATTGGGGCCATTAAGGTGGTGCACTATTGCTATTGGGGCCAATAAGTGGGCGCAGTATTGCAATTGGGGCCATTAGGGGCTAACCTGTTGGAAACGGAATACTCTTTTAAAACATTGCCAAGTTTAACATATAAATATCCCATACACACCCTCCCTCCCTATCCCACAAAAACCCCACTACCTCCCACCAACTCCCTCCCTATCCCACAAACCCCACCACCTCCCTCCCTATCCCACGAACCCCCACCACCTCCCTCCCTATCCCACAAACCCCACCCCTCTCCCATATAACCTCTAGAACCTAACTTTTAAATTTTTACAAACAAATTTCCTATAATGCTAAATTCCTCTAACATTTTTGTGTTCGGAATTGCCTGTTCAGCAATTGCACTACCACAGCCAGACTTGGCGCTGGCTACTCTGGGTAGCAGAGGCTAGGGACCGCAGGTTTTCACCCTTTAACCCCTGTACAGGGATCTGGACTCTGCTGCAACGAATCCCTAGCTTGCATCTCCAGAGTAGTCGCTGACTGGTGGAGTAAGCAGGCAACAAAGAAAACAACAAGCCCTGGAGTCAGTAATGGGTAATCAGTTTAGATAAGCATTGGGCCAAATCAGATTTAACAAACAGAATCAGCATCAGTGAGTAAAACTACTTGCCATGATTGTTGCTCAAGGGCACTAAGGGGGAGCACTATTACTATTGGGGATGCACTATTATTGAGGCCACTAAGAAAGTGCACTATTAGTATTCCGGTCACTATAGTTAATGTCTCCAAAAATAATAGTGCAATATTACCATTGGAGCAGTATTGCTATTGGGGCCATTAAGGAGGTGCACTATTGCTATTGGGGCCAATAAGTGGGCGCACTATTGCAATTGGGGCCATTAGGGGCTAACCTGTTGGAAACGGAATACTCTTTTAAAACATTGCCAAGTTTAACAAATAAATATCCCATACACACCCTCCCTACCTATCCCACAAAAACCCCACTACCTCCCACCAACTCCCTCCCTATCCCACAAACCCCACCACCTCCCTCCCTATCCCACGAACCCCCACCACCTCCCTCCCTATCCCACAAACCCCACCCCTCTCCCATATAACCTCTAGAACCTAACTTTTAAATTTTTACAAACAAATTTCCTATAATGCTAAATTCCTCTAACATTTTTGTGTTCGGAATTGCCTGTTCAGCAATTGCACTACCACAGCCAGACTTGGCGCTGGCTACTCTGGGTAGCAGAGGCTAGGGACCGCAGGTTTTCACCCTTTAACCCCTGTACAGGGATCTGGACTCTGCTGCTACGAATCCCTAGCTTGAATCTCCAGAGTAGTCGCTGACTGGTGGAGTAAGCAGGCAACAAAGAAAACAACAAGCCCTGGAGTCAGTAATGGATAATCAGTGTAGATAAGCATTGGGCCAAATCAGATTTAACAAACAGAATCAGCATCAGTGAGTAAAACTACTTGCCATGATTGTTGCTCAAGGGCAATAAGGGGGAGCACTATTACTATTGGGGATGCACTATTATTGAGGCCACTAAGAAAGTGCACTATTAGTATTCCGGTCACTATAGTTAATGTCTCCAAAAATAATAGTGCAATATTACCATTGGAGCAGTATTGCTATTGGGGCCATTAAGGAGGTGCACTATTGCTATTGGGGCCAATAAGTGGGTGCACTATTGCAATTGGGGCCATTAGGGGCTAACCTGTTGGAAACGGAATACTCTTTTAAAACATTGCCAAGTTTAACAAATAAATATCCCATTATCCCATACACACCCTCCCTCCCTATCCCACAAAAACCCAACTACCTCCCACCAACTCCCTCCCTATTCCACAAACCCCCACCACCTCCCTTCCTATCCCACAAACCCCACCACCTCCCTCCCTATCCCACAAACCCCACCCCTCTCCCATATAACCTCTAGAACCTAACTTTTAAATTTTTACAAACAAATTTCCAATAATGCTAAATTCCTCTAACATTTTTGTGTTCGGAATTGCCTGTTCAGCAATTGCACTACCACAGCCAGACTTGGCGCTGGCTACTCTGGGTAGCAGAGGCTAGGGACCGCAGGTTTTCACCCTTTAACCCCTGTACAGGGATCTGGACTCTGCTGCAACGAATCCCTAGCTTGCATCTCCAGAGTAGTCGCTGACTGGTGGAGTAAGCAGGCAACAAAGAAAACAACAAGCCCTGGAGTCAGTAATGGGTAATCAGTGTAGATAAGCATCGGGCCAAATCAGATTTAACAAACAGAATCAGGATCAGTGAGTAAAACTAATTGCCATGATTGTTGCTCAAGGGCACTAAGGGGGAGCACTATTACTATTGGGGATGCACTATTATTGAGGCCACTAAGAAAGTGCACTATTAGTATTCAGGTCACTATAGTTAATGTCTCCAAAAATAATAGTGCAATATTACCATTGGAGCAGTATTGCTATTGGGGCCATTAAGGAGGTGCACTATTGCTATTGGGGCCAATAAGTGGGCGCACTATTGCAATTGGGGCCATTAGGGGCTAACCTGTTGGAAACGGAATACTCTTTTAAAACATTGCCAAGTTTAACAAATAAATATCCCATACACACCCTCCCTCCCTATCCCACAAAAACCCCACTACCTCCCACCAACTCCCTCCCTATCCCACAAACCCCACCACCTCCCTCCCTATCCCACGAACCCCCACCACCTCCCTCCCTATCCCACAAACCCCACCCCTCTCCCATATAACCTCTAGAACCTAACTTTTAAATTTTTACAAACAAATTTCCTATAATGCTAAATTCCTCTAACATTTTTGTGTTCAGAATTGCCTGTTCAGCAATTGCACTACCACAGCCAGACTTGGCACTGGCTACTCTGGGTAGCAGAGGCTAGGGACCGCAGGTTTTCACCCTTTAACCCCTGTACAGGGATCTGGACTCTGCTGCTACGAATCCCTAGCTTGCATCTCCAGAGTAGTCGCTGACTGGTGGAGTAAGCAAGCAACAAAGAAAACAACAAGCCCTGGAGTCAGTAATGGGTAATCAGTGTAGATAAGCATTGGGCCAAATCAGATTTAACAAACAGAATCAGCATCAGTGAGTAAAACTACTTGCCATGATTGTTGCTCAAGGGCACTAAGGGGGAGCACTATTACTATTGGGGATGCACTATTATTGAGGCCACTAAGAAAGTGCACTATTAGTATTCCGGTCACTATAGTTAATGTCTCCAAAAATAATAGTGCAATATTACCATTGGAGCAGTATTGCTATTGGGGCCATTAAGGAGGTGCACTATTGCTATTGGGGCCAATAAGTGGTCGCACTATTGCAATTGGGGCCATTAGGGGCTAACCTGTTGGAAACGGAATACTCTTTTAAAACATTGCCAAGTTTAACATATAAATATCCCATACACACCCTCCCTCCCTATCCCACAAAAACCCCACTACCTCCCACCAACTCCTTCCCTATCCCACAAACCCCACCACCTCCCTCCCTATCCCACGAACCCCCACCACCTCCCTCCCTATCCCACAAACCCCACCCCTCTCCCATATAACCTCTCAAACCTAACTTTTAATTTTTACAAACACATTTTCTATAATGCTAAATTCCTCTAACATTTTTGTGTTCGGAATTGCCTGTTCAGCAATTGCACTACCACAGCCAGACTTGGCGCTGGCTACTCTGGGTAGCAGAGGCTAGGGACCGCAGGTTTTCACCCTTTAACCCCTGTACAGGGATCTGGACTCTGCTGCTACGAATCCCTAGCTTGCATCTCCAGAGTAGTCGCTGACTGGTGGAGTAAGCAGGCAACAAAGAAAACAACAAGCCCTGGAGTCAGTAATGGGTAATCAGTGTAGATAAGCATTGGGACAAATCAGATTTAACAAACAGAATCAGCATCAGTGAGTAAAACTACTTGCCATGATTGTTGCTCAAGGGCACTAAGGGGGAGCACTATTATTATTGGGGATGCACTATTATTGAGGCCACTAAGAAAGTGCACTATTAGTATTCAGGCCACTATAGTTAATGTCTCCAAAAATAATAGTGCAATATTACCATTGGAGCACTATTGCTATTGGGGCCATTAAGGAGGTGCACTATTGCTATTGGGGCCAATAAGTGGGTGCACTATTGCAATTGGGGCCATTAGGGGCTAACCTGTTGGAAACGGAATACTCTTTTAAAACATTGCCAAGTTTAACAAATAAATATCCCATTATCCCATACACACCCTCCCTCCCTATCCCACAAAAACCCAACTACCTCCCACCAACTCCCTCCCTATTCCACAAACCCCCACCACCTCCCTCCCTATCCTACAAACCCCACCACCTCCCTCCCTATCCCACGATCCCCCACCACCTCCCTCCCTATCCCACAAACCCCACCCCTCTCCCATATAACCTCTAGAACCTAACTTTTAAATTTTTACAAACTATTTTCCAATAATGCTAAATTCCTCTAACATTTTTGTGTTCGGAATTGCCTGTTCAGCAATTGCACTACCACAGCCAGACTTGGCGCTGGCTACTCTGGGTAGCAGAGGCTAGGGACCGCAGGTTTTCACCCTTTAACCCCTGTACAGGGATCTGGACTCTGCTGCTACGAATCCCTAGCTTGCATCTCCAGAGTAGTCGCTGACTGGTGGAGTAAGCAGGCAACAAAGAAAACAACAAGCCTTGGAGTCAGTAATGGGTAATCAGTGTAGATAAGCATTGGGCCAAATCAGATTTAACAAACAGAATCAGCATCAGTGAGTAAAACTACTTGCCATGATTGTTGCTCAAGGGCACTAAGGGGGAAATTATTACTATTGGGGATGCACTATTATTGAGGCCACTAAGAAAGTGCACTATTAGTATTCAGGTCACTATAGTTAATGTCTCCAAAAATAATAGTGCAATATTACCATTGGAGCACTATTGCTATTGGGGCCATTAAGGAGGTGCACTATTGCTATTGGGGCCAATAAGTGGGCGCACTATTGCAACTGGGGCCATTAGGGGCTAACCTCTTGGAAACGGAATACTCTTTTAAAACATTGCCAAGTATAACAAATAAATATCCCATACACACCCTCCCTCCCTATCCCACAAAAACCCAACTACCTCCCACCAACTCCCTCCCTATCCCACAAACCCCACCACCTCCCTCCATATCCCACGAACCCCCACCACCTCCCTCCCTATCCCACAAACCCCACCCCTCTCCCATATAACCTCTAGAACCTAACTTTTAAATTTTTACAAACAAATTTCCTATAATGCTAAATTCCTCTAACATTTTTGTGTTCGGAATTGCCTGTTCAGCAATTGCACTACCACAGCCAGACTTGGCGCTGGCTACTCTGGGTAGCAGAGGCTAGGGACCGCAGGTTTTCACCCTTTAACCCCTGTACAGGGATCTGGACTCTGCTGCTACGAATCCCTAGCTTGCATCTCCAGAGTAGTCGCTGACTGGTGGAGTAAGCAGGCAACAAAGAAAACAACAAGCCTTGGAGTCAGTAATGGGTAATCAGTGTAGATATGCATTGGGCCAAATCAGATTTAACAAACAGAATCAGCATCAGTGAGTAAAACTACTTGCCATGATTGTTGCTCAAGGGCACTAAGGGGGAAATTATTACTATTGGGGATGCACTATTATTGAGGCCACTAAGAAAGTGCACTATTAGTATTCAGGTCACTATAGTTAATGTCTCCAAAAATAATAGTGCAATATTACCATTGGAGCACTATTGCTATTGGGGCCATTAAGGAGGTGCACTATTGCTATTGGGGCCAATAAGTGGGCGCACTATTGCAACTGGGGCCATTAGGGGCTAACCTCTTGGAAACGGAATACTCTTTTAAAACATTGCCAAGTATAACAAATAAATATCCCATACACACCCTCCCTCCCTATCCCACAAAAACCCAACTACCTCCCACCAACTCCCTCCCTATCCCACAAACCCCACCACCTCCCTCCATATCCCACGAACCCCCACCACCTCCCTCCCTATCCCACAAACCCCACCCCTCTCCCATATAACCTCTAGAACCTAACTTTTAAATTTTTACAAACAAATTTCCTATAATGCTAAATTCCTCTAACATTTTTGTGTTCGGAATTGCCTGTTCAGCAATTGCACTACCACAGCCAGACTTGGCGCTGGCTACTCTGGGTAGCAGAGGCTAGGGACCGCAGGTTTTCACCCTTTAACCCCTGTACAGGGATCTGGACTCTGCTGCTACGAATCCCTAGCTTGCATCTCCAGAGTAGTCGCTGACTGGTGGAGTAAGCAGGCAACAAAGAAAACAACAAGCCCTGGAGTCAGTAATGGGTAATCAGTGTAGATAAGCATTGGGCCAAATCAGATTTAACAAACAGAATCAGGATCAGTGAGTAAAACTAATTGCCATGATTGTTGCTCAAGGGCACTAAGGGGGAGCACTATTACTATTGGGGATGCACTATTATTGAGGCCACTAAAAA
The DNA here is from genome assembly GCF_035609145.1 of Eleutherodactylus coqui. Lineage (NCBI taxonomy): Eukaryota > Metazoa > Chordata > Amphibia > Anura > Eleutherodactylidae > Eleutherodactylus > Eleutherodactylus coqui. The sequence goes on along the minus strand of NC_089839.1, from coordinate 152,638,015 downwards.
AGTGCACTATTAGTATTCAGGTCACTATAGTTAATGTCTCCAAAAATAATAGTGCAATATTACCATTGGAGCACGATTGCTATTGGGGCCATTAAGGAGGTGCACTATTGCTATTGGGGCCAATAAGTGGGCGCAGTGTTGCAATTGCGGCCATTAGGGGCTAACCTGTTGGAAACGGAATACTCTTTTAAAACATTGCCAAGTATAACATATAAATATCCCATACATACCCTCCCTCGCTATCCCACAAAAACCCAACTACCTCCCACCAACTCCCTCCCTATCCCACAAACCCCACCACCTCCCTCCCTATCCCACGAACGCCCACCACCTCCCTCCCTATCCCACAAACCCTACCCCTCTCCCATAGAACCTCTCAAACCTAACTTTTAATTTTTACAAACACATTTTCTATAATGCTAAATTCCTCTAACATTTTTGTGTTCGGAATTGCCTGTTCAGCAATTGCACTACCACAGCCAGACTTGGCGCTGGCTACTCTGGGTAGCAGAGGCTAGGGACCGCAGGTTTTCAGCCTTTAACCCCTGTACAGGGATCTGGACTCTGCTGCTACGAATCCCTAGCTTGCATCTCCAGAGTAGTCGCTGACTGGTGGAGTAAGCAGGCAACAAAGAAAACAACAAGCCCTGTAGTCAGTAATGGATACTCAGTGTAGATAAGCATTGGGCCAAATCAGATTTAACAAACAGAATCAGCATCAGTGAGTAAAACTACTTGCCATGATTGTTGCTCAAGGGCACTAAGGGGGAGCACTATTACTATTGGGGATGCACTCTTATTGAGGCCACTAAGAAAGTGCACTATTAGTATTCAGGTCACTATAGTTAATGTCTCCAAAAATAATAGTGCAATATTACCATTGGAGCACTATTGCTATTGGGGCCATTAAGGAGGTGCACTATTGCTATTGGGGCCAATAAGTGGGCGCACTATTGCAATTGGGGCCATTAGGGGCTAACCTGTTGGAAACTGAATACTCTTTTAAAACATTGCCAAGTTTAACAAATAAATATCCCATACACACCCTCCCTCCCTATCCCACAAAAACCCCACTACCTCCCACCAACTCCCTCCCTATCCCACAAACCCCACCACCTCCCTCCCTATCCCACGAACCCCCACCACCTCCCTCCCTATCCCACAAACCCCACCCCTCTCCCATATAACCTCTAGAACCTAACTTTTAAATTTTTACAAACAAATTTCCTATAATGCTAAATTCCTCTAACATTTTTGTGTTCGGAATTGCCTGTTCAGCAATTGCACTACCACAGCCAGACTTGGCACTGGCTACTCTGGGTAGCAGAGGCTAGGGACCGCAGGTTTTCACCCTTTAACCCCTGTACAGGGATCTGGACTCTGCTGCTACGAATCCCTAGCTTGCATCTCCAGAGTAGTCGCTGACTGGTGGAGTAAGCAGGCAACAAAGAAAACAACAAGCCCTGGAGTCAGTAATGGGTAATCAGTGTAGATAAGCATCGGGCCAAATCAGATTTAACAAACAGAATCAGGATCAGTGAGTAAAACTAATTGCCATGATTGTTGCTCAAGGGCACTAAGGGGGAGCACTATTACTATTGGGGATGCACTATTATTGAGGCCACTAAGAAAGTGCACTATTAGTATTCAGGTCACTATAGTTAATGTCTCCAAAAATAATAGTGCAATATTACCATTGGAGCACTATTGCTATTGGGGCCATTAAGGTGGTGCACTATTGCTATTGGGGCCAATAAGTGGGCGCAGTATTGCAATTGGGGCCATTAGGGGCTAACCTGTTGGAAACGGAATACTCTTTTAAAACATTGCCAAGTTTAACATATAAATATCCCATACACACCCTCCCTCCCTATCCCACAAAAACCCCACTACCTCCCACCAACTCCCTCCCTATCCCACAAACCCCACCACCTCCCTCCCTATCCCACGAACCCCCACCACCTCCCTCCCTATCCCACAAACCCCACCCCTCTCCCATATAACCTCTAGAACCTAACTTTTAAATTTTTACAAACAAATTTCCTATAATGCTAAATTCCTCTAACATTTTTGTGTTCGGAATTGCCTGTTCAGCAATTGCACTACCACAGCCAGACTTGGCGCTGGCTACTCTGGGTAGCAGAGGCTAGGGACCGCAGGTTTTCACCCTTTAACCCCTGTACAGGGATCTGGACTCTGCTGCAACGAATCCCTAGCTTGCATCTCCAGAGTAGTCGCTGACTGGTGGAGTAAGCAGGCAACAAAGAAAACAACAAGCCCTGGAGTCAGTAATGGGTAATCAGTTTAGATAAGCATTGGGCCAAATCAGATTTAACAAACAGAATCAGCATCAGTGAGTAAAACTACTTGCCATGATTGTTGCTCAAGGGCACTAAGGGGGAGCACTATTACTATTGGGGATGCACTATTATTGAGGCCACTAAGAAAGTGCACTATTAGTATTCCGGTCACTATAGTTAATGTCTCCAAAAATAATAGTGCAATATTACCATTGGAGCAGTATTGCTATTGGGGCCATTAAGGAGGTGCACTATTGCTATTGGGGCCAATAAGTGGGCGCATTATTGCAATTGGGGCCATTAGGGGCTAACCTGTTGGAAACGGAATACTCTTTTAAAACATTGCCAAGTTTAACAAATAAATATCCCATACACACCCTCCCTCCCTATCCCACAAAAACCCCACTACCTCCCACCAACTCCCTCCCTATCCCACAAACCCCACCACCTCCCTCCCTATCCCACGAACCCCCACCACCTCCCTCCCTATCCCACAAACCCCACCCCTCTCCCATATAACCTCTAGAACCTAACTTTTAAATTTTTACAAACAAATTTCCTATAATGCTAAATTCCTCTAACATTTTTGTGTTCAGAATTGCCTGTTCAGCAATTGCACTACCACAGCCAGACTTGGCGCTGGCTACTCTGGGTAGCAGAGGCTAGGGACCGCAGGTTTTCACCCTTTAACCCCTGTACAGGGATCTGGACTCTGCTGCAACGAATCCCTAGCTTGCATCTCCAGAGTAGTCGCTGACTGGTGGAGTAAGCAAGCAACAAAGAAAACAACAAGCCCTGGAGTCAGTAATGGGTAATCAGTGTAGATAAGCATTGGGCCAAATCAGATTTAACAAACAGAATCAGCATCAGTGAGTAAAACTACTTGCCATGATTGTTGCTCAAGGGCACTAAGGGGGAGCACTATTACTATTGGGGATGCACTATTATTGAGGCCACTAAGAAAGTGCACTATTAGTATTCCGGTCACTATAGTTAATGTCTCCAAAAATAATAGTGCAATATTACCATTGGAGCAGTATTGCTATTGGGGCCATTAAGGAGGTGCACTATTGCTATTGGGGCCAATAAGTGGGCGCACTATTGCAATTGGGGCCATTAGGGGCTAACCTGTTGGAAACGGAATACTCTTTTAAAACATTGCCAAGTTTAACAAATAAATATCCCATACACACCCTCCCTCCCTATCCCACAAAAACCCCACTACCTCCCACCAACTCCTTCCCTATCCCACAAACCCCACCACCTCCCTCCCTATCCCACGAACCCCCACCACCTCCCTCCCTATCCCACAAACCCCACCCCTCTCCCATATAACCTCTCAAACCTAACTTTTAATTTTTACAAACACATTTTCTATAATGCTAAATTCCTCTAACATTTTTGTGTTCGGAATTGCCTGTTCAGCAATTGCACTACCACAGCCAGACTTGGCGCTGGCTACTCTGGGTAGCAGAGGCTAGGGACCGCAGGTTTTCACCCTTTAACCCCTGTACAGGGATCTGGACTCTGCTGCTACGAATCCCTAGCTTGCATCTCCAAAGTAGTCGCTGACTGGTGGAGTAAGCAGGCAACAAAGAAAACAACAAGCCCTGGAGTCAGTAATGGGTAATCAGTGTAGATAAGCATTGGGCCAAATCAGATTTAACAAACAGAATCAGCATCAGTGAGTAAAACTACTTGCCATGATTGTTGCTCAAGGGCACTAAGGGAGAGCACTATTACTATTGGGGATGCACTATTATTGAGGCCACTAAGAAAGTGCACTATTAGTATTCCGGTCACTATAGTTAATGTCTCCAAAAATAATAGTGCAATATTACCATTGGAGCAGTATTGCTATTGGGGCCATTAAGGAGGTGCACTATTGCTATTGGGGCCAATAAGTGGGCGCACTATTGCAATTGGGGCCATTAGGGGCTAACCTCTTGGAAACGGAATACTCTTTTAAAACATTGCCAAGTTTAACAAATAAATATCCCATACACACCCTCCCTCCCTATCCCACAAAAACCCCACTACCTCCCACCAACTCCCTCCCTATCCCACAAACCCCACCACCTCCCTCCCTATCCCACGAACCCCCACCACCTCCCTCCCTATCCCACAAACCCCACCCCTCTCCCATATAACCTCTAGAACCTAACTTTTAAATTTTTACAAACAAATTTCCTATAATGCTAAATTCCTCTAACATTTTTGTGTTCGGAATTGCCTGTTCAGCAATTGCACTACCACAGCCAGACTTGGCACTGGCTACTCTGGGTAGCAGAGGCTAGGGACCGCAGGTTTTCACCCTTTAACCCCTGTACAGGGATCTGGACTCTGCTGCTACGAATCCCTAGCTTGCATCTCCAGAGTAGTCGCTGACTGGTGGAGTAAGCAGGCAACAAAGAAAACAACAAGCCCTGGAGTCAGTAATGGGTAATCAGTGTAGATAAGCATCGGGCCAAATCAGATTTAACAAACAGAATCAGGATCAGTGAGTAAAACTAATTGCCATGATTGTTGCTCAAGGGCACTAAGGGGGAGCACTATTACTATTGGGGATGCACTATTATTGAGGCCACTAAGAAAGTGCACTATTAGTATTCAGGTCACTATAGTTAATGTCTCCAAAAATAATAGTGCAATATTACCATTGGAGCACTATTGCTATTGGGGCCATTAAGGTGGTGCACTATTGCTATTGGGGCCAATAAGTGGGCGCAGTATTGCAATTGGGGCCATTAGGGGCTAACCTGTTGGAAACGGAATACTCTTTTAAAACATTGCCAAGTTTAACATATAAATATCCCATACACACCCTCCCTCCCTATCCCACAAAAACCCCACTACCTCCCACCAACTCCCTCCCTATCCCACAAACCCCACCACCTCCCTCCCTATCCCACGAACCCCCACCACCTCCCTCCCTATCCCACAAACCCCACCCCTCTCCCATATAACCTCTAGAACCTAACTTTTAAATTTTTACAAACAAATTTCCTATAATGCTAAATTCCTCTAACATTTTTGTGTTCGGAATTGCCTGTTCAGCAATTGCACTACCACAGCCAGACTTGGCGCTGGCTACTCTGGGTAGCAGAGGCTAGGGACCGCAGGTTTTCACCCTTTAACCCCTGTACAGGGATCTGGACTCTGCTGCAACGAATCCCTAGCTTGCATCTCCAGAGTAGTCGCTGACTGGTGGAGTAAGCAGGCAACAAAGAAAACAACAAGCCCTGGAGTCAGTAATGGGTAATCAGTTTAGATAAGCATTGGGCCAAATCAGATTTAACAAACAGAATCAGCATCAGTGAGTAAAACTACTTGCCATGATTGTTGCTCAAGGGCACTAAGGGGGAGCACTATTACTATTGGGGATGCACTATTATTGAGGCCACTAAGAAAGTGCACTATTAGTATTCCGGTCACTATAGTTAATGTCTCCAAAAATAATAGTGCAATATTACCATTGGAGCAGTATTGCTATTGGGGCCATTAAGGAGGTGCACTATTGCTATTGGGGCCAATAAGTGGGCGCACTATTGCAATTGGGGCCATTAGGGGCTAACCTGTTGGAAACGGAATACTCTTTTAAAACATTGCCAAGTTTAACAAATAAATATCCCATACACACCCTCCCTACCTATCCCACAAAAACCCCACTACCTCCCACCAACTCCCTCCCTATCCCACAAACCCCACCACCTCCCTCCCTATCCCACGAACCCCCACCACCTCCCTCCCTATCCCACAAACCCCACCCCTCTCCCATATAACCTCTAGAACCTAACTTTTAAATTTTTACAAACAAATTTCCTATAATGCTAAATTCCTCTAACATTTTTGTGTTCGGAATTGCCTGTTCAGCAATTGCACTACCACAGCCAGACTTGGCGCTGGCTACTCTGGGTAGCAGAGGCTAGGGACCGCAGGTTTTCACCCTTTAACCCCTGTACAGGGATCTGGACTCTGCTGCTACGAATCCCTAGCTTGAATCTCCAGAGTAGTCGCTGACTGGTGGAGTAAGCAGGCAACAAAGAAAACAACAAGCCCTGGAGTCAGTAATGGATAATCAGTGTAGATAAGCATTGGGCCAAATCAGATTTAACAAACAGAATCAGCATCAGTGAGTAAAACTACTTGCCATGATTGTTGCTCAAGGGCAATAAGGGGGAGCACTATTACTATTGGGGATGCACTATTATTGAGGCCACTAAGAAAGTGCACTATTAGTATTCCGGTCACTATAGTTAATGTCTCCAAAAATAATAGTGCAATATTACCATTGGAGCAGTATTGCTATTGGGGCCATTAAGGAGGTGCACTATTGCTATTGGGGCCAATAAGTGGGTGCACTATTGCAATTGGGGCCATTAGGGGCTAACCTGTTGGAAACGGAATACTCTTTTAAAACATTGCCAAGTTTAACAAATAAATATCCCATTATCCCATACACACCCTCCCTCCCTATCCCACAAAAACCCAACTACCTCCCACCAACTCCCTCCCTATTCCACAAACCCCCACCACCTCCCTTCCTATCCCACAAACCCCACCACCTCCCTCCCTATCCCACAAACCCCACCCCTCTCCCATATAACCTCTAGAACCTAACTTTTAAATTTTTACAAACAAATTTCCAATAATGCTAAATTCCTCTAACATTTTTGTGTTCGGAATTGCCTGTTCAGCAATTGCACTACCACAGCCAGACTTGGCGCTGGCTACTCTGGGTAGCAGAGGCTAGGGACCGCAGGTTTTCACCCTTTAACCCCTGTACAGGGATCTGGACTCTGCTGCAACGAATCCCTAGCTTGCATCTCCAGAGTAGTCGCTGACTGGTGGAGTAAGCAGGCAACAAAGAAAACAACAAGCCCTGGAGTCAGTAATGGGTAATCAGTGTAGATAAGCATCGGGCCAAATCAGATTTAACAAACAGAATCAGGATCAGTGAGTAAAACTAATTGCCATGATTGTTGCTCAAGGGCACTAAGGGGGAGCACTATTACTATTGGGGATGCACTATTATTGAGGCCACTAAGAAAGTGCACTATTAGTATTCAGGTCACTATAGTTAATGTCTCCAAAAATAATAGTGCAATATTACCATTGGAGCAGTATTGCTATTGGGGCCATTAAGGAGGTGCACTATTGCTATTGGGGCCAATAAGTGGGCGCACTATTGCAATTGGGGCCATTAGGGGCTAACCTGTTGGAAACGGAATACTCTTTTAAAACATTGCCAAGTTTAACAAATAAATATCCCATACACACCCTCCCTCCCTATCCCACAAAAACCCCACTACCTCCCACCAACTCCCTCCCTATCCCACAAACCCCACCACCTCCCTCCCTATCCCACGAACCCCCACCACCTCCCTCCCTATCCCACAAACCCCACCCCTCTCCCATATAACCTCTAGAACCTAACTTTTAAATTTTTACAAACAAATTTCCTATAATGCTAAATTCCTCTAACATTTTTGTGTTCAGAATTGCCTGTTCAGCAATTGCACTACCACAGCCAGACTTGGCACTGGCTACTCTGGGTAGCAGAGGCTAGGGACCGCAGGTTTTCACCCTTTAACCCCTGTACAGGGATCTGGACTCTGCTGCTACGAATCCCTAGCTTGCATCTCCAGAGTAGTCGCTGACTGGTGGAGTAAGCAAGCAACAAAGAAAACAACAAGCCCTGGAGTCAGTAATGGGTAATCAGTGTAGATAAGCATTGGGCCAAATCAGATTTAACAAACAGAATCAGCATCAGTGAGTAAAACTACTTGCCATGATTGTTGCTCAAGGGCACTAAGGGGGAGCACTATTACTATTGGGGATGCACTATTATTGAGGCCACTAAGAAAGTGCACTATTAGTATTCCGGTCACTATAGTTAATGTCTCCAAAAATAATAGTGCAATATTACCATTGGAGCAGTATTGCTATTGGGGCCATTAAGGAGGTGCACTATTGCTATTGGGGCCAATAAGTGGTCGCACTATTGCAATTGGGGCCATTAGGGGCTAACCTGTTGGAAACGGAATACTCTTTTAAAACATTGCCAAGTTTAACATATAAATATCCCATACACACCCTCCCTCCCTATCCCACAAAAACCCCACTACCTCCCACCAACTCCTTCCCTATCCCACAAACCCCACCACCTCCCTCCCTATCCCACGAACCCCCACCACCTCCCTCCCTATCCCACAAACCCCACCCCTCTCCCATATAACCTCTCAAACCTAACTTTTAATTTTTACAAACACATTTTCTATAATGCTAAATTCCTCTAACATTTTTGTGTTCGGAATTGCCTGTTCAGCAATTGCACTACCACAGCCAGACTTGGCGCTGGCTACTCTGGGTAGCAGAGGCTAGGGACCGCAGGTTTTCACCCTTTAACCCCTGTACAGGGATCTGGACTCTGCTGCTACGAATCCCTAGCTTGCATCTCCAGAGTAGTCGCTGACTGGTGGAGTAAGCAGGCAACAAAGAAAACAACAAGCCCTGGAGTCAGTAATGGGTAATCAGTGTAGATAAGCATTGGGACAAATCAGATTTAACAAACAGAATCAGCATCAGTGAGTAAAACTACTTGCCATGATTGTTGCTCAAGGGCACTAAGGGGGAGCACTATTATTATTGGGGATGCACTATTATTGAGGCCACTAAGAAAGTGCACTATTAGTATTCAGGCCACTATAGTTAATGTCTCCAAAAATAATAGTGCAATATTACCATTGGAGCACTATTGCTATTGGGGCCATTAAGGAGGTGCACTATTGCTATTGGGGCCAATAAGTGGGTGCACTATTGCAATTGGGGCCATTAGGGGCTAACCTGTTGGAAACGGAATACTCTTTTAAAACATTGCCAAGTTTAACAAATAAATATCCCATTATCCCATACACACCCTCCCTCCCTATCCCACAAAAACCCAACTACCTCCCACCAACTCCCTCCCTATTCCACAAACCCCCACCACCTCCCTCCCTATCCTACAAACCCCACCACCTCCCTCCCTATCCCACGATCCCCCACCACCTCCCTCCCTATCCCACAAACCCCACCCCTCTCCCATATAACCTCTAGAACCTAACTTTTAAATTTTTACAAACTATTTTCCAATAATGCTAAATTCCTCTAACATTTTTGTGTTCGGAATTGCCTGTTCAGCAATTGCACTACCACAGCCAGACTTGGCGCTGGCTACTCTGGGTAGCAGAGGCTAGGGACCGCAGGTTTTCACCCTTTAACCCCTGTACAGGGATCTGGACTCTGCTGCTACGAATCCCTAGCTTGCATCTCCAGAGTAGTCGCTGACTGGTGGAGTAAGCAGGCAACAAAGAAAACAACAAGCCTTGGAGTCAGTAATGGGTAATCAGTGTAGATAAGCATTGGGCCAAATCAGATTTAACAAACAGAATCAGCATCAGTGAGTAAAACTACTTGCCATGATTGTTGCTCAAGGGCACTAAGGGGGAAATTATTACTATTGGGGATGCACTATTATTGAGGCCACTAAGAAAGTGCACTATTAGTATTCAGGTCACTATAGTTAATGTCTCCAAAAATAATAGTGCAATATTACCATTGGAGCACTATTGCTATTGGGGCCATTAAGGAGGTGCACTATTGCTATTGGGGCCAATAAGTGGGCGCACTATTGCAACTGGGGCCATTAGGGGCTAACCTCTTGGAAACGGAATACTCTTTTAAAACATTGCCAAGTATAACAAATAAATATCCCATACACACCCTCCCTCCCTATCCCACAAAAACCCAACTACCTCCCACCAACTCCCTCCCTATCCCACAAACCCCACCACCTCCCTCCATATCCCACGAACCCCCACCACCTCCCTCCCTATCCCACAAACCCCACCCCTCTCCCATATAACCTCTAGAACCTAACTTTTAAATTTTTACAAACAAATTTCCTATAATGCTAAATTCCTCTAACATTTTTGTGTTCGGAATTGCCTGTTCAGCAATTGCACTACCACAGCCAGACTTGGCGCTGGCTACTCTGGGTAGCAGAGGCTAGGGACCGCAGGTTTTCACCCTTTAACCCCTGTACAGGGATCTGGACTCTGCTGCTACGAATCCCTAGCTTGCATCTCCAGAGTAGTCGCTGACTGGTGGAGTAAGCAGGCAACAAAGAAAACAACAAGCCCTGGAGTCAGTAATGGGTAATCAGTGTAGATAAGCATTGGGCCAAATCAGATTTAACAAACAGAATCAGGATCAGTGAGTAAAACTAATTGCCATGATTGTTGCTCAAGGGCACTAAGGGGGAGCACTATTACTATTGGGGATGCACTATTATTGAGGCCACTAAAAAAGTGCACTATTAGTATTCAGGTCACTATAGTTAATGTCTCCAAAAATAATAGTGCAATATTACCATTGGAGCACGATTGCTATTGGGGCCATTAAGGAGGTGCACTATTGCTATTGGGGCCAATAAGTGGGCGCAGTGTTGCAATTGCGGCCATTAGGGGCTAACCTGTTGGAAACGGAATACTCTTTTAAAACATTGCCAAGTATAACATATAAATATCCCATACATACCCTCCCTCGCTATCCCACAAAAACCCAACTACCTCCCACCAACTCCCTCCCTATCCCACAAACCCCACCACCTCCCTCCCTATCCCACGAACGCCCACCACCTCCCTCCCTATCCCACAAACCCTACCCCTCTCCCATAGAACCTCTCAAACCTAACTTTTAATTTTTACAAACACATTTTCTATAATGCTAAATTCCTCTAACATTTTTGTGTTCGGAATTGCCTGTTCAGCAATTGCACTACCACAGCCAGACTTGGCGCTGGCTACTCTGGGTAGCAGAGGCTAGGGACCGCAGGTTTTCAGCCTTTAACCCCTGTACAGGGATCTGGACTCTGCTGCTACGAATCCCTAGCTTGCATCTCCAGAGTAGTCGCTGACTGGTGGAGTAAGCAGGCAACAAAGAAAACAACAAGCCCTGTAGTCAGTAATGGATACTCAGTGTAGATAAGCATTGGGCCAAATCAGATTTAACAAACAGAATCAGCATCAGTGAGTAAAACTACTTGCCATGATTGTTGCTCAAGGGCACTAAGGGGGAGCACTATTACTATTGGGGATGCACTCTTATTGAGGCCACTAAGAAAGTGCACTATTAGTATTCAGGTCACTATAGTTAATGTCTCCAAAAATAATAGTGCAATATTACCATTGGAGCACTATTGCTATTGGGGCCATTAAGGAGGTGCACTATTGCTATTGGGGCCAATAAGTGGGCGCACTATTGCAATTGGGGCCATTAGGGGCTAACCTGTTGGAAACTGAATACTCTTTTAAAACATTGCCAAGTTTAACAAATAAATATCCCATACACACCCTCCCTCCCTATCCCACAAAAACCCCACTACCTCCCACCAACTCCCTCCCTATCCCACAAACCCCACCACCTCCCTCCCTATCCCACGATCCCCCACCACCTCCCTCCCTATCCCACAAACCCCACCCCTCTCCCATATAACCTCTAGAACCTAACTTTTAAATTTTTACAAACAAATTTCCTATAATGCTAAATTCCTCTAACATTTTTGTGTTCGGAATTGCCTGTTCAGCAATTGCACTACCACAGCCAGACTTGGCGCTGGCTACTCTGGGTAGCAGAGGCTAGGGACCGCAGGTTTTCACCCTTTAACCCCTGTACAGGGATCTGGACTCTGCTGCTACGAATCCCTAGCTTGCATCTCCAGAGTAGTCGCTGACTGGTGGAGTAAGCAGGCAACAAAGAAAACAACAAGCCCTGTAGTCAGTAATGGGTAATCAGTGTAGATAAGCATTGGGCCAAATCAGATTTAACAAACAGAATCAGCATCAGTGAGTAAAACTACTTGCCATGATTGTTGCTCAAGGGCACTAAGGAGGAGCACTATTACTATTGGGGATGCACTATTATTGAGGCCACTAAGAAAGTGCACTATTAGTATTCAGGTCACTATAGTTAATGTCTCCAAAAATAATAGTGCAATATTACCATTGGAGCACTATTGCTATTGGGGCCATTAAGGAGGTGCACTATTGCTATTGGGGCCAATAAGTGGGCGCACTATTGCAACTGGGGCCATTAGGGGCTAACCTCTTGGAAACGGAATACTCTATTAAAACATTGCCAAGTTTAACAAATTAATATCCCATACACACCCTCCCTCCCTATCCCACAAAAACCCCACTACCTCCCACCAACTCCCTCCCTATCCCACAAACCCCACCACCTCCCTCCCTATCCCACGATCCCCCACCACCTCCCTCCCTATCCCACAAACCCCACCCCTCTCCCATATAACCTCTAGAACCTAACTTTTAAATTTTTACAAACAAATTTCCTATAATGCTAAATTCCTCTAACATTTTTGTGTTCGGAATTGCCTGTTCAGCAATTGCACTACCACAGCCAGACTTGGCGCTGGCTACTCTGGGTAGCAGAGGCTAGGGACCGCAGGTTTTCACCCTTTAACCCCTGTACAGGGATCTGGACTCTGCTGCTACGAATCCCTAGCTTGCATCTCCAGAGTAGTCGCTGACTGGTGGAGTAAGCAGGCAACAAAGAAAACAACAAGCCTTGGAGTCAGTAATGGGTAATCAGTGTAGATAAGCATTGGGCCAAATCAGATTTAACAAACAGAATCAGCATCAGTGAGTAAAACTACTTGCCATGATTGTTGCTCAAGGGCACTAAGGAGGAGCACTATTACTATTGGGGATGCACTATTATTGAGGCCACTAAGAAAGTGCACTATTAGTATTCAGGTCACTATAGTTAATGTCTCCAAAAATAATAGTGCAATATTACCATTGGAGCACTATTGCTATTGGGGCCATTAAGGAGGTGCACTATTGCTATTGGGGCCAATAAGTGGGCGCACTATTGCAATTGGGGCCATTAGGGGCTAACCTGTTGGAAACGGAATACTCTTTTAAAACATTGCCAAGTTTAACAAATAAATATCCCATACACACCCTCCCTCCCTATCCCACAAAAACCCCACTACCTCCCACCAACTCCCTCCCTATCCCACAAACCCCACCACCTCCCTCCCTATCCCACGATCCCCCACCACCTCCCTCCCTATCCCACAAACCCCACCCCTCTCACATATAACCTCTAGAACCTAACTTTTAAATTTTTACAAACAAATTTCCTATAATGCTAAATTCCTCTAACATTTTTGTGTTCGGAATTGCCTGTTCAGCAATTGCACTACCACAGCCAGACTTGGCGCTGGCTACTCTGGGTAGCAGAGGCTAGGGACCGCAGGTTTTCACCCTTTAACCCCTGTACAGGGATCTGGACTCTGCTGCTACGAATCCCTAGCTCGCATCTCCAGAGTAGTCGCTGACTGGTGGAGTAAGCAGGCAACAAAGAAAACAACAAGCCTTGGAGTCAGTAATGGGTAATCAGTGTAGATAAGCATTGGGCCAAATCAGATTTAACAAACAGAATCAGCATCAGTGAGTAAAACTACTTGCCATGATTGTTGCTCAAGGGCACTAAGGGGGAGCACTATTACTATTGGGGATGCACTATTATTGAGGCCACTAAGAAAGTGCACTATTAGTATTCAGGTCACTATAGTTAATGTCTCCAAAAATAATAGTGCAATATTACCATTGGAGCACTATTGCTATTGGAGCCATTAAGGAGGTGCACTATTGCTATTGGGGCCAATAAGTGGGCGCACTATTGCAACTGGGGCCATTAGGGGCTAACCTCTTGGAAACGGAATACTCTTTTAAAACATTGCCAAGTATAACAAATAAATATCCCATACACACCCTCCCTCCCTATCCCACAAAAACCCAACTACCTCCCACCAACTCCCTCCCTATCCCACAAACCCCACCACCTCCCTCCATATCCCACGAACCCCCACCACCTCCCTCCCTATCCCACAAACCCCACCCCTCTCCCATATAACCTCTAGAACCTAACTTTTAAATTTTTACAAACAAATTTCCTATAATGCTAAATTCCTCTAACATTTTTGTGTTCGGAATTGCCTGTTCAGCAATTGCACTACCACAGCCAGACTTGGCGCTGGCTACTCTGGGTAGCAGAGGCTAGGGACCGCAGGTTTTCACCCTTTAACCCCTGTACAGGGATCTGGACTCTGCTGCTACGAATCCCTAGCTTGCATCTCCAGAGTAGTCGCTGACTGGTGGAGTAAGCAGGCAACAAAGAAAACAACAAGCCCTGGAGTCAGTAATGGGTAATCAGTGTAGATAAGCATCGGGCCAAATCAGATTTAACAAACAGAATCAGGATCAGTGAGTAAAACTAATTGCCATGATTGTTGCTCAAGGGCACTAAGGGGGAGCACTATTACTATTGGGGATGCACTATTATTGAGGCCACTAAGAAAGTGCACTATTAGTATTCAGGTCACTATAGTTAATGTCTCCAAAAATAATAGTGCAATATTACCATTGGAGCACGATTGCTATTGGGGCCATTAAGGAGGTGCACTATTGCTATTGGGGCCAATAAGTGGGTGCAGTGTTGCAATTGCGGCCATTAGGGGCTAACCTGTTGGAAACGGAATACTCTTTTAAAACATTGCCAAGTTTAACATATAAATATCCCATACACACCCTCCCTCGCTATCCCACAAAAACCCAACTACCTCCCACCAACTCCCTCCCTATCCCACAAACCCCACCACCTCCCTCCCTATCCCACGAACACCCACCACCTCCCTCCCTATCCCACAAACCCTACCCCTCTCCCATAGAACCTCTCAAACCTAACTTTTAATTTTTACAAACACATTTTCTATAATGCTAAATTCCTCTAACATTTTTGTGTTCGGAATTGCCTGTTCAGCAATTGCACTACCACAGCCAGACTTGGCGCTGGCTACTCTGGGTAGCAGAGGCTAGGGACCGCAGGTTTTCACCCTTTAACCCCTGTACATGGATCTGGACTCTGCTGCTACGAATCCCTAGCTTGCATCTCCAGAGTAGTCGCTGACTGGTGGAGTAAGCAGGCAACAAAGAAAACAACAAGCCTTGGAGTCAGTAATGGGTAATCAGTGTAGATAAGCATTGGGCCAAATCAGATTTAACAAACAGAATCAGCATCAGTGAGTAAAACTACTTGCCATGATTGTTGCTCAAGGGCACTAAGGGGGAGCACTATTACTATTGGGGATGCACTATTATTGAGGCCACTAAGAAAGTGCACTATTAGTATTCAGGTCACTATAGTTAATGTCTCCAAAAATAATAGTGCAATATTACCATTGGAGCACTATTGCTATTGGGGCCATTAAGGAGGTGCACTATTGCTATTGGGGCCAATAAGTGGGCGCACTATTGCAATTGGGGCCATTAGGGGCTAACCTGTTGGAAACGGAATACTCTTTTAAAACATTGCCAAGTTTAACAAATAAATATCCCATACACACCCTCCCTCCCTATCCCACAAAAACCCCACTACCTCCCACCAACTCCCTCCCTATCCCACAAACCCCACCACCTCCCTCCCTATCCCACGATCCCCCACCACCTCCCTCCCTATCCCACAAACCCCACCCCTCTCACATATAACCTCTAGAACCTAACTTTTAAATTTTTACAAACAAATTTCCTATAATGCTAAATTCCTCTAACATTTTTGTGTTCGGAATTGCCTGTTCAGCAATTGCACTACCACAGCCAGACTTGGCGCTGGCTACTCTGGGTAGCAGAGGCTAGGGACCGCAGGTTTTCACCCTTTAACCCCTGTACAGGGATCTGGACTCTGCTGCTACGAATCCCTAGCTCGCATCTCCAGAGTAGTCGCTGACTGGTGGAGTAAGCAGGCAACAAAGAAAACAACAAGCCTTGGAGTCAGTAATGGGTAATCAGTGTAGATAAGCATTGGGCCAAATCAGATTTAACAAACAGAATCAGCATCAGTGAGTAAAACTACTTGCCATGATTGTTGCTCAAGGGCACTAAGGGGGAGCACTATTACTATTGGGGATGCACTATTATTGAGGCCACTAAGAAAGTGCACTATTAGTATTCAGGTCACTATAGTTAATGTCTCCAAAAATAATAGTGCAATATTACCATTGGAGCACTATTGCTATTGGAGCCATTAAGGAGGTGCACTATTGCTATTGGGGCCAATAAGTGGGCGCACTATTGCAACTGGGGCCATTAGGGGCTAACCTCTTGGAAACGGAATACTCTTTTAAAACATTGCCAAGTATAACAAATAAATATCCCATACACACCCTCCCTCCCTATCCCACAAAAACCCAACTACCTCCCACCAACTCCCTCCCTATCCCACAAACCCCACCACCTCCCTCCATATCCCACGAACCCCCACCACCTCCCTCCCTATCCCACAAACCCCACCCCTCTCCCATATAACCTCTAGAACCTAACTTTTAAATTTTTACAAACAAATTTCCTATAATGCTAAATTCCTCTAACATTTTTGTGTTCGGAATTGCCTGTTCAGCAATTGCACTACCACAGCCAGACTTGGCGCTGGCTACTCTGGGTAGCAGAGGCTAGGGACCGCAGGTTTTCACCCTTTAACCCCTGTACAGGGATCTGGACTCTGCTGCTACGAATCCCTAGCTTGCATCTCCAGAGTAGTCGCTGACTGGTGGAGTAAGCAGGCAACAAAGAAAACAACAAGCCCTGGAGTCAGTAATGGGTAATCAGTGTAGATAAGCATCGGGCCAAATCAGATTTAACAAACAGAATCAGGATCAGTGAGTAAAACTAATTGCCATGATTGTTGCTCAAGGGCACTAAGGGGGAGCACTATTACTATTGGGGATGCACTATTATTGAGGCCACTAAGAAAGTGCACTATTAGTATTCAGGTCACTATAGTTAATGTCTCCAAAAATAATAGTGCAATATTACCATTGGAGCACGATTGCTATTGGGGCCATTAAGGAGGTGCACTATTGCTATTGGGGCCAATAAGTGGGCGCAGTGTTGCAATTGCGGCCATTAGGGGCTAACCTGTTGGAAACGGAATACTCTTTTAAAACATTGCCAAGTTTAACATATAAATATCCCATACACACCCTCCCTCGCTATCCCACAAAAACCCAACTACCTCCCACCAACTCCCTCCCTATCCCACAAACCCCACCACCTCCCTCCCTATCCCACGAACACCCACCACCTCCCTCCCTATCCCACAAACCCTACCCCTCTCCCATAGAACCTCTCAAACCTAACTTTTAATTTTTACAAACACATTTTCTATAATGCTAAATTCCTCTAACATTTTTGTGTTCGGAATTGCCTGTTCAGCAATTGCACTACCACAGCCAGACTTGGCGCTGGCTACTCTGGGTAGCAGAGGCTAGGGACCGCAGGTTTTCACCCTTTAACCCCTGTACATGGATCTGGACTCTGCTGCTACGAATCCCTAGCTTGCATCTCCAGAGTAGTCGCTGACTGGTGGAGTAAGCAGGCAACAAAGAAAACAACAAGCCTTGGAGTCAGTAATGGGTAATCAGTGTAGATAAGCATTGGGCCAAATCAGATTTAACAAACAGAATCAGCATCAGTGAGTAAAACTACTTGCCATGATTGTTGCTCAAGGGCACTAAGGGGGAGCACTATTACTATTGGGGATGCACTATTATTGAGGCCACTAAGAAAGTGCACTATTAGTATTCAGGTCACTATAGTTAATGTCTCCAAAAATAATAGTGCAATATTACCATTGGAGCACTATTGCTATTGGGGCCATTAAGGAGGTGCACTATTGCTATTGGGGCCAATAAGTGGGCGCACTATTGCAACTGGGGCCATTAGGGGCTAACCTCTTGGAAACGGAATACTCTTTTAAAACATTGCCAAGTATAACAAATAAATATCCCATACACACCCTCCCTCCCTATCCCACAAAAACCCAACTACCTCCCACCAACTCCCTCCCTATCCCACAAACCCCACCACCTCCCTCCATATCCCACGAACCCCCACCACCTCCCTCCCTATCCCACAAACCCCACCCCTCTCCCATATAACCTCTAGAACCTAACTTTTAAATTTTTACAAATAAATTTCCTATAATGCTAAATTCCTCTAACATTTTTGTGTTCGGAATTGCCTGTTCAGCAATTGCACTACCACAGCCAGACTTGGCGCTGGCTACTCTGGGTAGCAGAGGCTAGGGACCGCAGGTTTTCACCCTTTAACCCCTGTACAGGGATCTGGACTCTGCTGCTACGAATCCCTAGCTTGCATCTCCAGAGTAGTCGCTGACTGGTGGAGTAAGCAGGCAACAAAGAAAACAACAAGCCCTGGAGTCAGTAATGGGTAATCAGTGTAGATAAGCATCGGGCCAAATCAGATTTAACAAACAGAATCAGGATCAGTGAGTAAAACTAATTGCCATGATTGTTGCTCAAGGGCACTAAGGGGGAGCACTATTACTATTGGGGATGCACTATTATTGAGGCCACTAAAAAAGTGCACTATTAGTATTCAGGTCACTATAGTTAATGTCTCCAAAAATAATAGTGCAATATTACCATTGGAGCACGATTGCTATTGGGGCCATTAAGGAGGTGCACTATTGCTATTGGGGCCAATAAGTGGGCGCAGTGTTGCAATTGCGGCCATTAGGGGCTAACCTGTTGGAAACGGAATACTCTTTTAAAACATTGCCAAGTATAACATATAAATATCCCATACACACCCTCCCTCGCTATCCCACAAAAACCCAACTACCTCCCACCAACTCCCTCCCTATCCCACAAACCCCACCACCTCCCTCCCTATCCCACGAACGCCCACCACCTCCCTCCCTATCCCACAAACCCCACCCCTCTCCCATAGAACCTCTCAAACCTAACTTTTAATTTTTACAAACACATTTTCTATAATGCTAAATTCCTCTAACATTTTTGTGTTCGGAATTGCCTGTTCAGCAATTGCACTACCACAGCCAGACTTGGCGCTGGCTACTCTGGGTAGCAGAGGCTAGGGACCGCAGGTTTTCACCCTTTAACCCCTGTACAGGGATCTGGACTCTGCTGCTACGAATCCCTAGCTTGCATCTCCAGAGTAGTCGCTGACTGGTGGAGTAAGCAGGCAACAAAGAAAACAACAAGCCCTGTAGTCAGTAATGGATACTCAGTGTAGATAAGCATTGGGCCAAATCAGATTTAACAAACAGAATCAGCATCAGTGAGTAAAACTACTTGCCATGATTGTTGCTCAAGGGCACTAAGGGGGAGCACTATTACTATTGGGGATGCACTCTTATTGAGGCCACTAAGAAAGTGCACTATTAGTATTCAGGTCACTATAGTTAATGTCTCCAAAAATAATAGTGCAATATTACCATTGGAGCACTATTGCTATTGGGGCCATTAAGGAGGTGCACTATTGCTATTGGGGCCAATAAGTGGGCGCACTATTGCAATTGGGGCCATTAGGGGCTAACCTGTTGGAAACGGAATACTCTTTTAAAACATTGCCAAGTTTAACAAATAAATATCCCATACACACCCTCCCTCCCTATCCCACAAAAACCCCACTACCTCCCACCAACTCCCTCCCTATCCCACAAACCCCACCACCTCCCTCCCTATCCCACGATCCCCCACCACCTCCCTCCCTATCCCACAAACCCCACCCCTCTCCCATATAACCTCTAGAACCTAACTTTTAAATTTTTACAAACAAATTTCCTATAATGCTAAATTCCTCTAACATTTTTGTGTTCGGAATTGCCTGTTCAGCAATTGCACTACCACAGCCAGACTTGGCGCTGGCTACTCTGGGTAGCAGAGGCTAGGGACCGCAGGTTTTCACCCTTTAACCCCTGTACAGGGATCTGGACTCTGCTGCTACGAATCCCTAGCTTGCATCTCCAGAGTAGTCGCTGACTGGTGGAGTAAGCAGGCAACAAAGAAAACAACAAGCCCTGGAGTCAGTAATGGGTAATCAGTGTAGATAAGCATCGGGCCAAATCAGATTTAACAAACAGAATCAGGATCAGTGAGTAAAACTAATTGCCATGATTGTTGCTCAAGGGCACTAAGGGGGAGCACTATTACTATTGGGGATGCACTATTATTGAGGCCACTAAGAAAGTGCACTATTAGTATTCAGGTCACTATAGTTAATGTCTCCAAAAATAATAGTGCAATATTACCATTGGAGCACGATTGCTATTGGGGCCATTAAGGAGGTGCACTATTGCTATTGGGGCCAATAAGTGGGCGCAGTGTTGCAATTGCGGCCATTAGGGGCTAACCTGTTGGAAACGGAATACTCTTTTAAAACATTGCCAAGTTTAACATATAAATATCCCATACACACCCTCCCTCGCTATCCCACAAAAACCCAACTACCTCCCACCAACTCCCTCCCTATCCCACAAACCCCACCACCTCCCTCCCTATCCCACGAACACCCACCACCTCCCTCCCTATCCCACAAACCCTACCCCTCTCCCATAGAACCTCTCAAACCTAACTTTTAATTTTTACAAACACATTTTCTATAATGCTAAATTCCTCTAACATTTTTGTGTTCGGAATTGCCTGTTCAGCAATTGCACTACCACAGCCAGACTTGGCGCTGGCTACTCTGGGTAGCAGAGGCTAGGGACCGCAGGTTTTCACCCTTTAACCCCTGTACATGGATCTGGACTCTGCTGCTACGAATCCCTAGCTTGCATCTCCAGAGTAGTCGCTGACTGGTGGAGTAAGCAGGCAACAAAGAAAACAACAAGCCTTGGAGTCAGTAATGGGTAATCAGTGTAGATAAGCATTGGGCCAAATCAGATTTAACAAACAGAATCAGCATCAGTGAGTAAAACTACTTGCCATGATTGTTGCTCAAGGGCACTAAGGGGGAGCACTATTACTATTGGGGATGCACTATTATTGAGGCCACTAAGAAAGTGCACTATTAGTATTCAGGTCACTATAGTTAATGTCTCCAAAAATAATAGTGCAATATTACCATTGGAGCACTATTGCTATTGGGGCCATTAAGGAGGTGCACTATTGCTATTGGGGCCAATAAGTGGGCGCACTATTGCAACTGGGGCCATTAGGGGCTAACCTCTTGGAAACGGAATACTCTTTTAAAACATTGCCAAGTATAACAAATAAATATCCCATACACACCCTCCCTCCCTATCCCACAAAAACCCCACTACCTCCCACCAACTCCCTCCCTATCCCACAAACCCCACCACCTCCCTCCCTATCCCACGATCCCCCACCACCTCCCTCCCTATCCCACAAACCCCACCCCTCTCCCATATAACCTCTAGAACCTAACTTTTAAATTTTTACAAACAAATTTCCTATAATGCTAAATTCCTCTAACATTTTTGTGTTCGGAATTGCCTGTTCAGCAATTGCACTACCACAGCCAGACTTGGCGCTGGCTACTCTGGGTAGCAGAGGCTAGGGACCGCAGGTTTTCACCCTTTAACCCCTGTACAGGGATCTGGACTCTGCTGCTACGAATCCCTAGCTTGCATCTCCAGAGTAGTCGCTGACTGGTGGAGTAAGCAGGCAACAAAGAAAACAACAAGCCCTGTAGTCAGTAATGGGTAATCAGTGTAGATAAGCATTGGGCCAAATCAGATTTAACAAACAGAATCAGCATCAGTGAGTAAAACTACTTGCCATGATTGTTGCTCAAGGGCACTAAGGAGGAGCACTATTACTATTGGGGATGCACTATTATTGAGGCCACTAAGAAAGTGCACTATTAGTATTCAGGTCACTATAGTTAATGTCTCCAAAAATAATAGTGCAATATTACCATTGGAGCACTATTGCTATTGGGGCCATTAAGGAGGTGCACTATTGCTATTGGGGCCAATAAGTGGGCGCACTATTGCAACTGGGGCCATTAGGGGCTAACCTCTTGGAAACGGAATACTCTATTAAAACATTGCCAAGTTTAACAAATTAATATCCCATACACACCCTCCCTCCCTATCCCACAAAAACCCCACTACCTCCCACCAACTCCCTCCCTATCCCACAAACCCCACCACCTCCCTCCCTATCCCACGATCCCCCACCACCTCCCTCCCTATCCCACAAACCCCACCCCTCTCCCATATAACCTCTAGAACCTAACTTTTAAATTTTTACAAACAAATTTCCTATAATGCTAAATTCCTCTAACATTTTTGTGTTCGGAATTGCCTGTTCAGCAATTGCACTACCACAGCCAGACTTGGCGCTGGCTACTCTGGGTAGCAGAGGCTAGGGACCGCAGGTTTTCACCCTTTAACCCCTGTACAGGGATCTGGACTCTGCTGCTACGAATCCCTAGCTTGCATCTCCAGAGTAGTCGCTGACTGGTGGAGTAAGCAGGCAACAAAGAAAACAACAAGCCTTGGAGTCAGTAATGGGTAATCAGTGTAGATAAGCATTGGGCCAAATCAGATTTAACAAACAGAATCAGCATCAGTGAGTAAAACTACTTGCCATGATTGTTGCTCAAGGGCACTAAGGAGGAGCACTATTACTATTGGGGATGCACTATTATTGAGGCCACTAAGAAAGTGCACTATTAGTATTCAGGTCACTATAGTTAATGTCTCCAAAAATAATAGTGCAATATTACCATTGGAGCACTATTGCTATTGGGGCCATTAAGGAGGTGCACTATTGCTATTGGGGCCAATAAGTGGGCGCACTATTGCAATTGGGGCCATTAGGGGCTAACCTGTTGGAAACGGAATACTCTTTTAAAACATTGCCAAGTTTAACAAATAAATATCCCATACACACCCTCCCTCCCTATCCCACAAAAACCCCACTACCTCCCACCAACTCCCTCCCTATCCCACAAACCCCACCACCTCCCTCCCTATCCCACGATCCCCCACCACCTCCCTCCCTATCCCACAAACCCCACCCCTCTCACATATAACCTCTAGAACCTAACTTTTAAATTTTTACAAACAAATTTCCTATAATGCTAAATTCCTCTAACATTTTTGTGTTCGGAATTGCCTGTTCAGCAATTGCACTACCACAGCCAGACTTGGCGCTGGCTACTCTGGGTAGCAGAGGCTAGGGACCGCAGGTTTTCACCCTTTAACCCCTGTACAGGGATCTGGACTCTGCTGCTACGAATCCCTAGCTTGCATCTCCAGAGTAGTCGCTGACTGGTGGAGTAAGCAGGCAACAAAGAAAACAACAAGCCCTGGAGTCAGTAATGGGTAATCAGTGTAGATAAGCATCGGGCCAAATCAGATTTAACAAACAGAATCAGGATCAGTGAGTAAAACTAATTGCCATGATTGTTGCTCAAGGGCACTAAGGGGGAGCACTATTACTATTGGGGATGCACTATTATTGAGGCCACTAAAAAAGTGCACTATTAGTATTCAGGTCACTATAGTTAATGTCTCCAAAAATAATAGTGCAATATTACCATTGGAGCACGATTGCTATTGGGGCCATTAAGGAGGTGCACTATTGCTATTGGGGCCAATAAGTGGGCGCAGTGTTGCAATTGCGGCCATTAGGGGCTAACCTGTTGGAAACGGAATACTCTTTTAAAACATTGCCAAGTATAACATATAAATATCCCATACACACCCTCCCTCGCTATCCCACAAAAACCCAACTACCTCCCACCAACTCCCTCCCTATCCCACAAACCCCACCACCTCCCTCCCTATCCCACGAACGCCCACCACCTCCCTCCCTATCCCACAAACCCCACCCCTCTCCCATAGAACCTCTCAAACCTAACTTTTAATTTTTACAAACACATTTTCTATAATGCTAAATTCCTCTAACATTTTTGTGTTCGGAATTGCCTGTTCAGCAATTGCACTACCACAGCCAGACTTGGCGCTGGCTACTCTGGGTAGCAGAGGCTAGGGACCGCAGGTTTTCACCCTTTAACCCCTGTACAGGGATCTGGACTCTGCTGCTACGAATCCCTAGCTTGCATCTCCAGAGTAGTCGCTGACTGGTGGAGTAAGCAGGCAACAAAGAAAACAACAAGCCCTGTAGTCAGTAATGGATACTCAGTGTAGATAAGCATTGGGCCAAATCAGATTTAACAAACAGAATCAGCATCAGTGAGTAAAACTACTTGCCATGATTGTTGCTCAAGGGCACTAAGGGGGAGCACTATTACTATTGGGGATGCACTCTTATTGAGGCCACTAAGAAAGTGCACTATTAGTATTCAGGTCACTATAGTTAATGTCTCCAAAAATAATAGTGCAATATTACCATTGGAGCACTATTGCTATTGGGGCCATTAAGGAGGTGCACTATTGCTATTGGGGCCAATAAGTGGGCGCACTATTGCAATTGGGGCCATTAGGGGCTAACCTGTTGGAAACGGAATACTCTTTTAAAACATTGCCAAGTTTAACAAATAAATATCCCATACACACCCTCCCTCCCTATCCCACAAAAACCCCACTACCTCCCACCAACTCCCTCCCTATCCCACAAACCCCACCACCTCCCTCCCTATCCCACGATCCCCCACCACCTCCCTCCCTATCCCACAAACCCCACCCCTCTCCCATATAACCTCTAGAACCTAACTTTTAAATTTTTACAAACAAATTTCCTATAATGCTAAATTCCTCTAACATTTTTGTGTTCGGAATTGCCTGTTCAGCAATTGCACTACCACAGCCAGACTTGGCGCTGGCTACTCTGGGTAGCAGAGGCTAGGGACCGCAGGTTTTCACCCTTTAACCCCTGTACAGGGATCTGGACTCTGCTGCTACGAATCCCTAGCTTGCATCTCCAGAGTAGTCGCTGACTGGTGGAGTAAGCAGGCAACAAAGAAAACAACAAGCCCTGGAGTCAGTAATGGGTAATCAGTGTAGATAAGCATCGGGCCAAATCAGATTTAACAAACAGAATCAGGATCAGTGAGTAAAACTAATTGCCATGATTGTTGCTCAAGGGCACTAAGGGGGAGCACTATTACTATTGGGGATGCACTATTATTGAGGCCACTAAGAAAGTGCACTATTAGTATTCAGGTCACTATAGTTAATGTCTCCAAAAATAATAGTGCAATATTACCATTGGAGCACGATTGCTATTGGGGCCATTAAGGAGGTGCACTATTGCTATTGGGGCCAATAAGTGGGCGCAGTGTTGCAATTGCGGCCATTAGGGGCTAACCTGTTGGAAACGGAATACTCTTTTAAAACATTGCCAAGTTTAACATATAAATATCCCATACACACCCTCCCTCGCTATCCCACAAAAACCCAACTACCTCCCACCAACTCCCTCCCTATCCCACAAACCCCACCACCTCCCTCCCTATCCCACGAACACCCACCACCTCCCTCCCTATCCCACAAACCCTACCCCTCTCCCATAGAACCTCTCAAACCTAACTTTTAATTTTTACAAACACATTTTCTATAATGCTAAATTCCTCTAACATTTTTGTGTTCGGAATTGCCTGTTCAGCAATTGCACTACCACAGCCAGACTTGGCGCTGGCTACTCTGGGTAGCAGAGGCTAGGGACCGCAGGTTTTCACCCTTTAACCCCTGTACATGGATCTGGACTCTGCTGCTACGAATCCCTAGCTTGCATCTCCAGAGTAGTCGCTGACTGGTGGAGTAAGCAGGCAACAAAGAAAACAACAAGCCTTGGAGTCAGTAATGGGTAATCAGTGTAGATAAGCATTGGGCCAAATCAGATTTAACAAACAGAATCAGCATCAGTGAGTAAAACTACTTGCCATGATTGTTGCTCAAGGGCACTAAGGGGGAGCACTATTACTATTGGGGATGCACTATTATTGAGGCCACTAAGAAAGTGCACTATTAGTATTCAGGTCACTATAGTTAATGTCTCCAAAAATAATAGTGCAATATTACCATTGGAGCACTATTGCTATTGGGGCCATTAAGGAGGTGCACTATTGCTATTGGGGCCAATAAGTGGGCGCACTATTGCAACTGGGGCCATTAGGGGCTAACCTCTTGGAAACGGAATACTCTTTTAAAACATTGCCAAGTATAACAAATAAATATCCCATACACACCCTCCCTCCCTATCCCACAAAAACCCCACTACCTCCCACCAACTCCCTCCCTATCCCACAAACCCCACCACCTCCCTCCCTATCCCACGATCCCCCACCACCTCCCTCCCTATCCCACAAACCCCACCCCTCTCCCATATAACCTCTAGAACCTAACTTTTAAATTTTTACAAACAAATTTCCTATAATGCTAAATTCCTCTAACATTTTTGTGTTCGGAATTGCCTGTTCAGCAATTGCACTACCACAGCCAGACTTGGCGCTGGCTACTCTGGGTAGCAGAGGCTAGGGACCGCAGGTTTTCACCCTTTAACCCCTGTACAGGGATCTGGACTCTGCTGCTACGAATCCCTAGCTTGCATCTCCAGAGTAGTCGCTGACTGGTGGAGTAAGCAGGCAACAAAGAAAACAACAAGCCCTGTAGTCAGTAATGGGTAATCAGTGTAGATAAGCATTGGGCCAAATCAGATTTAACAAACAGAATCAGCATCAGTGAGTAAAACTACTTGCCATGATTGTTGCTCAAGGGCACTAAGGAGGAGCACTATTACTATTGGGGATGCACTATTATTGAGGCCACTAAGAAAGTGCACTATTAGTATTCAGGTCACTATAGTTAATGTCTCCAAAAATAATAGTGCAATATTACCATTGGAGCACTATTGCTATTGGGGCCATTAAGGAGGTGCACTATTGCTATTGGGGCCAATAAGTGGGCACACTATTGCAACTGGGGCCATTAGGGGCTAACCTCTTGGAAACGGAATACTCTATTAAAACATTGCCAAGTTTAACAAATTAATATCCCATACACACCCTCCCTCCCTATCCCACAAAAACCCCACTACCTCCCACCAACTCCCTCCCTATCCCACAAACCCCACCACCTCCCTCCCTATCCCACGATCCCCCACCACCTCCCTCCCTATCCCACAAACCCCACCCCTCTCCCATATAACCTCTAGAACCTAACTTTTAAATTTTTACAAACAAATTTCCTATAATGCTAAATTCCTCTAACATTTTTGTGTTCGGAATTGCCTGTTCAGCAATTGCACTACCACAGCCAGACTTGGCGCTGGCTACTCTGGGTAGCAGAGGCTAGGGACCGCAGGTTTTCACCCTTTAACCCCTGTACAGGGATCTGGACTCTGCTGCTACGAATCCCTAGCTTGCATCTCCAGAGTAGTCGCTGACTGGTGGAGTAAGCAGGCAACAAAGAAAACAACAAGCCTTGGAGTCAGTAATGGGTAATCAGTGTAGATAAGCATTGGGCCAAATCAGATTTAACAAACAGAATCAGCATCAGTGAGTAAAACTACTTGCCATGATTGTTGCTCAAGGGCACTAAGGAGGAGCACTATTACTATTGGGGATGCACTATTATTGAGGCCACTAAGAAAGTGCACTATTAGTATTCAGGTCACTATAGTTAATGTCTCCAAAAATAATAGTGCAATATTACCATTGGAGCACTATTGCTATTGGGGCCATTAAGGAGGTGCACTATTGCTATTGGGGCCAATAAGTGGGCGCACTATTGCAATTGGGGCCATTAGGGGCTAACCTGTTGGAAACGGAATACTCTTTTAAAACATTGCCAAGTTTAACAAATAAATATCCCATACACACCCTCCCTCCCTATCCCACAAAAACCCCACTACCTCCCACCAACTCCCTCCCTATCCCACAAACCCCACCACCTCCCTCCCTATCCCACGATCCCCCACCACCTCCCTCCCTATCCCACAAACCCCACCCCTCTCACATATAACCTCTAGAACCTAACTTTTAAATTTTTACAAACAAATTTCCTATAATGCTAAATTCCTCTAACATTTTTGTGTTCGGAATTGCCTGTTCAGCAATTGCACTACCACAGCCAGACTTGGCGCTGGCTACTCTGGGTAGCAGAGGCTAGGGACCGCAGGTTTTCACCCTTTAACCCCTGTACAGGGATCTGGACTCTGCTGCTACGAATCCCTAGCTCGCATCTCCAGAGTAGTCGCTGACTGGTGGAGTAAGCAGGCAACAAAGAAAACAACAAGCCTTGGAGTCAGTAATGGGTAATCAGTGTAGATAAGCATTGGGCCAAATCAGATTTAACAAACAGAATCAGCATCAGTGAGTAAAACTACTTGCCATGATTGTTGCTCAAGGGCACTAAGGGGGAGCACTATTACTATTGGGGATGCACTATTATTGAGGCCACTAAGAAAGTGCACTATTAGTATTCAGGTCACTATAGTTAATGTCTCCAAAAATAATAGTGCAATATTACCATTGGAGCACTATTGCTATTGGAGCCATTAAGGAGGTGCACTATTGCTATTGGGGCCAATAAGTGGGCGCACTATTGCAACTGGGGCCATTAGGGGCTAACCTCTTGGAAACGGAATACTCTTTTAAAACATTGCCAAGTATAACAAATAAATATCCCATACACACCCTCCCTCCCTATCCCACAAAAACCCAACTACCTCCCACCAACTCCCTCCCTATCCCACAAACCCCACCACCTCCCTCCATATCCCACGAACCCCCACCACCTCCCTCCCTATCCCACAAACCCCACCCCTCTCCCATATAACCTCTAGAACCTAACTTTTAAATTTTTACAAACAAATTTCCTATAATGCTAAATTCCTCTAACATTTTTGTGTTCGGAATTGCCTGTTCAGCAATTGCACTACCACAGCCAGACTTGGCGCTGGCTACTCTGGGTAGCAGAGGCTAGGGACCGCAGGTTTTCACCCTTTAACCCCTGTACAGGGATCTGGACTCTGCTGCTACGAATCCCTAGCTTGCATCTCCAGAGTAGTCGCTGACTGGTGGAGTAAGCAGGCAACAAAGAAAACAACAAGCCCTGGAGTCAGTAATGGGTAATCAGTGTAGATAAGCATCGGGCCAAATCAGATTTAACAAACAGAATCAGGATCAGTGAGTAAAACTAATTGCCATGATTGTTGCTCAAGGGCACTAAGGGGGAGCACTATTACTATTGGGGATGCACTATTATTGAGGCCACTAAGAAAGTGCACTATTAGTATTCAGGTCACTATAGTTAATGTCTCCAAAAATAATAGTGCAATATTACCATTGGAGCACGATTGCTATTGGGGCCATTAAGGAGGTGCACTATTGCTATTGGGGCCAATAAGTGGGCGCAGTGTTGCAATTGCGGCCATTAGGGGCTAACCTGTTGGAAACGGAATACTCTTTTAAAACATTGCCAAGTTTAACATATAAATATCCCATACACACCCTCCCTCGCTATCCCACAAAAACCCAACTACCTCCCACCAACTCCCTCCCTATCCCACAAACCCCACCACCTCCCTCCCTATCCCACGAACACCCACCACCTCCCTCCCTATCCCACAAACCCTACCCCTCTCCCATAGAACCTCTCAAACCTAACTTTTAATTTTTACAAACACATTTTCTATAATGCTAAATTCCTCTAACATTTTTGTGTTCGGAATTGCCTGTTCAGCAATTGCACTACCACAGCCAGACTTGGCGCTGGCTACTCTGGGTAGCAGAGGCTAGGGACCGCAGGTTTTCACCCTTTAACCCCTGTACATGGATCTGGACTCTGCTGCTACGAATCCCTAGCTTGCATCTCCAGAGTAGTCGCTGACTGGTGGAGTAAGCAGGCAACAAAGAAAACAACAAGCCTTGGAGTCAGTAATGGGTAATCAGTGTAGATAAGCATTGGGCCAAATCAGATTTAACAAACAGAATCAGCATCAGTGAGTAAAACTACTTGCCATGATTGTTGCTCAAGGGCACTAAGGGGGAGCACTATTACTATTGGGGATGCACTATTATTGAGGCCACTAAGAAAGTGCACTATTAGTATTCAGGTCACTATAGTTAATGTCTCCAAAAATAATAGTGCAATATTACCATTGGAGCACTATTGCTATTGGGGCCATTAAGGAGGTGCACTATTGCTATTGGGGCCAATAAGTGGGCGCACTATTGCAACTGGGGCCATTAGGGGCTAACCTCTTGGAAACGGAATACTCTTTTAAAACATTGCCAAGTATAACAAATAAATATCCCATACACACCCTCCCTCCCTATCCCACAAAAACCCAACTACCTCCCACCAACTCCCTCCCTATCCCACAAACCCCACCACCTCCCTCCATATCCCACGAACCCCCACCACCTCCCTCCCTATCCCACAAACCCCACCCCTCTCCCATATAACCTCTAGAACCTAACTTTTAAATTTTTACAAATAAATTTCCTATAATGCTAAATTCCTCTAACATTTTTGTGTTCGGAATTGCCTGTTCAGCAATTGCACTACCACAGCCAGACTTGGCGCTGGCTACTCTGGGTAGCAGAGGCTAGGGACCGCAGGTTTTCACCCTTTAACCCCTGTACAGGGATCTGGACTCTGCTGCTACGAATCCCTAGCTTGCATCTCCAGAGTAGTCGCTGACTGGTGGAGTAAGCAGGCAACAAAGAAAACAACAAGCCCTGGAGTCAGTAATGGGTAATCAGTGTAGATAAGCATCGGGCCAAATCAGATTTAACAAACAGAATCAGGATCAGTGAGTAAAACTAATTGCCATGATTG
The DNA here is from genome assembly GCF_035609145.1 of Eleutherodactylus coqui. Lineage (NCBI taxonomy): Eukaryota > Metazoa > Chordata > Amphibia > Anura > Eleutherodactylidae > Eleutherodactylus > Eleutherodactylus coqui. The sequence continues at coordinate 152,607,041 of NC_089839.1, read as the reverse complement.
TTGCTCAAGGGCACTAAGGGGGAGCACTATTACTATTGGGGATGCACTATTATTGAGGCCACTAAAAAAGTGCACTATTAGTATTCAGGTCACTATAGTTAATGTCTCCAAAAATAATAGTGCAATATTACCATTGGAGCACGATTGCTATTGGGGCCATTAAGGAGGTGCACTATTGCTATTGGGGCCAATAAGTGGGCGCAGTGTTGCAATTGCGGCCATTAGGGGCTAACCTGTTGGAAACGGAATACTCTTTTAAAACATTGCCAAGTATAACATATAAATATCCCATACACACCCTCCCTCGCTATCCCACAAAAACCCAACTACCTCCCACCAACTCCCTCCCTATCCCACAAACCCCACCACCTCCCTCCCTATCCCACGAACGCCCACCACCTCCCTCCCTATCCCACAAACCCTACCCCTCTCCCATAGAACCTCTCAAACCTAACTTTTAATTTTTACAAACACATTTTCTATAATGCTAAATTCCTCTAACATTTTTGTGTTCGGAATTGCCTGTTCAGCAATTGCACTACCACAGCCAGACTTGGCGCTGGCTACTCTGGGTAGCAGAGGCTAGGGACCGCAGGTTTTCACCCTTTAACCCCTGTACAGGGATCTGGACTCTGCTGCTACGAATCCCTAGCTTGCATCTCCAGAGTAGTCGCTGACTGGTGGAGTAAGCAGGCAACAAAGAAAACAACAAGCCCTGTAGTCAGTAATGGATACTCAGTGTAGATAAGCATTGGGCCAAATCAGATTTAACAAACAGAATCAGCATCAGTGAGTAAAACTACTTGCCATGATTGTTGCTCAAGGGCACTAAGGGGGAGCACTATTACTATTGGGGATGCACTCTTATTGAGGCCACTAAGAAAGTGCACTATTAGTATTCAGGTCACTATAGTTAATGTCTCCAAAAATAATAGTGCAATATTACCATTGGAGCACTATTGCTATTGGGGCCATTAAGGAGGTGCACTATTGCTATTGGGGCCAATAAGTGGGCGCACTATTGCAATTGGGGCCATTAGGGGCTAACCTGTTGGAAACGGAATACTCTTTTAAAACATTGCCAAGTTTAACAAATAAATATCCCATACACACCCTCCCTCCCTATCCCACAAAAACCCCACTACCTCCCACCAACTCCCTCCCTATCCCACAAACCCCACCACCTCCCTCCCTATCCCACGATCCCCCACCACCTCCCTCCCTATCCCACAAACCCCACCCCTCTCCCATATAACCTCTAGAACCTAACTTTTAAATTTTTACAAACAAATTTCCTATAATGCTAAATTCCTCTAACATTTTTGTGTTCGGAATTGCCTGTTCAGCAATTGCACTACCACAGCCAGACTTGGCGCTGGCTACTCTGGGTAGCAGAGGCTAGGGACCGCAGGTTTTCACCCTTTAACCCCTGTACAGGGATCTGGACTCTGCTGCTACGAATCCCTAGCTTGCATCTCCAGAGTAGTCGCTGACTGGTGGAGTAAGCAGGCAACAAAGAAAACAACAAGCCCTGGAGTCAGTAATGGGTAATCAGTGTAGATAAGCATCGGGCCAAATCAGATTTAACAAACAGAATCAGGATCAGTGAGTAAAACTAATTGCCATGATTGTTGCTCAAGGGCACTAAGGGGGAGCACTATTACTATTGGGGATGCACTATTATTGAGGCCACTAAGAAAGTGCACTATTAGTATTCAGGTCACTATAGTTAATGTCTCCAAAAATAATAGTGCAATATTACCATTGGAGCACGATTGCTATTGGGGCCATTAAGGAGGTGCACTATTGCTATTGGGGCCAATAAGTGGGCGCAGTGTTGCAATTGCGGCCATTAGGGGCTAACCTGTTGGAAACGGAATACTCTTTTAAAACATTGCCAAGTTTAACATATAAATATCCCATACACACCCTCCCTCGCTATCCCACAAAAACCCAACTACCTCCCACCAACTCCCTCCCTATCCCACAAACCCCACCACCTCCCTCCCTATCCCACGAACACCCACCACCTCCCTCCCTATCCCACAAACCCTACCCCTCTCCCATAGAACCTCTCAAACCTAACTTTTAATTTTTACAAACACATTTTCTATAATGCTAAATTCCTCTAACATTTTTGTGTTCGGAATTGCCTGTTCAGCAATTGCACTACCACAGCCAGACTTGGCGCTGGCTACTCTGGGTAGCAGAGGCTAGGGACCGCAGGTTTTCACCCTTTAACCCCTGTACATGGATCTGGACTCTGCTGCTACGAATCCCTAGCTTGCATCTCCAGAGTAGTCGCTGACTGGTGGAGTAAGCAGGCAACAAAGAAAACAACAAGCCTTGGAGTCAGTAATGGGTAATCAGTGTAGATAAGCATTGGGCCAAATCAGATTTAACAAACAGAATCAGCATCAGTGAGTAAAACTACTTGCCATGATTGTTGCTCAAGGGCACTAAGGGGGAGCACTATTACTATTGGGGATGCACTATTATTGAGGCCACTAAGAAAGTGCACTATTAGTATTCAGGTCACTATAGTTAATGTCTCCAAAAATAATAGTGCAATATTACCATTGGAGCACTATTGCTATTGGGGCCATTAAGGAGGTGCACTATTGCTATTGGGGCCAATAAGTGGGCGCACTATTGCAACTGGGGCCATTAGGGGCTAACCTCTTGGAAACGGAATACTCTTTTAAAACATTGCCAAGTATAACAAATAAATATCCCATACACACCCTCCCTCCCTATCCCACAAAAACCCAACTACCTCCCACCAACTCCCTCCCTATCCCACAAACCCCACCACCTCCCTCCATATCCCACGAACCCCCACCACCTCCCTCCCTATCCCACAAACCCCACCCCTCTCCCATATAACCTCTAGAACCTAACTTTTAAATTTTTACAAACAAATTTCCTATAATGCTAAATTCCTCTAACATTTTTGTGTTCGGAATTGCCTGTTCAGCAATTGCACTACCACAGCCAGACTTGGCGCTGGCTACTCTGGGTAGCAGAGGCTAGGGACCGCAGGTTTTCACCCTTTAACCCCTGTACAGGGATCTGGACTCTGCTGCTACGAATCCCTAGCTTGCATCTCCAGAGTAGTCGCTGACTGGTGGAGTAAGCAGGCAACAAAGAAAACAACAAGCCCTGGAGTCAGTAATGGGTAATCAGTGTAGATAAGCATCGGGCCAAATCAGATTTAACAAACAGAATCAGGATCAGTGAGTAAAACTAATTGCCATGATTGTTGCTCAAGGGCACTAAGGGGGAGCACTATTACTATTGGGGATGCACTATTATTGAGGCCACTAAAAAAGTGCACTATTAGTATTCAGGTCACTATAGTTAATGTCTCCAAAAATAATAGTGCAATATTACCATTGGAGCACGATTGCTATTGGGGCCATTAAGGAGGTGCACTATTGCTATTGGGGCCAATAAGTGGGCGCAGTGTTGCAATTGCGGCCATTAGGGGCTAACCTGTTGGAAACGGAATACTCTTTTAAAACATTGCCAAGTATAACATATAAATATCCCATACACACCCTCCCTCGCTATCCCACAAAAACCCAACTACCTCCCACCAACTCCCTCCCTATCCCACAAACCCCACCACCTCCCTCCCTATCCCACGAACGCCCACCACCTCCCTCCCTATCCCACAAACCCTACCCCTCTCCCATAGAACCTCTCAAACCTAACTTTTAATTTTTACAAACACATTTTCTATAATGCTAAATTCCTCTAACATTTTTGTGTTCGGAATTGCCTGTTCAGCAATTGCACTACCACAGCCAGACTTGGCGCTGGCTACTCTGGGTAGCAGAGGCTAGGGACCGCAGGTTTTCACCCTTTAACCCCTGTACAGGGATCTGGACTCTGCTGCTACGAATCCCTAGCTTGCATCTCCAGAGTAGTCGCTGACTGGTGGAGTAAGCAGGCAACAAAGAAAACAACAAGCCCTGTAGTCAGTAATGGATACTCAGTGTAGATAAGCATTGGGCCAAATCAGATTTAACAAACAGAATCAGCATCAGTGAGTAAAACTACTTGCCATGATTGTTGCTCAAGGGCACTAAGGGGGAGCACTATTACTATTGGGGATGCACTCTTATTGAGGCCACTAAGAAAGTGCACTATTAGTATTCAGGTCACTATAGTTAATGTCTCCAAAAATAATAGTGCAATATTACCATTGGAGCACTATTGCTATTGGGGCCATTAAGGAGGTGCACTATTGCTATTGGGGCCAATAAGTGGGCGCACTATTGCAATTGGGGCCATTAGGGGCTAACCTGTTGGAAACGGAATACTCTTTTAAAACATTGCCAAGTTTAACAAATAAATATCCCATACACACCCTCCCTCCCTATCCCACAAAAACCCCACTACCTCCCACCAACTCCCTCCCTATCCCACAAACCCCACCACCTCCCTCCCTATCCCACGATCCCCCACCACCTCCCTCCCTATCCCACAAACCCCACCCCTCTCCCATATAACCTCTAGAACCTAACTTTTAAATTTTTACAAACAAATTTCCTATAATGCTAAATTCCTCTAACATTTTTGTGTTCGGAATTGCCTGTTCAGCAATTGCACTACCACAGCCAGACTTGGCGCTGGCTACTCTGGGTAGCAGAGGCTAGGGACCGCAGGTTTTCACCCTTTAACCCCTGTACAGGGATCTGGACTCTGCTGCTACGAATCCCTAGCTTGCATCTCCAGAGTAGTCGCTGACTGGTGGAGTAAGCAGGCAACAAAGAAAACAACAAGCCCTGTAGTCAGTAATGGATAATCAGTGTAGATAAGCATTGGGCCAAATCAGATTTAACAAACAGAATCAGCATCAGTGAGTAAAACTACTTGCCATGATTGTTGCTCAAGGGCACTAAGGGGGAGCACTATTACTATTGGGGATGCACTCTTATTGAGGCCACTAAGAAAGTGCACTATTAGTATTCAGGTCACTATAGTTAATGTCTCCAAAAATAATAGTGCAATATTACCATTGGAGCACTATTGCTATTGGGGCCATTAAGGAGGTGCACTATTGCTATTGGGGCCAATAAGTGGGCGCACTATTGCAACTGGGGCCATTAGGGGCTAACCTCTTGGAAACGGAATACTCTTTTAAAACATTGCCAAGTTTAACAAATTAATATCCCATACACACCCTCCCTCCCTATCCCACAAAAACCCCACTACCTCCCACCAACTCCCTCCCTATCCCACAAACCCCACCACCTCCCTCCCTATCCCACAAACCCCACCCCTCTCCCATATAACCTCTAGAACCTAACTTTTAAATTTTTACAAACAAATTTCCTATAATGCTAAATTCCTCTAACATTTTTGTGTTCGGAATTGCCTGTTCAGCAATTGCACTACCACAGCCAGACTTGGCGCTGGCTACTCTGGGTAGCAGAGGCTAGGGACCGCAGGTTTTCACCCTTTAACCCCTGTACAGGGATCTGGACTCTGCTGCTACGAATCCCTAGCTTGCATCTCCAGAGTAGTCGCTGACTGGTGGAGTAAGCAGGCAACAAAGAAAACAACAAGCCTTGGAGTCAGTAATGGGTAATCAGTGTAGATAAGCATTGGGCCAAATCAGATTTAACAAACAGAATCAGCATCAGTGAGTAAAACTACTTGCCATGATTGTTGCTCAAGGGCACTAAGGAGGAGCACTATTACTATTGGGGATGCACTATTATTGAGGCCACTAAGAAAGTGCACTATTAGTATTCAGGTCACTATAGTTAATGTCTCCAAAAATAATAGTGCAATATTACCATTGGAGCACTATTGCTATTGGGGCCATTAAGGAGGTGCACTATTGCTATTGGGGCCAATAAGTGGGCGCACTATTGCAATTGGGGCCATTAGGGGCTAACCTGTTGGAAACGGAATACTCTTTTAAAACATTGCCAAGTTTAACAAATAAATATCCCATACACACCCTCCCTCCCTATCCCACAAAAACCCCACTACCTCCCACCAACTCCCTCCCTATCCCACAAACCCCACCACCTCCCTCCCTATCCCACGATCCCCCACCACCTCCCTCCCTATCCCACAAACCCCACCCCTCTCCCATATAACCTCTAGAACCTAACTTTTAAATTTTTACAAACAAATTTCCTATAATGCTAAATTCCTCTAACATTTTTGTGTTCGGAATTGCCTGTTCAGCAATTGCACTACCACAGCCAGACTTGGCGCTGGCTACTCTGGGTAGCAGAGGCTAGGGACCGCAGGTTTTCACCCTTTAACCCCTGTACAGGGATCTGGACTCTGCTGCTACGAATCCCTAGCTTGCATCTCCAGAGTAGTCGCTGACTGGTGGAGTAAGCAGGCAACAAAGAAAACAACAAGCCCTGGAGTCAGTAATGGGTAATCAGTGTAGATAAGCATCGGGCCAAATCAGATTTAACAAACAGAATCAGGATCAGTGAGTAAAACTAATTGCCATGATTGTTGCTCAAGGGCACTAAGGGGGAGCACTATTACTATTGGGGATGCACTATTATTGAGGCCACTAAAAAAGTGCACTATTAGTATTCAGGTCACTATAGTTAATGTCTCCAAAAATAATAGTGCAATATTACCATTGGAGCACGATTGCTATTGGGGCCATTAAGGAGGTGCACTATTGCTATTGGGGCCAATAAGTGGGCGCAGTGTTGCAATTGCGGCCATTAGGGGCTAACCTGTTGGAAACGGAATACTCTTTTAAAACATTGCCAAGTATAACATATAAATATCCCATACACACCCTCCCTCGCTATCCCACAAAAACCCAACTACCTCCCACCAACTCCCTCCCTATCCCACAAACCCCACCACCTCCCTCCCTATCCCACGAACGCCCACCACCTCCCTCCCTATCCCACAAACCCTACCCCTCTCCCATAGAACCTCTCAAACCTAACTTTTAATTTTTACAAACACATTTTCTATAATGCTAAATTCCTCTAACATTTTTGTGTTCGGAATTGCCTGTTCAGCAATTGCACTACCACAGCCAGACTTGGCGCTGGCTACTCTGGGTAGCAGAGGCTAGGGACCGCAGGTTTTCACCCTTTAACCCCTGTACAGGGATCTGGACTCTGCTGCTACGAATCCCTAGCTTGCATCTCCAGAGTAGTCGCTGACTGGTGGAGTAAGCAGGCAACAAAGAAAACAACAAGCCCTGTAGTCAGTAATGGATACTCAGTGTAGATAAGCATTGGGCCAAATCAGATTTAACAAACAGAATCAGCATCAGTGAGTAAAACTACTTGCCATGATTGTTGCTCAAGGGCACTAAGGGGGAGCACTATTACTATTGGGGATGCACTCTTATTGAGGCCACTAAGAAAGTGCACTATTAGTATTCAGGTCACTATAGTTAATGTCTCCAAAAATAATAGTGCAATATTACCATTGGAGCACTATTGCTATTGGGGCCATTAAGGAGGTGCACTATTGCTATTGGGGCCAATAAGTGGGCGCACTATTGCAATTGGGGCCATTAGGGGCTAACCTGTTGGAAACGGAATACTCTTTTAAAACATTGCCAAGTTTAACAAATAAATATCCCATACACACCCTCCCTCCCTATCCCACAAAAACCCCACTACCTCCCACCAACTCCCTCCCTATCCCACAAACCCCACCACCTCCCTCCCTATCCCACGATCCCCCACCACCTCCCTCCCTATCCCACAAACCCCACCCCTCTCCCATATAACCTCTAGAACCTAACTTTTAAATTTTTACAAACAAATTTCCTATAATGCTAAATTCCTCTAACATTTTTGTGTTCGGAATTGCCTGTTCAGCAATTGCACTACCACAGCCAGACTTGGCGCTGGCTACTCTGGGTAGCAGAGGCTAGGGACCGCAGGTTTTCACCCTTTAACCCCTGTACAGGGATCTGGACTCTGCTGCTACGAATCCCTAGCTTGCATCTCCAGAGTAGTCGCTGACTGGTGGAGTAAGCAGGCAACAAAGAAAACAACAAGCCCTGTAGTCAGTAATGGATAATCAGTGTAGATAAGCATTGGGCCAAATCAGATTTAACAAACAGAATCAGCATCAGTGAGTAAAACTACTTGCCATGATTGTTGCTCAAGGGCACTAAGGGGGAGCACTATTACTATTGGGGATGCACTCTTATTGAGGCCACTAAGAAAGTGCACTATTAGTATTCAGGTCACTATAGTTAATGTCTCCAAAAATAATAGTGCAATATTACCATTGGAGCACTATTGCTATTGGGGCCATTAAGGAGGTGCACTATTGCTATTGGGGCCAATAAGTGGGCGCACTATTGCAACTGGGGCCATTAGGGGCTAACCTCTTGGAAACGGAATACTCTTTTAAAACATTGCCAAGTTTAACAAATTAATATCCCATACACACCCTCCCTCCCTATCCCACAAAAACCCCACTACCTCCCACCAACTCCCTCCCTATCCCACAAACCCCACCACCTCCCTCCCTATCCCACAAACCCCACCCCTCTCCCATATAACCTCTAGAACCTAACTTTTAAATTTTTACAAACAAATTTCCTATAATGCTAAATTCCTCTAACATTTTTGTGTTCGGAATTGCCTGTTCAGCAATTGCACTACCACAGCCAGACTTGGCGCTGGCTACTCTGGGTAGCAGAGGCTAGGGACCGCAGGTTTTCACCCTTTAACCCCTGTACAGGGATCTGGACTCTGCTGCTACGAATCCCTAGCTTGCATCTCCAGAGTAGTCGCTGACTGGTGGAGTAAGCAGGCAACAAAGAAAACAACAAGCCTTGGAGTCAGTAATGGGTAATCAGTGTAGATAAGCATTGGGCCAAATCAGATTTAACAAACAGAATCAGCATCAGTGAGTAAAACTACTTGCCATGATTGTTGCTCAAGGGCACTAAGGAGGAGCACTATTACTATTGGGGATGCACTATTATTGAGGCCACTAAGAAAGTGCACTATTAGTATTCAGGTCACTATAGTTAATGTCTCCAAAAATAATAGTGCAATATTACCATTGGAGCACTATTGCTATTGGGGCCATTAAGGAGGTGCACTATTGCTATTGGGGCCAATAAGTGGGCGCACTATTGCAATTGGGGCCATTAGGGGCTAACCTGTTGGAAACGGAATACTCTTTTAAAACATTGCCAAGTTTAACAAATAAATATCCCATACACACCCTCCCTCCCTATCCCACAAAAACCCCACTACCTCCCACCAACTCCCTCCCTATCCCACAAACCCCACCACCTCCCTCCCTATCCCACGATCCCCCACCACCTCCCTCCCTATCCCACAAACCCCACCCCTCTCCCATATAACCTCTAGAACCTAACTTTTAAATTTTTACAAACAAATTTCCTATAATGCTAAATTCCTCTAACATTTTTGTGTTCGGAATTGCCTGTTCAGCAATTGCACTACCACAGCCAGACTTGGCGCTGGCTACTCTGGGTAGCAGAGGCTAGGGACCGCAGGTTTTCACCCTTTAACCCCTGTACAGGGATCTGGACTCTGCTGCTACGAATCCCTAGCTTGCATCTCCAGAGTAGTCGCTGACTGGTGGAGTAAGCAGGCAACAAAGAAAACAACAAGCCCTGTAGTCAGTAATGGATAATCAGTGTAGATAAGCATTGGGCCAAATCAGATTTAACAAACAGAATCAGCATCAGTGAGTAAAACTACTTGCCATGATTGTTGCTCAAGGGCACTAAGGGGGAGCACTATTACTATTGGGGATGCACTCTTATTGAGGCCACTAAGAAAGTGCACTATTAGTATTCAGGTCACTATAGTTAATGTCTCCAAAAATAATAGTGCAATATTACCATTGGAGCACTATTGCTATTGGGGCCATTAAGGAGGTGCACTATTGCTATTGGGGCCAATAAGTGGGCGCACTATTGCAACTGGGGCCATTAGGGGCTAACCTCTTGGAAACGGAATACTCTTTTAAAACATTGCCAAGTTTAACAAATAAATATCCCATACACACCCTCCCTCGCTATCCCACAAAAACCCCACTACCTCCCACCAACTCCCTCCCTATCCCACAAACCCCACCACCTCCCTCCCTATCCCACGATCCCCCACCACCTCCCTCCCTATCCCACAAACCCCACCCCTCTCCCATATAACCTCTAGAACCTAACTTTTAAATTTTTACAAACAAATTTCCTATAATGCTAAATTCCTCTAACATTTTTGTGTTCGGAATTGCCTGTTCAGCAATTGCACTACCACAGCCAGACTTGGCGCTGGCTACTCTGGGTAGCAGAGGCTAGGGACCGCAGGTTTTCACCCTTTAACCCCTGTACAGGGATCTGGACTCTGCTTCTACGAATCCCTAGCTTGCATCTCCAGAGTAGTCGCTGACTGGTGGAGTAAGCAGGCAACAAAGAAAACAACAAGCCCTGTAGTCAGTAATGGATAATCAGTGTAGATAAGCATTGGGCCAAATCAGATTTAACAAACAGAATCAGCATCAGTGAGTAAAACTACTTGCCATGATTGTTGCTCAAGGGCACTAAGGGGGAGCACTATTACTATTGGGGATGCACTCTTATTGAGGCCACTAAGAAAGTGCACTATTAGTATTCAGGTCACTATAGTTAATGTCTCCAAAAATAATAGTGCAATATTACCATTGGAGCACTATTGCTATTGGGGCCATTAAGGAGGTGCACTATTGCTATTGGGGCCAATAAGTGGGCGCACTATTGCAACTGGGGCCATTAGGGGCTAACCTCTTGGAAACGGAATACTCTTTTAAAACATTGCCAAGTTTAACAAATAAATATCCCATACACACCCTCCCTCGCTATCCCACAAAAACCCCACTACCTTCCACCAACTCCCTCCCTATCCCACAAACCCCACCACCTCCCTCCCTATCCCACGATCCCCCACCACCTCCCTCCCTATCCCACAAACCCCACCCCTCTCCCATATAACCTCTAGAGCCTAACTTTTAAATTTTTACAAACAAATTTCCTATAATGCTAAATTCCTCTAACATTTTTGTGTTCGGAATTGCCTGTTCAGCAATTGCACTACCACAGCCAGACTTGGCGCTGGCTACTCTGGGTAGCAGAGGCTAGGGACCGCAGGTTTTCACCCTTTAACCCCTGTACAGGGATCTGGACTCTGCTGCTACGAATCCCTAGCTTGCATCTCCAGAGTAGTCGCTGACTGGTGGAGTAAGCAGGCAACAAAGAAAACAACAAGCCTTGGAGTCAGTAATGGGTAATCAGTGTAGATAAGCATTGGGCCAAATCAGATTTAACAAACAGAATCAGCATCAGTGAGTAAAACTACTTGCCATGATTGTTGCTCAAGGGCACTAAGGGGGAGCACTATTACTATTGGGGATGCACTCTTATTGAGGCCACTAAGAAAGTGCACTATTAGTATTCAGGTCACTATAGTTAATGTCTCCAAAAATAATAGTGCAATATTACCATTGGAGCACTATTGCTATTGGGGCCATTAAGGAGGTGCACTATTGCTATTGGGGCCAATAAGTGGGCGCACTATTGTAACTGGGGCCATTAGGGGCTAACCTCTTGGAAACGGAATACTCTTTTAAAACATTGCCAAGTATAACAAATAAATATCCCATACACACCCTCCCTCGCTATCCCACAAAAACCCAACTACCTCCCACCAACTCCCTCCCTATCCCACAAACCCCACCACCTCCCTCCATATCCCACGAACCCCCACCACCTCCCTCCCTATCCCACAAACCCCACCCCTCTCCCATATAACCTCTAGAGCCTAACTTTTAAATTTTTACAAACAAATTTTCTATAATGCTAAATTCCTCTAACATTTTTGTGTTCGGAATTGCCTGTTCAGCAATTGCACTACCACAGCCAGACTTGGCGCTGGCTACTCTGGGTAGCAGAGGCTAGGGACCGCAGGTTTTCACCCTTTAACCCCTGTACAGGGATCTGGACTCTGCTGCTACGAATCCCTAGCTTGCATCTCCAGAGTAGTCGCTGACTGGTGGAGTAAGCAGGCAACAAAGAAAACAACAAGCCTTGGAGTCAGTAATGGGTAATCAGTGTAGATAAGCATTGGGCCAAATCAGATTTAACAAACAGAATCAGCATCAGTGAGTAAAACTACTTGCCATGATTGTTGCTCAAGGGCACTAAGGGGGAGCACTATTACTATTGGGGATGCACTATTATTGAGGCCACTAAGAAAGTGCACTATTAGTATTCAGGTCACTATAGTTAATGTCTCCAAAAATAATAGTGCAATATTACCATTGGAGCACTATTGCTATTGGGGCCATTAAGGAGGTGCACTATTGCTATTGGGGCCAATAAGTGGGCGCACTATTGCAACTGGGGCCATTAGGGGCTAACCTCTTGGAAACGGAATACTCTTTTAAAACATTGCCAAGTATAACAAATAAATATCCCATACACACCCTCCCTCCCTATCCCACAAAAACCCCACTACCTCCCACCAACTCCCTCCCTATCCCACAAACCCCACCACCTCCCTCCCTATCCCACGATCCCCCACCACCTCCCTCCCTATCCCACAAACCCCACCCCTCTCCCATATAACCTCTAGAACCTAACTTTTAAATTTTTACAAACAAATTTCCTATAATGCTAAATTCCTCTAACATTTTTGTGTTCGGAATTGCCTGTTCAGCAATTGCACTACCACAGCCAGACTTGGCGCTGGCTACTCTGGGTAGCAGAGGCTAGGGACCGCAGGTTTTCACCCTTTAACCCCTGTACAGGGATCTGGACTCTGCTGCTACGAATCCCTAGCTTGCATCTCCAGAGTAGTCGCTGACTGGTGGAGTAAGCAGGCAACAAAGAAAACAACAAGCCTTGGAGTCAGTAATGGGTAATCAGTGTAGATAAGCATTGGGCCAAATCAGATTTAACAAACAGAATCAGCATCAGTGAGTAAAACTACTTGCCATGATTGTTGCTCAAGGGCACTAAGGGGGAGCACTATTACTATTGGGGATGCACTATTATTGAGGCCACTAAGAAAGTGCACTATTAGTATTCAGGTCACTATAGTTAATGTCTCCAAAAATAATAGTGCAATATTACCATTGGAGCACTATTGCTATTGGGGCCATTAAGGAGGTGCACTATTGCTATTGGGGCCAATAAGTGGGCGCACTATTGCAACTGGGGCCATTAGGGGCTAACCTCTTGGAAACGGAATACTCTTTTAAAACATTGCCAAGTATAACAAATAAATATCCCATACACACCCTCCCTCCCTATCCCACAAAAACCCAACTACCTCCCACCAACTCCCTCCCTATCCCACAAACCCCACCACCTCCCTCCATATCCCACGAACCCCCACCACCTCCCTCCCTATCCCACAAACCCCACCCCTCTCCCATATAACCTCTAGAACCTAACTTTTAAATTTTTACAAACAAATTTCCTATAATGCTAAATTCCTCTAACATTTTTGTGTTCGGAATTGCCTGTTCAGCAATTGCACTACCACAGCCAGACTTGGCGCTGGCTACTCTGGGTAGCAGAGGCTAGGGACCGCAGGTTTTCACCCTTTAACCCCTGTACAGGGATCTGGACTCTGCTGCTACGAATCCCTAGCTTGCATCTCCAGAGTAGTCGCTGACTGGTGGAGTAAGCAGGCAACAAAGAAAACAACAAGCCCTGGAGTCAGTAATGGGTAATCAGTGTAGATAAGCATCGGGCCAAATCAGATTTAACAAACAGAATCAGGATCAGTGAGTAAAACTAATTGCCATGATTGTTGCTCAAGGGCACTAAGGGGGAGCACTATTACTATTGGGGATGCACTATTATTGAGGCCACTAAAAAAGTGCACTATTAGTATTCAGGTCACTATAGTTAATGTCTCCAAAAATAATAGTGCAATATTACCATTGGAGCACGATTGCTATTGGGGCCATTAAGGAGGTGCACTATTGCTATTGGGGCCAATAAGTGGGCGCAGTGTTGCAATTGCGGCCATTAGGGGCTAACCTGTTGGAAACGGAATACTCTTTTAAAACATTGCCAAGTTTAACATATAAATATCCCATACACACCCTCCCTCGCTATCCCACAAAAACCCAACTACCTCCCACCAACTCCCTCCCTATCCCACAAACCCCACCACCTCCCTCCCTATCCCACGAACGCCCACCACCTCCCTCCCTATCCCACAAACCCTACCCCTCTCCCATAGAACCTCTCAAACCTAACTTTTAATTTTTACAAACACATTTTCTATAATGCTAAATTCCTCTAACATTTTTGTGTTCGGAATTGCCTGTTCAGCAATTGCACTACCACAGCCAGACTTGGCGCTGGCTACTCTGGGTAGCAGAGGCTAGGGACCGCAGGTTTTCACCCTTTAACCCCTGTACAGGGATCTGGACTCTGCTGCTACGAATCCCTAGCTTGCATCTCCAGAGTAGTCGCTGACTGGTGGAGTAAGCAGGCAACAAAGAAAACAACAAGCCCTGTAGTCAGTAATGGATAATCAGTGTAGATAAGCATTGGGCCAAATCAGATTTAACAAACAGAATCAGCATCAGTGAGTAAAACTACTTGCCATGATTGTTGCTCAAGGGCACTAAGGGGGAGCACTATTACTATTGGGGATGCACTATTATTGAGGCCACTAAGAAAGTGCACTATTAGTATTCAGGTCACTATAGTTAATGTCTCCAAAAATAATAGTGCAATATTACCATTGGAGCACTATTGCTATTGGGGCCATTAAGGAGGTGCACTATTGCTATTGGGGCCAATAAGTGGGCGCACTATTGCAACTGGGGCCATTAGGGGCTAACCTCTTGGAAACGGAATACTCTTTTAAAACATTGCCAAGTTTAACAAATAAATATCCCATACACACCCTCCCTCGCTATCCCACAAAAACCCAACTACCTCCCACCAACTCCCTCCCTATCCCACAAACCCCACCACCTCCCTCCATATCCCACGAACCCCCACCACCTCCCTCCCTATCCCACAAACCCCAAGCCTCTCCCATATAACCTCTAGAACCTAACTTTTAAATTTTTACAAACAAATTTCCTATAATGCTAAATTCCTCTAACATTTTTGTGTTCGGAATTGCCTGTTCAGCAATTGCACTACCACAGCCAGACTTGGCGCTGGCTACTCTGGGTAGCAGAGGCTAGGGACCGCAGGTTTTCACCCTTTAACCCCTGTACAGGGATCTGGACTCTGCTGCTACGAATCCCTAGCTTGCATCTCCAGAGTAGTCGCTGACTGGTGGAGTAAGCAGGCAACAAAGAAAACAACAAGCCCTGGAGTCAGTAATGGGTAATCAGTGTAGATAAGCATCGGGCCAAATCAGATTTAACAAACAGAATCAGGATCAGTGAGTAAAACTAATTGCCATGATTGTTGCTCAAGGGCACTAAGGGGGAGCACTATTACTATTGGGGATGCACTATTATTGAGGCCACTAAGAAAGTGCACTATTAGTATTCAGGTCACTATAGTTAATGTCTCCAGAAATAATAGTGCAATATTACCATTGGAGCACGATTGCTATTGGGGCCATTAAGGAGGTGCACTATTGCTATTGGGGCCAATAAGTGGGCGCAGTGTTGCAATTGCGGCCATTAGGGGCTAACCTGTTGGAAACGGAATACTCTTTTAAAACATTGCCAAGTTTAACATATAAATATCCCATACACACCCTCCCTCGCTATCCCACAAAAACCCAACTACCTCCCACCAACTCCCTCCCTATCCCACAAACCCCACCACCTCCCTCCCTATCCCACGAACGCCCACCACCTCCCTCCCTATCCCACAAACCCTACCCCTCTCCCATAGAACCTCTCAAACCTAACTTTTAATTTTTACAAACACATTTTCTATAATGCTAAATTCCTCTAACATTTTTGTGTTCGGAATTGCCTGTTCAGCAATTGCACTACCACAGCCAGACTTGGCGCTGGCTACTCTGGGTAGCAGAGGCTAGGGACCGCAGGTTTTCACCCTTTAACCCCTGTACAGGGATCTGGACTCTGCTGCTACGAATCCCTAGCTTGCATCTCCAGAGTAGTCGCTGACTGGTGGAGTAAGCAGGCAACAAAGAAAACAACAAGCCTTGGAGTCAGTAATGGGTAATCAGTGTAGATAAACATTGGGCCAAATCAGATTTAACAAACAGAATCAGCATCAGTGAGTAAAACTACTTGCCATGATTGTTGCTCAAGGGCACTAAGGGGGAGCACTATTACTATTGGGGATGCACTCTTATTGAGGCCACTAAGAAAGTGCACTATTAGTATTCAGGTCACTATAGTTAATGTCTCCAAAAATAATAGTGCAATATTACCATTGGAGCACTATTGCTATTGGGGCCATTAAGGAGGTGCACTATTGCTATTGGGGCCAATAAGTGGGCGCACTATTGCAACTGGGGCCATTAGGGGCTAACCTCTTGGAAACGGAATACTCTTTTAAAACATTGCCAAGTATAACAAATAAATATCCCATACACACCCTCCCTCCCTATCCCACAAAAACCCCACTACCTCCCACCAACTCCCTCCCTATCCCACAAACCCCACCACCTCCCTCCCTATCCCACGATCCCCCACCACCTCCCTCCCTATCCCACAAACCCCACCCCTCTCCCATATAACCTCTAGAACCTAACTTTTAAATTTTTACAAACAAATTTCCTATAATGCTAAATTCCTCTAACATTTTTGTGTTCGGAATTGCCTGTTCAGCAATTGCACTACCACAGCCAGACTTGGCGCTGGCTACTCTGGGTAGCAGAGGCTAGGGACCGCAGGTTTTCACCCTTTAACCCCTGTACAGGGATCTGGACTCTGCTGCTACGAATCCCTAGCTTGCATCTCCAGAGTAGTCGCTGACTGGTGGAGTAAGCAGGCAACAAAGAAAACAACAAGCCTTGGAGTCAGTAATGGGTAATCAGTGTAGATAAGCATTGGGCCAAATCAGATTTAACAAACAGAATCAGCATCAGTGAGTAAAACTACTTGCCATGATTGTTGCTCAAGGGCACTAAGGGGGAGCACTATTACTATTGGGGATGCACTATTATTGAGGCCACTAAGAAAGTGCACTATTAGTATTCAGGTCACTATAGTTAATGTCTCCAAAAATAATAGTGCAATATTACCATTGGAGCACTATTGCTATTGGGGCCATTAAGGAGGTGCACTATTGCTATTGGGGCCAATAAGTGGGCGCACTATTGCAACTGGGGCCATTAGGGGCTAACCTCTTGGAAACGGAATACTCTTTTAAAACATTGCCAAGTATAACAAATAAATATCCCATACACACCCTCCCTCCCTATCCCACAAAAACCCAACTACCTCCCACCAACTCCCTCCCTATCCCACAAACCCCACCACCTCCCTCCATATCCCACGAACCCCCACCACCTCCCTCCCTATCCCACAAACCCCACCCCTCTCCCATATAACCTCTAGAACCTAACTTTTAAATTTTTACAAACAAATTTCCTATAATGCTAAATTCCTCTAACATTTTTGTGTTCGGAATTGCCTGTTCAGCAATTGCACTACCACAGCCAGACTTGGCGCTGGCTACTCTGGGTAGCAGAGGCTAGGGACCGCAGGTTTTCACCCTTTAACCCCTGTACAGGGATCTGGACTCTGCTGCTACGAATCCCTAGCTTGCATCTCCAGAGTAGTCGCTGACTGGTGGAGTAAGCAGGCAACAAAGAAAACAACAAGCCCTGGAGTCAGTAATGGGTAATCAGTGTAGATAAGCATCGGGCCAAATCAGATTTAACAAACAGAATCAGGATCAGTGAGTAAAACTAATTGCCATGATTGTTGCTCAAGGGCACTAAGGGGGAGCACTATTACTATTGGGGATGCACTATTATTGAGGCCACTAAAAAAGTGCACTATTAGTATTCAGGTCACTATAGTTAATGTCTCCAAAAATAATAGTGCAATATTACCATTGGAGCACGATTGCTATTGGGGCCATTAAGGAGGTGCACTATTGCTATTGGGGCCAATAAGTGGGCGCAGTGTTGCAATTGCGGCCATTAGGGGCTAACCTGTTGGAAACGGAATACTCTTTTAAAACATTGCCAAGTTTAACATATAAATATCCCATACACACCCTCCCTCGCTATCCCACAAAAACCCAACTACCTCCCACCAACTCCCTCCCTATCCCACAAACCCCACCACCTCCCTCCCTATCCCACGAACGCCCACCACCTCCCTCCCTATCCCACAAACCCTACCCCTCTCCCATAGAACCTCTCAAACCTAACTTTTAATTTTTACAAACACATTTTCTATAATGCTAAATTCCTCTAACATTTTTGTGTTCGGAATTGCCTGTTCAGCAATTGCACTACCACAGCCAGACTTGGCGCTGGCTACTCTGGGTAGCAGAGGCTAGGGACCGCAGGTTTTCACCCTTTAACCCCTGTACAGGGATCTGGACTCTGCTGCTACGAATCCCTAGCTTGCATCTCCAGAGTAGTCGCTGACTGGTGGAGTAAGCAGGCAACAAAGAAAACAACAAGCCCTGTAGTCAGTAATGGATAATCAGTGTAGATAAGCATTGGGCCAAATCAGATTTAACAAACAGAATCAGGATCAGTGAGTAAAACTACTTGCCATGATTGTTGCTCAAGGGCACTAAGGGGGAGCACTATTACTATTGGGGATGCACTATTATTGAGGCCACTAAGAAAGTGCACTATTAGTATTCAGGTCACTATAGTTAATGTCTCCAAAAATAATAGTGCAATATTACCATTGGAGCACTATTGCTATTGGGGCCATTAAGGAGGTGCACTATTGCTATTGGGGCCAATAAGTGGGCGCACTATTGCAACTGGGGCCATTAGGGGCTAACCTCTTGGAAACGGAATACTCTTTTAAAACATTGCCAAGTTTAACAAATAAATATCCCATACACACCCTCCCTCGCTATCCCACAAAAACCCAACTACCTCCCACCAACTCCCTCCCTATCCCACAAACCCCACCACCTCCCTCCATATCCCACGAACCCCCACCACCTCCCTCCCTATCCCACAAACCCCAAGCCTCTCCCATATAACCTCTAGAACCTAACTTTTAAATTTTTACAAACAAATTTCCTATAATGCTAAATTCCTCTAACATTTTTGTGTTCGGAATTGCCTGTTCAGCAATTGCACTACCACAGCCAGACTTGGCGCTGGCTACTCTGGGTAGCAGAGGCTAGGGACCGCAGGTTTTCACCCTTTAACCCCTGTACAGGGATCTGGACTCTGCTGCTACGAATCCCTAGCTTGCATCTCCAGAGTAGTCGCTGACTGGTGGAGTAAGCAGGCAACAAAGAAAACAACAAGCCCTGGAGTCAGTAATGGGTAATCAGTGTAGATAAGCATCGGGCCAAATCAGATTTAACAAACAGAATCAGGATCAGTGAGTAAAACTAATTGCCATGATTGTTGCTCAAGGGCACTAAGGGGGAGCACTATTACTATTGGGGATGCACTATTATTGAGGCCACTAAGAAAGTGCACTATTAGTATTCAGGTCACTATAGTTAATGTCTCCAGAAATAATAGTGCAATATTACCATTGGAGCACGATTGCTATTGGGGCCATTAAGGAGGTGCACTATTGCTATTGGGGCCAATAAGTGGGCGCAGTGTTGCAATTGCGGCCATTAGGGGCTAACCTGTTGGAAACGGAATACTCTTTTAAAACATTGCCAAGTTTAACATATAAATATCCCATACACACCCTCCCTCGCTATCCCACAAAAACCCAACTACCTCCCACCAACTCCCTCCCTATCCCACAAACCCCACCACCTCCCTCCCTATCCCACGAACGCCCACCACCTCCCTCCCTATCCCACAAACCCTACCCCTCTCCCATAGAACCTCTCAAACCTAACTTTTAATTTTTACAAACACATTTTCTATAATGCTAAATTCCTCTAACATTTTTGTGTTCGGAAATGCCTGTTCAGCAATTGCACTACCACAGCCAGACTTGGCGCTGGCTACTCTGGGTAGCAGAGGCTAGGGACCGCAGGTTTTCACCCTTTAACCCCTGTACAGGGATCTGGACTCTGCTGCTACGAATCCCTAGCTTGCATCTCCAGAGTAGTCGCTGACTGGTGGAGTAAGCAGGCAACAAAGAAAACAACAAGCCTTGGAGTCAGTAATGGGTAATCAGTGTAGATAAACATTGGGCCAAATCAGATTTAACAAACAGAATCAGCATCAGTGAGTAAAACTACTTGCCATGATTGTTGCTCAAGGGCACTAAGGGGGAGCACTATTACTATTGGGGATGCACTATTATTGAGGCCACTAAGAAAGTGCACTATTAGTATTCAGGTCACTATAGTTAATGTCTCCAAAAATAATAGTGCAATATTACCATTGGAGCACTATTGCTATTGGGGCCATTAAGGAGGTGCACTATTGCTATTGGGGCCAATAAGTGGGCGCACTATTGCAACTGGGGCCATTAGGGGCTAACCTCTTGGAAACGGAATACTCTTTTAAAACATTGCCAAGTATAACAAATAAATATCCCATACACACCCTCCCTCCCTATCCCACAAAAACCCCACTACCTCCCACCAACTCCCTCCCTATCCCACAAACCCCACCACCTCCCTCCATATCCCACGAACCCCCACCACCTCCCTCCCTATCCCACAAACCCCACCCCTCTCCCATATAACCTCTAGAACCTAAGGCCTCCTTCCCACGAACGGATTTCCGCCGCGTAATTCGCGGCGAAAATCCGCTGCGTTGCACGCAGCTATTAGGTTCTATTGAACCTAATAGCTCCATGCTCACGATGCGTAATTCCACCGCGGAATTACGCACCGCGATTTCTCCCGTCCTCACCCGCAGCATGCTCTATTTTCTGCGGGTGAGGACGGGCTGTACGCACTGACGGCTTCCATTGCAGTCAATGGAAGCCGTCCATTCACGCTATCTCCCGCTGTAACCAGCGGGAGATAGCGTGAAAAAACGCTTTCCCGCCCACCGCCGAGCGTCATATGACGCCAAATGACGCGGTCCGGCCGCGTCACGTGACACGGCTGGTGACGCGAGAGCGGTGGGCGGTGACGAGCGGTGACGCGGCGGTGGTGGGCGGGGAAGCGATTTCACGCTATCTCCCGCAGGTAAGTATAGGGGCTCTGGGGGGCGCCGTGACGGGCTTCACAGCGGAATATTACGCTGCGGAGCCCGTCACGCTCGTGGGAAGGAGGCCTAACTTTTAAATTTTTACAAACAAATTTCCTATAATGCTAAATTCCTCTAACATTTTTGTGTTCGGAATTGCCTGTTCAGCAATTGCACTACCACAGCCAGACTTGGCGCTGGCTACTCTGGGTAGCAGAGGCTAGGGACCGCAGGTTTTCACCCTTTAACCCCTGTACAGGGATCTGGACTCTGCTGCTACGAATCCCTAGCTTGCATCTCCAGAGTAGTCGCTGACTGGTGGAGTAAGCAGGCAACAAAGAAAACAACAAGCCCTGGAGTCAGTAATGGGTAATCAGTGTAGATAAGCATTGGGCCAAATCAGATTTAACAAACAGAATCAGCATCAGTGAGTAAAACTACTTGCCATGATTGTTGCTCAAGGGCACTAAGGGGGAGCACTATTACTATTGGGGATGCACTATTATTGAGGCCACTAAGAAAGTGCACTATTAGTATTCAGGTCACTATAGTTAATGTCTCCAAAAATAATAGTGCAATATTACCATTGGAGCACTATTGCTATTGGGGCCATTAAGGAGGTGCACTATTGCTATTGGGGCCAATAAGTGGGCGCAGTGTTGCAATTGCGGCCATTAGGGGCTAACCTCTTGGAAACGGAATACTCTTTTAAAACATTGCCAAGTATAACAAATAAATATCCCATACACACCCTCCCTCCCTATCCCACAAAAACCCAACTACCTCCCACCAACTCCCTCCCTATCCCACAAACCCCACCACCTCCCTCCATATCCCACGAACCCCCACCACCTCCCTCCCTATCCCACAAACCCCACCCCTCTCCCATATAACCTCTCAAACCTAACTTTTAATTTTTACAAACACATTTTCTATAATGCTAAATTCCTCTAACATTTTTGTGTTCGGAATTGCCTGTTCAGCAATTGCACTACCACAGCCAGACTTGGCGCTGGCTACTCTGGGTAGCAGAGGCTAGGGACCGCAGGTTTTCACCCTTTAACCCCTGTACAGGGATCTGGACTCTGCTGCTACGAATCCCTAGCTTGCATCTCCAGAGTAGTCGCTGACTGGTGGAGTAAGCAGGCAACAAAGAAAACAACAAGCCCTGGAGTCAGTAATGGGTAATCAGTGTAGATAAACATTGGGCCAAATCAGATTTAACAAACAGAATCAGCATCAGTGAGTAAAACTACTTGCCATGATTGTTGCTCAAGGGCACTAAGGGGGAGCACTATTACTATTGGGGATGCACTATTATTGAGGCCACTAAGAAAGTGCACTATTAGTATTCAGGTCACTATAGTTAATGTCTCCAAAAATAATAGTGCAATATTACCATTGGAGCACTATTGCTATTGGGGCCATTAAGGAGGTGCACTATTGCTATTGGGGCCAATAAGTGGGCGCACTATTGCAACTGGGGCCATTAGGGGCTAACCTCTTGGAAACGGAATACTCTTTTAAAACATTGCCAAGTATAACAAATAAATATCCCATACACACCCTCCCTCCCTATCCCACAAAAACCCCACTACCTCCCACCAACTCCCTCCCTATCCCACAAACCCCACCACCTCCCTCCATATCCCACGAACCCCCACCACCTCCCTCCCTATCCCACAAACCCCACCCCTCTCCCATATAACCTCTAGAACCTAACTTTTAAATTTTTACAAACAAATTTCCTATAATGCTAAATTCCTCTAACATTTTTGTGTTCGGAATTGCCTGTTCAGCAATTGCACTACCACAGCCAGACTTGGCGCTGGCTACTCTGGGTAGCAGAGGCTAGGGACCGCAGGTTTTCACCCTTTAACCCCTGTACAGGGATCTGGACTCTGCTGCTACGAATCCCTAGCTTGCATCTCCAGAGTAGTCGCTGACTGGTGGAGTAAGCAGGCAACAAAGAAAACAACAAGCCCTGGAGTCAGTAATGGATAATCAGTGTAGATAAGCATTGGGCCAAATCAGATTTAACAAACAGAATCAGCATCAGTGAGTAAAACTAATTGCCATGATTGTTGCTCAAGGGCACTAAGGGGGAGCACTATTACTATTGGGGATGCACTATTATTGAGGCCACTAAGAAAGTGCACTATTAGTATTCAGGTCACTATAGTTAATGTCTCCAAAAATAATAGTGCAATATTACCATTGGAGCACTATTGCTATTGGGGCCATTAAGGAGGTGCACTATTGCTATTGGGGCCAATAAGTGGGCGCAGTGTTGCAATTGCGGCCATTAGGGGCTAACCTGTTGGAAACGGAATACTCTTTTAAAACATTGCCAAGTTTAACAAATAAATATCCCATACACACCCTCCCTCCCTATCCCACAAAAACCCAACTACCTCCCACCAACTCCCTCCCTATCCCACAAACCCCACCACCTCCCTCCCTATCCCACGAACGCCCACCACCTCCCTCCCTATCCCACAAACCCTACCCCTCTCCCATAGAACCTCTCAAACCTAACTTTTAATTTTTACAAACACATTTTCTATAATGCTAAATTCCTCTAACATTTTTGTGTTCGGAATTGCCTGTTCAGCAATTGCACTACCACAGCCAGACTTGGCGCTGGCTACTCTGGGTAGCAGAGGCTAGGGACCGCAGGTTTTCACCCTTTAACCCCTGTACAGGGATCTGGACTCTGCTGCTACGAATCCCTAGCTTGCATCTCCAGAGTAGTCGCTGACTGGTGGAGTAAGCAGGCAACAAAGAAAACAACAAGCCCTGGAGTCAGTAATGGATAATCAGTGTAGATAAGCATTGGGCCAAATCAGATTTAACAAACAGAATCAGCATCAGTGAGTAAAACTACTTGCCATGATTGTTGCTCAAGGGCACTAAGGGGGAGCACTATTACTATTGGGGATGCACTCTTATTGAGGCCACTAAGAAAGTGCACTATTAGTATTCAGGTCACTATAGTTAATGTCTCCAAAAATAATAGTGCAATATTACCATTGGAGCACGATTGCTATTGGGGCCATTAAGGAGGTGCACTATTGCTATTGGGGCCAATAAGTGGGCGCACTATTGCAATTGGGGCCATTAGGGGCTAACCTGTTGGAAACGGAATACTCTTTTAAAACATTGCCAAGTTTAACAAATAAATATCCCATACACACCCTCCCTCCCTATCCCACAAAAACCCCACTACCTCCCACCAACTCCCTCCCTATCCCACAAACCCCACCACCTCCCTCCCTATCCCACGATCCCCCACCACCTCCCTCCCTATCCCACAAACCCCACCCCTCTCCCATATAACCTCTAGAACCTAACTTTTAAATTTTTACAAACAAATTTCCTATAATGCTAAATTCCTCTAACATTTTTGTGTTCGGAATTGCCTGTTCAGCAATTGCACTACCACAGCCAGACTTGGCGCTGGCTACTCTGGGTAGCAGAGGCTAGGGACCGCAGGTTTTCACCCTTTAACCCCTGTACAGGGATCTGGACTCTGCTGCTACGAATCCCTAGCTTGCATCTCCAGAGTAGTCGCTGACTGGTGGAGTAAGCAGGCAACAAAGAAAACAACAAGCCCTGGAGTCAGTAATGGGTAATCAGTGTAGATAAGCATTGGGCCAAATCAGATTTAACAAACAGAATCAGCATCAGTGAGTAAAACTACTTGCCATGATTGTTGCTCAAGGGCACTAAGGGGGAGCACTATTACTATTGGGGATGCACTATTATTGAGGCCACTAAGAAAGTGCACTATTAGTATTCAGGTCACTATAGTTAATGTCTCCAAAAATAATAGTGCAATATTACCATTGGAGCACTATTGCTATTGGGGCCATTAAGGAGGTGCACTATTGCTATTGGGGCCAATAAGTGGGCGCACTATTGCAACTGGGGCCATTAGGGGCTAACCTCTTGGAAACGGAATACTCTTTTAAAACATTGCCAAGTATAACAAATAAATATCCCATACACACCCTCCCTCCCTATCCCACAAAAACCCAACTACCTCCCACCAACTCCCTCCCTATCCCACAAACCCCACCACCTCCCTCCATATCCCACGAACCCCCACCACCTCCCTCCCTATCCCACAAACCCCACCCCTCTCCCATATAACCTCTAGAACCTAACTTTTAAATTTTTACAAACAAATTTCCTATAATGCTAAATTCCTCTAACATTTTTGTGTTCGGAATTGCCTGTTCAGCAATTGCACTACCACAGCCAGACTTGGCGCTGGCTACTCTGGGTAGCAGAGGCTAGGGACCGCAGGTTTTCACCCTTTAACCCCTGTACAGGGATCTGGACTCTGCTGCTACGAATCCCTAGCTTGCATCTCCAGAGTAGTCGCTGACTGGTGGAGTAAGCAGGCAACAAAGAAAACAACAAGCCCTGGAGTCAGTAATGGGTAATCAGTGTAGATAAGCATCGGGCCAAATCAGATTTAACAAACAGAATCAGGATCAGTGAGTAAAACTAATTGCCATGATTGTTGCTCAAGGGCACTAAGGGGGAGCACTATTACTATTGGGGATGCACTATTATTGAGGCCACTAAAAAAGTGCACTATTAGTATTCAGGTCACTATAGTTAATGTCTCCAAAAATAATAGTGCAATATTACCATTGGAGCACGATTGCTATTGGGGCCATTAAGGAGGTGCACTATTGCTATTGGGGCCAATAAGTGGGCGCAGTGTTGCAATTGCGGCCATTAGGGGCTAACCTGTTGGAAACGGAATACTCTTTTAAAACATTGCCAAGTTTAACATATAAATATCCCATACACACCCTCCCTCGCTATTCCACAAAAACCCAACTACCTCCCACCAACTCCCTCCCTATCCCACAAACCCCACCACCTCCCTCCCTATCCCACGAACGCCCACCACCTCCCTCCCTATCCCACAAACCCTACCCCTCTCCGATAGAACCTCTCAAACCTAACTTTTAATTTTTACAAACACATTTTCTATAATGCTAAATTCCTCTAACATTTTTGTGTTCGGAATTGCCTGTTCAGCAATTGCACTACCACAGCCAGACTTGGCGCTGGCTACTCTGGGTAGCAGAGGCTAGGGACCGCAGGTTTTCAGCCTTTAACCCCTGTACAGGGATCTGGACTCTGCTGCTACGAATCCCTAGCTTGCATCTCCAGAGTAGTCGCTGACTGGTGGAGTAAGCAGGCAACAAAGAAAACAACAAGCCCTGTAGTCAGTAATGGATAATCAGTGTAGATAAGCATTGGGCCAAATCAGATTTAACAAACAGAATCAGCATCAGTGAGTAAAACTACTTGCCATGATTGTTGCTCAAGGGCACTAAGGGGGAGCACTATTACTATTGGGGATGCACTCTTATTGAGGCCACTAAGAAAGTGCACTATTAGTATTCAGGTCACTATAGTTAATGTCTCCAAAAATAATAGTGCAATATTACCATTGGAGCACTATTGCTATTGGGGCCATTAAGGAGGTGCACTATTGCTATTGGGGCCAATAAGTGGGCGCACTATTGCAATTGGGGCCATTAGGGGCTAACCTGTTGGAAACGGAATACTCTTTTAAAACATTGCCAAGTTTAACAAATAAATATCCCATACACACCCTCCCTCCCTATCCCACAAAAACCCCACTACCTCCCACCAACTCCCTCCCTATCCCACAAACCCCACCACCTCCCTCCCTATCCCACGATCCCCCACCACCTCCCTCCCTATCCCACAAACCCCACCCCTCTCCCATATAACCTCTAGAACCTAACTTTTAAATTTTTACAAACAAATTTCCTATAATGCTAAATTCCTCTAACATTTTTGTGTTCGGAATTGCCTGTTCAGCAATTGCACTACCACAGCCAGACTTGGCGCTGGCTACTCTGGGTAGCAGAGGCTAGGGACCGCAGGTTTTCACCCTTTAACCCCTGTACAGGGATCTGGACTCTGCTGCTACGAATCCCTAGCTTGCATCTCCAGAGTAGTCGCTGACTGGTGGAGTAAGCAGGCAACAAAGAAAACAACAAGCCCTGTAGTCAGTAATGGATAATCAGTGTAGATAAGCATTGGGCCAAATCAGATTTAACAAACAGAATCAGCATCAGTGAGTAAAACTACTTGCCATGATTATTCCTCAAGGGCACTAAGGGGGAGCATTATTACTATTGGGGATGCACTCTTATTGAGGCCACTAAGAAAGTGCACTATTAGTATTCAGGTCACTATAGTTAATGTCTCCAAAAATAATAGTGCAATATTACCATTGGAGCACTATTGCTATTGGGGCCATTAAGGAGGTGCACTATTGCTATTGGGGCCAATAAGTGGGCGCACTATTGCAACTGGGGCCATTAGGGGCTAACCTCTTGGAAACGGAATACTCTTTTAAAACATTGCCAAGTTTAACAAATAAATATCCCATACACACCCTCCCTCCCTATCCCACAAAAACCCCACTACCTCCCTATCCCACAAAAACCCCACTACCTCCCACCAACTCCCTCCCTATCCCACAAACCCCACCACCTCCCTCCCTATCCCACGATCCCCCACCACCTCCCTCCCTATCCCACAAACCCCACCCCTCTCCCATATAACCTCTAGAACCTAACTTTTAAATTTTTACAAACAAATTTCCTATAATGCTAAATTCCTCTAACATTTTTGTGTTCGGAATTGCCTGTTCAGCAATTGCACTACCACAGCCAGACTTGGCGCTGGCTACTCTGGGTAGCAGAGGCTAGGGACCGCAGGTTTTCACCCTTTAACCCCTGTACAGGGATCTGGACTCTGCTGCTACGAATCCCTAGCTTGCATATCCAGAGTAGTCGCTGACTGGTGGAGTAAGCAGGCAACAAAGAAAACAACAAGCCTTGGAGTCAGTAATGGGTAATCAGTGTAGATAAGCATTGGGCCAAATCAGATTTAACAAACAGAATCAGCATCAGTGAGTAAAACTACTTGCCATGATTGTTGCTCAAGGGCACTAAGGGGGAGCACTATTACTATTGGGGATGCACTATTATTGAGGCCACTAAGAAAGTGCACTATTAGTATTCAGGTCACTATAGTTAATGTCTCCAAAAATAATAGTGCAATATTACCATTGGAGCACTATTGCTATTGGGGCCATTAAGGAGGTGCACTATTGCTATTGGGGCCAATAAGTGGGCGCACTATTGCAACTGGGGCCATTAGGGGCTAACCTCTTGGAAACGGAATACTCTTTTAAAACATTGCCAAGTATAACAAATAAATATCCCATACACACCCTCCCTCGCTATCCCACAAAAACCCAACTACCTCCCACCAACTCCCTCCCTATCCCACAAACCCCACCACCTCCCTCCATATCCCACGAACCCCCACCACCTCCCTCCCTATCCCACAAACCCCACCCCTCTCCCATATAACCTCTAGAACCTAACTTTTAAATTTTTACAAACAAATTTCCTATAATGCTAAATTCCTCTAACATTTTTGTGTTCGGAATTGCCTGTTCAGCAATTGCACTACCACAGCCAGACTTGGCGCTGGCTACTCTGGGTAGCAGAGGCTAGGGACCGCAGGTTTTCACCCTTTAACCCCTGTACAGGGATCTGGACTCTGCTGCTACGAATCCCTAGCTTGCATCTCCAGAGTAGTCGCTGACTGGTGGAGTAAGCAGGCAACAAAGAAAACAACAAGCCCTGTAGTCAGTAATGGGTAATCAGTGTAGATAAGCATTGGGCCAAATCAGATTTAACAAACAGAATCAGCATCAGTGAGTAAAACTACTTGCCATGATTATTGCTCAAGGGCACTAAGGGGGAGCATTATTACTATTGGGGATGCACTCTTATTGAGGCCACTAAGAAAGTGCACTATTAGTATTCAGGTCACTATAGTTAATGTCTCCAAAAATAATAGTGCAATATTACCATTGGAGCACTATTGCTATTGGGGCCATTAAGGAGGTGCACTATTGCTATTGGGGCCAATAAGTGGGCGCACTATTGCAACTGGGGCCATTAGGGGCTAACCTCTTGGAAACGGAATACTCTTTTAAAACATTGCCAAGTTTAACAAATAAATATCCCATACACACCCTCCCTCCCTATCCCACAAAAACCCCACTACCTCCCACCAACTCCCTCCCTATCCCACAAACCCCACCACCTCCCTCCCTATCCCACGATCCCCCACCACCTCCCTCCCTATCCCACAAACCCCACCCCTCTCCCATATAACCTCTAGAACCTAACTTTTAAATTTTTACAAACAAATTTCCTATAATGCTAAATTCCTCTAACATTTTTGTGTTCGGAATTGCCTGTTCAGCAATTGCACTACCACAGCCAGACTTGGCGCTGGCTACTCTGGGTAGCAGAGGCTAGGGACCGCAGGTTTTCACCCTTTAACCCCTGTACAGGGATCTGGACTCTGCTGCTACGAATCCCTAGCTTGCATCTCCAGAGTAGTCGCTGACTGGTGGAGTAAGCAGGCAACAAAGAAAACAACAAGCCTTGGAGTCAGTAATGGGTAATCAGTGTAGATAAGCATTGGGCCAAATCAGATTTAACAAACAGAATCAGCATCAGTGAGTAAAACTACTTGCCATGATTGTTGCTCAAGGGCACTAAGGGGGAGCACTATTACTATTGGGGATGCACTATTATTGAGGCCACTAAGAAAGTGCACTATTAGTATTCAGGTCACTATAGTTAATGTCTCCAAAAATAATAGTGCAATATTACCATTGGAGCACTATTGCTATTGGGGCCATTAAGGAGGTGCACTATTGCTATTGGGGCCAATAAGTGGGCGCACTATTGCAACTGGGGCCATTAGGGGCTAACCTCTTGGAAACGGAATACTCTTTTAAAACATTGCCAAGTATAACAAATAAATATCCCATACACACCCTCCCTCGCTATCCCACAAAAACCCAACTACCTCCCACCAACTCCCTCCCTATCCCACAAACCCCACCACCTCCCTCCATATCCCACGAACCCCCACCACCTCCCTCCCTATCCCACAAACCCCACCCCTCTCCCATATAACCTCTAGAACCTAACTTTTAAAATTTTACAAACAAATTTCCTATAATGCTAAATTCCTCTAACATTTTTGTGTTCGGAATTGCCTGTTCAGCAATTGCACTACCACAGCCAGACTTGGCGCTGGCTACTCTGGGTAGCAGAGGCTAGGGACCGCAGGTTTTCACCCTTTAACCCCTGTACAGGGATCTGGACTCTGCTGCTACGAATCCCTAGCTTGCATCTCCAGAGTAGTCGCTGACTGGTGGAGTAAGCAGGCAACAAAGAAAACAACAAGCCCTGTAGTCAGTAATGGATAATCAGTGTAGATAAGCATTGGGCCAAATCAGATTTAACAAACAGAATCAGCATCAGTGAGTAAAACTACTTGCCATGATTGTTGCTCAAGGGCACTAAGGGGGAGCACTATTACTATTGGGGATGCACTATTATTGAGGCCACTAAGAAAGTGCACTATTAGTATTCAGGTCACTATAGTTAATGTCTCCAAAAATAATAGTGCAATATTACCATTGGAGCACTATTGCTATTGGGGCCATTAAGGAGGTGCACTATTGCTATTGGGGCCAATAAGTGGGCGCACTATTGCAACTGGGGCCATTAGGGGCTAACCTCTTGGAAACGGAATACTCTTTTAAAACATTGCCAAGTTTAACAAATAAATATCCCATACACACCCTCCCTCCCTATCCCACAAAAACCCCACTACCTCCCACCAACTCCCTCCCTATCCCACAAACCCCACCACCTCCCTCCCTATCCCACGATCCCCCACCACCTCCCTCCCTATCCCACAAACCCCACCCCTCTCCCATATAACCTCTAGAACCTAACTTTTAAATTTTTACAAACAAATTTCCTATAATGCTAAATTCCTCTAACATTTTTGTGTTCGGAATTGCCTGTTCAGCAATTGCACTACCACAGCCAGAC
Source organism: Eleutherodactylus coqui (assembly GCF_035609145.1). NCBI lineage: Eukaryota > Metazoa > Chordata > Amphibia > Anura > Eleutherodactylidae > Eleutherodactylus > Eleutherodactylus coqui. The sequence goes on along the minus strand of NC_089839.1, from coordinate 152,575,810 downwards.
TTGGCGCTGGCTACTCTGGGTAGCAGAGGCTAGGGACCGCAGGTTTTCACCCTTTAACCCCTGTACAGGGATCTGGACTCTGCTGCTACGAATCCCTAGCTTGCATCTCCAGAGTAGTCGCTGACTGGTGGAGTAAGCAGGCAACAAAGAAAACAACAAGCCTTGGAGTCAGTAATGGGTAATCAGTGTAGATAAGCATTGGGCCAAATCAGATTTAACAAACAGAATCAGCATCAGTGAGTAAAACTACTTGCCATGATTGTTGCTCAAGGGCACTATGGGGGAGCACTATTACTATTGGGGATGCACTATTATTGAGGCCACTAAGAAAGTGCACTATTAGTATTCAGGTCACTATAGTTAATGTCTCCAAAAATAATAGTGCAATATTACCATTGGAGCACTATTGCTATTGGGGCCATTAAGGAGGTGCACTATTGCTATTGGGGCCAATAAGTGGGCGCACTATTGCAACTGGGGCCATTAGGGGCTAACCTCTTGGAAACGGAATACTCTTTTAAAACATTGCCAAGTATAACAAATAAATATCCCATACACACCCTCCCTCGCTATCCCACAAAAACCCAACTACCTCCCACCAACTCCCTCCCTATCCCACAAACCCCACCACCTCCCTCCATATCCCACGAACCCCCACCACCTCCCTCCCTATCCCACAAACCCCACCCCTCTCCCATATAACCTCTAGAACCTAACTTTTAAATTTTTACAAACAAATTTCCTATAATGCTAAATTCCTCTAACATTTTTGTGTTCGGAATTGCCTGTTCAGCAATTGCACTACCACAGCCAGACTTGGCGCTGGCTACTCTGGGTAGCAGAGGCTAGGGACCGCAGGTTTTCACCCTTTAACCCCTGTACAGGGATCTGGACTCTGCTGCTACGAATCCCTAGCTTGCATCTCCAGAGTAGTCGCTGACTGGTGGAGTAAGCAGGCAACAAAGAAAACAACAAGCCCTGTAGTCAGTAATGGATAATCAGTGTAGATAAGCATTGGGCCAAATCAGATTTAACAAACAGAATCAGCATCAGTGAGTAAAACTACTTGCCATGATTGTTGCTCAAGGGCACTAAGGGGGAGCACTATTACTATTGGGGATGCACTCTTATTGAGGCCACTAAGAAAGTGCACTATTAGTATTCAGGTCACTATAGTTAATGTCTCCAAAAATAATAGTGCAATATTACCATTGGAGCACTATTGCTATTGGGGCCATTAAGGAGGTGCACTATTGCTATTGGGGCCAATAAGTGGGCGCACTATTGCAACTGGGGCCATTAGGGGCTAACCTGTTGGAAACGGAATACTCTTTTAAAACATTGCCAAGTTTAACAAATAAATATCCCATACACACCCTCCCTCCCTATCCCACAAAAACCCCACTACCTCCCACCAACTCCCTCCCTATCCCACAAACCCCACCACCTCCCTCCCTATCCCACGATCCCCCACCACCTCCCTCCCTATCCCACAAACCCCACCCCTCTCCCATATAACCTCTAGAACCTAACTTTTAAATTTTTACAAACAAATTTCCTATAATGCTAAATTCCTCTAACATTTTTGTGTTCGGAATTGCCTGTTCAGCAATTGCACTACCACAGCCAGACTTGGCGCTGGCTACTCTGGGTAGCAGAGGCTAGGGACCGCAGGTTTTCACCCTTTAACCCCTGTACAGGGATCTGGACTCTGCTGCTACGAATCCCTAGCTTGCATCTCCAGAGTAGTCGCTGACTGGTGGAGTAAGCAGGCAACAAAGAAAACAACAAGCCCTGTAGTCAGTAATGGATAATCAGTGTAGATAAGCATTGGGCCAAATCAGATTTAACAAACAGAATCAGCATCAGTGAGTAAAACTACTTGCCATGATTATTCCTCAAGGGCACTAAGGGGGAGCATTATTACTATTGGGGATGCACTCTTATTGAGGCCACTAAGAAAGTGCACTATTAGTATTCAGGTCACTATAGTTAATGTCTCCAAAAATAATAGTGCAATATTACCATTGGAGCACTATTGCTATTGGGGCCATTAAGGAGGTGCACTATTGCTATTGGGGCCAATAAGTGGGCGCACTATTGCAACTGGGGCCATTAGGGGCTAACCTCTTGGAAACGGAATACTCTTTTAAAACATGGGGGAGCACTATTACTATTGGGGATGCACTCTTATTGAGGCCACTAAGAAAGTGCACTATTAGTATTCAGGTCACTATAGTTAATGTCTCCAAAAATAATAGTGCAATATTACCATTGGAGCACTATTGCTATTGGGGCCATTAAGGAGGTGCACTATTGCTATTGGGGCCAATAAGTGGGCGCACTATTGCAATTGGGGCCATTAGGGGCTAACCTGTTGGAAACGGAATACTCTTTTAAAACATTGCCAAGTTTAACAAATAAATATCCCATACACACCCTCCCTCCCTATCCCACAAAAACCCCACTACCTCCCACCAACTCCCTCCCTATCCCACAAACCCCACCACCTCCCTCCCTATCCCACGATCCCCCACCACCTCCCTCCCTATCCCACAAACCCCACCCCTCTCCCATATAACCTCTAGAACCTAACTTTTAAATTTTTACAAACAAATTTCCTATAATGCTAAATTCCTCTAACATTTTTGTGTTCGGAATTGCCTGTTCAGCAATTGCACTACCACAGCCAGACTTGGCGCTGGCTACTCTGGGTAGCAGAGGCTAGGGACCGCAGGTTTTCACCCTTTAACCCCTGTACAGGGATCTGGACTCTGCTGCTACGAATCCCTAGCTTGCATATCCAGAGTAGTCGCTGACTGGTGGAGTAAGCAGGCAACAAAGAAAACAACAAGCCTTGGAGTCAGTAATGGGTAATCAGTGTAGATAAGCATTGGGCCAAATCAGATTTAACAAACAGAATCAGCATCAGTGAGTAAAACTACTTGCCATGATTGTTGCTCAAGGGCACTAAGGGGGAGCACTATTACTATTGGGGATGCACTATTATTGAGGCCACTAAGAAAGTGCACTATTAGTATTCAGGTCACTATAGTTAATGTCTCCAAAAATAATAGTGCAATATTACCATTGGAGCACTATTGCTATTGGGGCCATTAAGGAGGTGCACTATTGCTATTGGGGCCAATAAGTGGGCGCACTATTGCAACTGGGGCCATTAGGGGCTAACCTCTTGGAAACGGAATACTCTTTTAAAACATTGCCAAGTTTAACAAATAAATATCCCATACACACCCTCCCTCCCTATCCCACAAAAACCCCACTACCTCCCACCAACTCCCTCCCTATCCCACAAACCCCACCACCTCCCTCCCTATCCCACGAACCCCCACCACCTCCCTCCCTATCCCACAAACCCCACCCCTCTCCCATATAACCTCTAGAACCTAACTTTTAAATTTTTACAAACAAATTTCCTATAATGCTAAATTCCTCTAACATTTTTGTGTTCGGAATTGCCTGTTCAGCAATTGCACTACCACAGCCAGACTTGGCGCTGGCTACTCTGGGTAGCAGAGGCTAGGGACCGCAGGTTTTCACCCTTTAACCCCTGTACAGGGATCTGGACTCTGCTGCTACGAATCCCTAGCTTGCATCTCCAGAGTAGTCGCTGACTGGTGGAGTAAGCAGGCAACAAAGAAAACAACAAGCCCTGTAGTCAGTAATGGATAATCAGTGTAGATAAGCATTGGGCCAAATCAGATTTAACAAACAGAATCAGCATCAGTGAGTAAAACTACTTGCCATGATTGTTGCTCAAGGGCACTAAGGGGGAGCACTATTACTATTGGGGATGCACTATTATTGAGGCCACTAAAAAAGTGCACTATTAGTATTCAGGTCACTATAGTTAATGTCTCCAAAAATAATAGTGCAATATTACCATTGGAGCACGATTGCTATTGGGGCCATTAAGGAGGTGCACTATTGCTATTGGGGCCAATAAGTGGGCGCAGTGTTGCAATTGCGGCCATTAGGGGCTAACCTGTTGGAAACGGAATACTCTTTTAAAACATTGCCAAGTTTAACAAATAAATATCCCATACACACCCTCCCTCCCTATCCCACAAAAACCCCACTACCTCCCACCAACTCCCTCCCTATCCCACAAACCCCACCACCTCCCTCCCTATCCCACGATCCCCCACCACCTCCCTCCCTATCCCACAAACCCCACCCCTCTCCCATATAACCTCTAGAACCTAACTTTTAAATTTTTACAAACAAATTTCCTATAATGCTAAATTCCTCTAACATTTTTGTGTTCGGAATTGCCTGTTCAGCAATTGCACTACCACAGCCAGACTTGGCGCTGGCTACTCTGGGTAGCAGAGGCTAGGGACCGCAGGTTTTCACCCTTTAACCCCTGTACAGGGATCTGGACTCTGCTGCTACGAATCCCTAGCTTGCATCTCCAGAGTAGTCGCTGACTGGTGGAGTAAGCAGGCAACAAAGAAAACAACAAGCCCTGGAGTCAGTAATGGGTAATCAGTGTAGATAAGCATCGGGCCAAATCAGATTTAACAAACAGAATCAGGATCAGTGAGTAAAACTAATTGCCATGATTGTTGCTCAAGGGCACTAAGGGGGAGCACTATTACTATTGGGGATGCACTATTATTGAGGCCACTAAGAAAGTGCACTATTAGTATTCAGGTCACTATAATTAATGTCTCCAGAAATAATAGTGCAATATTACCATTGGAGCACGATTGCTATTGGGGCCATTAAGGAGGTGCACTATTGCTATTGGGGCCAATAAGTGGGCGCACTATTGCAACTGGGGCCATTAGGGGCTAACCTCTTAGAAACGGAATACTCTTTTAAAACATTGCCAAGTTTAACAAATAAATATCCCATACACACCCTCCCTCCCTATCCCACAAAAACCCCACTACCTCCCACCAACTCCCTCCCTATCCCACAAACCCCACCACCTCCCTCCCTATCCCACGATCCCCCACCACCTCCCTCCCTATCCCACAAACCCCACCCCTCTCCCATATAACCTCTAGAACCTAACTTTTAAATTTTTACAAACAAATTTCCTATAATGCTAAATTCCTCTAACATTTTTGTGTTCGGAATTGCCTGTTCAGCAATTGCACTACCACAGCCAGACTTGGCGCTGGCTACTCTGGGTAGCAGAGGCTAGGGACCGCAGGTTTTCACCCTTTAACCCCTGTACAGGGATCTGGACTCTGCTGCTACGAATCCCTAGCTTGCATCTCCAGAGTAGTCGCTGACTGGTGGAGTAAGCAGGCAACAAAGAAAACAACAAGCCTTGGAGTCAGTAATGGGTAATCAGTGTAGATAAGCATTGGGCCAAATCAGATTTAACAAACAGAATCAGCATCAGTGAGTAAAACTACTTGCCACGATTGTTGCTCAAGGGCACTAAGGGGGAGCACTATTACTATTGGGGATGCACTATTACTGAGGCCACTAAGAAAGTGCACTATTAGTATTCAGGTCACTATAGTTAATGTCTCCAAAAATAATAGTGCAATATTACCATTGGAGCACTATTGCTATTGGGGCCATTAAGGAGGTGCACTATTGCTATTGGGGCCAATAAGTGGGCGCACTATTGCAACTGGGGCCATTAGGGGCTAACCTCTTGGAAACGGAATACTCTTTTAAAACATTGCCAAGTATAACAAATAAATATCCCATACACACCCTCCCTCGCTATCCCACAAAAACCCAACTACCTCCCACCAACTCCCTCCCTATCCCACAAACCCCACCACCTCCCTCCATATCCCACGAACCCCCACCACCTCCCTCCCTATCCCACAAACCCCACCCCTCTCCCATATAACCTCTAGAACCTAACTTTTAAATTTTTACAAACAAATTTCCTATAATGCTAAATTCCTCTAACATTTTTGTGTTCGGAATTGCCTGTTCAGCAATTGCACTACCACAGCCAGACTTGGCGCTGGCTACTCTGGGTAGCAGAGGCTAGGGACCGCAGGTTTTCACCCTTTAACCCCTGTACAGGGATCTGGACTCTGCTGCTACGAATCCCTAGCTTGCATCTCCTAAGTAGTCGCTGACTGGTGGAGTAAGCAGGCAACAAAGAAAACAACAAGCCCTGTAGTCAGTAATGGATAATCAGTGTAGATAAGCATTGGGCCAAATCAGATTTAACAAACAGAATCAGCATCAGTGAGTAAAACTACTTGCCATGATTGTTGCTCAAGGGCACTAAGGGGGAGCACTATTACTATTGGGGATGCACTCTTATTGAGGCCACTAAGAAAGTGCACTATTAGTATTCAGGTCACTATAGTTAATGTCTCCAAAAATAATAGTGCAATATTACCATTGGAGCACTATTGCTATTGGGGCCATTAAGGAGGTGCACTATTGCTATTGGGGCCAATAAGTGGGCGCACTATTGCAACTGGGGCCATTAGGGGCTAACCTCTTGGAAACGGAATACTCTTTTAAAACATTGCCAAGTTTAACAAATAAATATCCCATACACACCCTCCCTCCCTATCCCACAAAAACCCCACTACCTCCCACCAACTCCCTCCCTATCCCACAAACCCCACCACCTCCCTCCCTATCCCACGATCCCCCACCACCTCCCTCCCTATCCCACAAACCCCACCCCTCTCCCATATAACCTCTAGAACCTAACTTTTAAATTTTTACAAACAAATTTCCTATAATGCTAAATTCCTCTAACATTTTTGTGTTCGGAATTGCCTGTTCAGCAATTGCACTACCACAGCCAGACTTGGCGCTGGCTACTCTGGGTAGCAGAGGCTAGGGACCGCAGGTTTTCACCCTTTAACGCCTGTACAGGGATCTGGACTCTGCTGCTACGAATCCCTAGCTTGCATCTCCAGAGTAGTCGCTGACTGGTGGAGTAAGCAGGCAACAAAGAAAACAACAAGCCTTGGAGTCAGTAATGGGTAATCAGTGTAGATAAGCATTGGGCCAAATCAGATTTAACAAACAGAATCAGCATCAGTGAGTAAAACTACTTGCCATGATTGTTGCTCAAGGGCATTAAGGGGGAGCACTATTACTATTGGGGATGCAGTATTATTGAGGCCACTAAGAAAGTGCACTATTAGTATTCCGGTCACTATAGTTAATGTCTCCAGAAATAATAGTGCAATATTACCATTGGAGCACGATTGCTATTGGGGCCATTAAGGAGGTGCACTATTGCTATTGGGGCCAATAAGTGGGCGCAGTGTTGCAATTGCGGCCATTAGGGGCTAACCTGTTGGAAACGGAATACTCTTTTAAAACATTGCCAAGTTTAACATATAAATATCCCATACACACCCTCCCTCGCTATCCCACAAAAACCCAACTACCTCCCACCAACTCCCTCCCTATCCCACAAACCCCACCACCTCCCTCCCTATCCCACGAACGCCCACCACCTCCCTCCCTATCCCACAAACCCTACCCCTCTCCCATAGAACCTCTCAAACCTAACTTTTAATTTTTACAAACACATTTTCTATAATGCTAAATTCCTCTAACATTTTTGTGTTCGGAATTGCCTGTTCAGCAATTGCACTACCACAGCCAGACTTGGCGCTGGCTACTCTGGGTAGCAGAGGCTAGGGACCGCAGGTTTTCACCCTTTAACCCCTGTACAGGGATCTGGACTCTGCTGCTACGAATCCCTAGCTTGCATCTCCAGAGTAGTCGCTGACTGGTGGAGTAAGCAGGCAACAAAGAAAACAACAAGCCCTGGAGTCAGTAATGGGTAATCAGTGTAGATAAGCATCGGGCCAAATCAGATTTAACAAACAGAATCAGGATCAGTGAGTAAAACTAATTGCCATGATTGTTGCTCAAGGGCACTAAGGGGGAGCACTATTACTATTGGGGATGCACTATTATTGAGGCCACTAAGAAAGTGCACTATTAGTATTCAGGTCACTATAGTTAATGTCTCCAGAAATAATAGTGCAATATTACCATTGGAGCACGATTGCTATTGGGGCCATTAAGGAGGTGCACTATTGCTATTGGGGCCAATAAGTGGGCGCAGTGTTGCAATTGCGGCCATTAGGGGCTAACCTGTTGGAAACGGAATACTCTTTTAAAACATTGCCAAGTTTAACATATAAATATCCCATACACACCCTCCCTCGCTATCCCACAAAAACCCAACTACCTCCCACCAACTCCCTCCCTATCCCACAAACCCCACCACCTCCCTCCCTATCCCACGAACGCCCACCACCTCCCTCCCTATCCCACAAACCCTACCCCTCTCCCATAGAACCTCTCAAACCTAACTTTTAATTTTTACAAACACATTTTCTATAATGCTAAATTCCTCTAACATTTTTGTGTTCGGAATTGCCTGTTCAGCAATTGCACTACCACAGCCAGACTTGGCGCTGGCTACTCTGGGTAGCAGAGGCTAGGGACCGCAGGTTTTCAGCCTTTAACCCCTGTACAGGGATCTGGACTCTGCTGCTACGAATCCCTAGCTTGCATCTCCAGAGTAGTCGCTGACTGGTGGAGTAAGCAGGCAACAAAGAAAACAACAAGCCCTGTAGTCAGTAATGGATAATCAGTGTAGATAAGCATTGGGCCAAATCAGATTTAACAAACAGAATCAGCATCAGTGAGTAAAACTACTTGCCATGATTGTTGCTCAAGGGCACTAAGGGGGAGCACTATTACTATTGGGGATGCACTCTTATTGAGGCCACTAAGAAAGTGCACTATTAGTATTCAGGTCACTATAGTTAATGTCTCCAAAAATAATAGTGCAATATTACCATTGGAGCACTATTGCTATTGGGGCCATTAAGGAGGTGCACTATTGCTATTGGGGCCAATAAGTGGGCGCACTATTGCAATTGGGGCCATTAGGGGCTAACCTGTTGGAAACGGAATACTCTTTTAAAACATTGCCAAGTTTAACAAATAAATATCCCATACACACCCTCCCTCCCTATCCCACAAAAACCCCACTACCTCCCACCAACTCCCTCCCTATCCCACAAACCCCACCACCTCCCTCCCTATCCCACGATCCCCCACCACCTCCCTCCCTATCCCACAAACCCCACCCCTCTCCCATATAACCTCTAGAACCTAACTTTTAAATTTTTACAAACAAATTTCCTATAATGCTAAATTCCTCTAACATTTTTGTGTTCGGAATTGCCTGTTCAGCAATTGCACTACCACAGCCAGACTTGGCGCTGGCTACTCTGGGTAGCAGAGGCTAGGGACCGCAGGTTTTCACCCTTTAACCCCTGTACAGGGATCTGGACTCTGCTGCTACGAATCCCTAGCTTGCATCTCCAGAGTAGTCGCTGACTGGTGGAGTAAGCAGGCAACAAAGAAAACAACAAGCCTTGGAGTCAGTAATGGGTAATCAGTGTAGATAAACATTGGGCCAAATCAGATTTAACAAACAGAATCAGCATCAGTGAGTAAAACTACTTGCCATGATTGTTGCTCAAGGGCACTAAGGGGGAGCACTATTACTATTGGGGATGCAGTATTATTGAGGCCACTAAGAAAGTGCACTATTAGTATTCAGGTCACTATAGTTAATGTCTCCAAAAATAATAGTGCAATATTACCATTGGAGCACTATTGCTATTGGGGCCATTAAGGAGGTGCACTATTGCTATTGGGGCCAATAAGTGGGCGCACTATTGCAACTGGGGCCATTAGGGGCTAACCTCTTGGAAACGGAATACTCTTTTAAAACATTGCCAAGTATAACAAATAAATATCCCATACACACCCTCCCTCGCTATCCCACAAAAACCCAACTACCTCCCACCAACTCCCTCCCTATCCCACAAACCCCACCACCTCCCTCCATATCCCACGAACCCCCACCACCTCCCTCCCTATTCCACAAACCCCACCCCTCTCCCATATAACCTCTAGAACCTAACTTTTAAATTTTTACAAACAAATTTCCTATAATGCTAAATTCCTCTAACATTTTTGTGTTCGGAATTGCCTGTTCAGCAATTGCACTACCACAGCCAGACTTGGCGCTGGCTACTCTGGGTAGCAGAGGCTAGGGACCGCAGGTTTTCACCCTTTAACCCCTGTACAGGGATCTGGACTCTGCTGCTACGAATCCCTAGCTTGCATCTCCAGAGTAGTCGCTGACTGGTGGAGTAAGCAGGCAACAAAGAAAACAACAAGCCCTGGAGTCAGTAATGGGTAATCAGTGTAGATAAGCATCGGGCCAAATCAGATTTAACAAACAGAATCAGGATCAGTGAGTAAAACTAATTGCCATGATTGTTGCTCAAGGGCACTAAGGGGGAGCACTATTACTATTGGGGATGCACTATTATTGAGGCCACTAAGAAAGTGCACTATTAGTATTCAGGTCACTATAGTTAATGTCTCCAGAAATAATAGTGCAATATTACCATTGGAGCACGATTGCTATTGGGGCCATTAAGGAGGTGCACTATTGCTATTGGGGCCAATAAGTGGGCGCAGTGTTGCAATTGCGGCCATTAGGGGCTAACCTGTTGGAAACGGAATACTCTTTTAAAACATTGCCAAGTTTAACATATAAATATCCCATACACACCCTCCCTCGCTATCCCACAAAAACCCAACTACCTCCCACCAACTCCCTCCCTATCCCACAAACCCCACCACCTCCCTCCCTATCCCACGAACGCCCACCACCTCCCTCCCTATCCCACAAACCCTACCCCTCTCCCATAGAACCTCTCAAACCTAACTTTTAATTTTTACAAACACATTTTCTATAATGCTAAATTCCTCTAACATTTTTGTGTTCGGAATTGCCTGTTCAGCAATTGCACTACCACAGCCAGACTTGGCGCTGGCTACTCTGGGTAGCAGAGGCTAGGGACCGCAGGTTTTCAGCCTTTAACCCCTGTACAGGGATCTGGACTCTGCTGCTACGAATCCCTAGCTTGCATCTCCAGAGTAGTCGCTGACTGGTGGAGTAAGCAGGCAACAAAGAAAACAACAAGCCCTGTAGTCAGTAATGGATAATCAGTGTAGATAAGCATTGGGCCAAATCAGACTTAACAAACAGAATCAGCATCAGTGAGTAAAACTACTTGCCATGATTGTTGCTCAAGGGCACTAAGGGGGAGCACTATTACTATTGGGGATGCACTCTTATTGAGGCCACTAAGAAAGTGCACTATTAGTATTCAGGTCACTATAGTTAATGTCTCCAAAAATAATAGTGCAATATTACCATTGGAGCACTATTGCTATTGGGGCCATTAAGGAGGTGCACTATTGCTATTGGGGCCAATAAGTGGGCGCACTATTGCAATTGGGGCCATTAGGGGCTAACCTGTTGGAAACGGAATACTCTTTTAAAACATTGCCAAGTTTAACAAATAAATATCCCATACACACCCTCCCTCCCTATCCCACAAAAACCCCACTACCTCCCACCAACTCCCTCCCTATCCCACAAACCCCACCACCTCCCTCCCTATCCCACGATCCCCCACCACCTCCCTCCCTATCCCACAAACCCCACCCCTCTCCCATATAACCTCTAGAACCTAACTTTTAAATTTTTACAAACAAATTTCCTATAATGCTAAATTCCTCTAACATTTTTGTGTTCGGAATTGCCTGTTCAGCAATTGCACTACCACAGCCAGACTTGGCGCTGGCTACTCTGGGTAGCAGAGGCTAGGGACCGCAGGTTTTCACCCTTTAACCCCTGTACAGGGATCTGGACTCTGCTGCTACGAATCCCTAGCTTGCATCTCCAGAGTAGTCGCTGACTGGTGGAGTAAGCAGGCAACAAAGAAAACAACAAGCCTTGGAGTCAGTAATGGGTAATCAGTGTAGATAAACATTGGGCCAAATCAGATTTAACAAACAGAATCAGCATCAGTGAGTAAAACTACTTGCCATGATTGTTGCTCAAGGGCACTAAGGGGGAGCACTATTACTATTGGGGATGCACTATTATTGAGGCCACTAAGAAAGTGCACTATTAGTATTCAGGTCACTATAGTTAATGTCTCCAAAAATAATAGTGCAATATTACCATTGGAGCACTATTGCTATTGGGGCCATTAAGGAGGTGCACTATTGCTATTGGGGCCAATAAGTGGGCGCACTATTGCAACTGGGGCCATTAGGGGCTAACCTCTTGGAAACGGAATACTCTTTTAAAACATTGCCAAGTTTAACAAATAAATATCCCATACACACCCTCCCTCCCTATCCCACAAAAACCCAACTACCTCCCACCAACTCCCTCCCTATCCCACAAACCCCACCACCTCCCTCCATATCCCACGAACCCCCACCACCTCCCTCCCTATCCCACAAACCCCACCCCTCTCCCATATAACCTCTAGAACCTAACTTTTAAATTTTTACAAACAAATTTCCTATAATGCTAAATTCCTCTAACATTTTTGTGTTCGGAATTGCCTGTTCAGCAATTGCACTACCACAGCCAGACTTGGCGCTGGCTACTCTGGGTAGCAGAGGCTAGGGACCGCAGGTTTTCACCCTTTAACCCCTGTACAGGGATCTGGACTCTGCTGCTACGAATCCCTAGCTTGCATCTCCAGAGTAGTCGCTGACTGGTGGAGTAAGCAGGCAACAAAGAAAACAACAAGCCTTGGAGTCAGTAATGGGTAATCAGTGTAGATAAGCATTGGGCCAAATCAGATTTAACAAACAGAATCAGCATCAGTGAGTAAAACTACTTGCCATGATTGTTGCTCAAGGGCATTAAGGGGGAGCACTATTACTATTGGGGATGCAGTATTATTGAGGCCACTAAGAAAGTGCACTATTAGTATTCAGGTCACTATAGTTAATGTCTCCAAAAATAATAGTGCAATATTACCATTGGAGCACTATTGCTATTGGGGCCATTAAGGAGGTGCACTATTGCTATTGGGGCCAATAAGTGGGCGCACTATTGCAACTGGGGCCATTAGGGGCTAACCTCTTGGAAACGGAATACTCTTTTAAAACATTGCCAAGTATAACAAATAAATATCCCATACACACCCTCCCTCGCTATCCCACAAAAACCCAACTACCTCCCACCAACTCCCTCCCTATCCCACAAACCCCACCACCTCCCTCCATATCCCACGAACCCCCACCACCTCCCTCCCTATCCCACAAACCCCACCCCTCTCCCATATAACCTCTAGAACCTAACTTTTAAATTTTTACAAACAAATTTCCTATAATGCTAAATTCCTCTAACATTTTTGTGTTCGGAATTGCCTGTTCAGCAATTGCACTACCACAGCCAGACTTGGCGCTGGCTACTCTGGGTAGCAGAGGCTAGGGACCGCAGGTTTTCACCCTTTAACCCCTGTACAGGGATCTGGACTCTGCTGCTACGAATCCCTAGCTTGCATCTCCAGAGTAGTCGCTGACTGGTGGAGTAAGCAGGCAACAAAGAAAACAACAAGCCCTGGAGTCAGTAATGGGTAATCAGTGTAGATAAGCATCGGGCCAAATCAGATTTAACAAACAGAATCAGGATCAGTGAGTAAAACTAATTGCCATGATTGTTGCTCAAGGGCACTAAGGGGGAGCACTATTACTATTGGGGATGCACTATTATTGAGGCCACTAAGAAAGTGCACTATTAGTATTCAGGTCACTATAGTTAATGTCTCCAGAAATAATAGTGCAATATTACCATTGGAGCACGATTGCTATTGGGGCCATTAAGGAGGTGCACTATTGCTATTGGGGCCAATAAGTGGGCGCAGTGTTGCAATTGCGGCCATTAGGGGCTAACCTGTTGGAAACGGAATACTCTTTTAAAACATTGCCAAGTTTAACATATAAATATCCCATACACACCCTCCCTCGCTATCCCACAAAAACCCAACTACCTCCCACCAACTCCCTCCCTATCCCACAAACCCCACCACCTCCCTCCCTATCCCACGAACGCCCACCACCTCCCTCCCTATCCCACAAACCCTACCCCACTCCCATAGAACCTCTCAAACCTAACTTTTAATTTTTACAAACACATTTTCTATAATGCTAAATTCCTCTAACATTTTTGTGTTCGGAATTGCCTGTTCAGCAATTGCACTACCACAGCCAGACTTGGCGCTGGCTACTCTGGGTAGCAGAGGCTAGGGACCGCAGGTTTTCAGCCTTTAACCCCTGTACAGGGATCTGGACTCTGCTGCTACGAATCCCTAGCTTGCATCTCCAGAGTAGTCGCTGACTGGTGGAGTAAGCAGGCAACAAAGAAAACAACAAGCCCTGTAGTCAGTAATGGATAATCAGTGTAGATAAGCATTGGGCCAAATCAGATTTAACAAACAGAATCAGCATCAGTGAGTAAAACTACTTGCCATGATTGTTGCTCAAGGGCACTAAGGGGGAGCACTATTACTATTGGGGATGCACTCTTATTGAGGCCACTAAGAAAGTGCACTATTAGTATTCAGGTCACTATAGTTAATGTCTCCAAAAATAATAGTGCAATATTACCATTGGAGCACTATTGCTATTGGGGCCATTAAGGAGGTGCACTATTGCTATTGGGGCCAATAAGTGGGCGCACTATTGCAATTGGGGCCATTAGGGGCTAACCTGTTGGAAACGGAATACTCTTTTAAAACATTGCCAAGTTTAACAAATAAATATCCCATACACACCCTCCCTCCCTATCCCACAAAAACCCCACTACCTCCCACCAACTCCCTCCCTATCCCACAAACCCCACCACCTCCCTCCCTATCCCACGATCCCCCACCACCTCCCTCCCTATCCCACAAACCCCACCCCTCTCCCATATAACCTCTAGAACCTAACTTTTAAATTTTTACAAACAAATTTCCTATAATGCTAAATTCCTCTAACATTTTTGTGTTCGGAATTGCCTGTTCAGCAATTGCACTACCACAGCCAGACTTGGCGCTGGCTACTCTGGGTAGCAGAGGCTAGGGACCGCAGGTTTTCACCCTTTAACCCCTGTACAGGGATCTGGACTCTGCTGCTACGAATCCCTAGCTTGCATCTCCAGAGTAGTCGCTGACTGGTGGAGTAAGCAGGCAACAAAGAAAACAACAAGCCTTGGAGTCAGTAATGGGTAATCAGTGTAGATAAACATTGGGCCAAATCAGATTTAACAAACAGAATCAGCATCAGTGAGTAAAACTACTTGCCATGATTGTTGCTCAAGGGCACTAAGGGGGAGCACTATTACTATTGGGGATGCACTATTATTGAGGCCACTAAGAAAGTGCACTATTAGTATTCAGGTCACTATAGTTAATGTCTCCAAAAATAATAGTGCAATATTACCATTGGAGCACTATTGCTATTGGGGCCATTAAGGAGGTGCACTATTGCTATTGGGGCCAATAAGTGGGCGCACTATTGCAACTGGGGCCATTAGGGGCTAACCTCTTGGAAACGGAATACTCTTTTAAAACATTGCCAAGTATAACAAATAAATATCCCATACACACCCTCCCTCCCTATCCCACAAAAACCCAACTACCTCCCACCAACTCCCTCCCTATCCCACAAACCCCACCACCTCCCTCCATATCCCACGAACCCCCACCACCTCCCTCCCTATCCCACAAACCCCACCCCTCTCCCATATAACCTCTAGAACCTAACTTTTAAATTTTTACAAACAAATTTCCTATAATGCTAAATTCCTCTAACATTTTTGTGTTCGTAATTGCCTGTTCAGCAATTGCACTACCACAGCCAGACTTGGCGCTGGCTACTCTGGGTAGCAGAGGCTAGGGACCGCAGGTTTTCACCCTTTAACCCCTGTACAGGGATCTGGACTCTGCTGCTACGAATCCCTAGCTTGCATCTCCAGAGTAGTCGCTGACTGGTGGAGTAAGCAGGCAACAAAGAAAACAACAAGCCCTGGAGTCAGTAATGGGTAATCAGTGTAGATAAGCATCGGGCCAAATCAGATTTAACAAACAGAATCAGGATCAGTGAGTAAAACTAATTGCCATGATTGTTGCTCAAGGGCACTAAGGGGGAGCACTATTACTATTGGGGATGCACTATTATTGAGGCCACTAAGAAAGTGCACTATTAGTATTCAGGTCACTATAGTTAATGTCTCCAAAAATAATAGTGCAATATTACCATTGGAGCACGATTGCTATTGGGGCCATTAAGGAGGTGCACTATTGCTATTGGGGCCAATAAGTGGGCGCAGTGTTGCAATTGCGGCCATTAGGGGCTAACCTGTTGGAAACGGAATACTCTTTTAAAACATTGCCAAGTTTAACATATAAATATCCCATACACACCCTCCCTCGCTATCCCACAAAAACCCAACTACCTCCCACCAACTCCCTCCCTATCCCACAAACCCCACCACCTCCCTCCCTATCCCACGAACGCCCACCACCTCCCTCCCTATCCCACAAACCCTACCCCTCTCCCATAGAACCTCTCAAACCTAACTTTTAATTTTTACAAACACATTTTCTATAATGCTAAATTCCTCTAACATTTTTGTGTTCGGAATTGCCTGTTCAGCAATTGCACTACCACAGCCAGACTTGGCGCTGGCTACTCTGGGTAGCAGAGGCTAGGGACCGCAGGTTTTCAGCCTTTAACCCCTGTACAGGGATCTGGACTCTGCTGCTACGAATCCCTAGCTTGCATCTCCAGAGTAGTCGCTGACTGGTGGAGTAAGCAGGCAACAAAGAAAACAACAAGCCCTGTAGTCAGTAATGGATAATCAGTGTAGATAAGCATTGGGCCAAATCAGATTTAACAAACAGAATCAGCATCAGTGAGTAAAACTACTTGCCATGATTGTTGCTCAAGGGCACTAAGGGGGAGCACTATTACTATTGGGGATGCACTCTTATTGAGGCCACTAAGAAAGTGCACTATTAGTATTCAGGTCACTATAGTTAATGTCTCCAAAAATAATAGTGCAATATTACCATTGGAGCACTATTGCTATTGGGGCCATTAAGGAGGTGCACTATTGCTATTGGGGCCAATAAGTGGGCGCACTATTGCAATTGCGGCCATTAGGGGCTAACCTGTTGGAAACGGAATACTCTTTTAAAACATTGCCAAGTTTAACAAATAAATATCCCATACACACCCTCCCTCCCTATCCCACAAAAACCCCACTACCTCCCACCAACTCCCTCCCTATCCCACAAACCCCACCACCTCCCTCCCTATCCCACGATCCCCCACCACCTCCCTCCCTATCCCACAAACCCCACCCCTCTCCCATATAACCTCTAGAACCTAACTTTTAAATTTTTACAAACAAATTTCCTATAATGCTAAATTCCTCTAACATTTTTGTGTTCGGAATTGCCTGTTCAGCAATTGCACTACCACAGCCAGACTTGGCGCTGGCTACTCTGGGTAGCAGAGGCTAGGGACCGCAGGTTTTCACCCTTTAACCCCTGTACAGGGATCTGGACTCTGCTGCTACGAATCCCTAGCTTGCATCTCCAGAGTAGTCGCTGACTGGTGGAGTAAGCAGGCAACAAAGAAAACAACAAGCCCTGGAGTCAGTAATGGGTAATCAGTGTAGATAAGCATCGGGCCAAATCAGATTTAACAAAAAGAATCAGGATCAGTGAGTAAAACTAATTGCCATGATTGTTGCTCAAGGGCACTAAGGGGGAGCACTATTACTATTGGGGATGCACTATTATTGAGGCCACTAAGAAAGTGCACTATTAGTATTCAGGTCACTATAGTTAATGTCTCCAGAAATAATAGTGCAATATTACCATTGGAGCACGATTGCTATTGGGGCCATTAAGGAGGTGCACTATTGCTATTGGGGCCAATAAGTGGGCGCAGTGTTGCAATTGCGGCCATTAGGGGCTAACCTGTTGGAAACGGAATACTCTTTTAAAACATTGCCAAGTTTAACATATAAATATCCCATACACACCCTCCCTCGCTATCCCACAAAAACCCAACTACCTCCCACCAACTCCCTCCCTATCCCACAAACCCCACCACCTCCCTCCCTATCCCACGAACGCCCACCACCTCCCTCCCTATCCCACAAACCCTACCCCACTCCCATAGAACCTCTCAAACCTAACTTTTAATTTTTACAAACACATTTTCTATAATGCTAAATTCCTCTAACATTTTTGTGTTCGGAATTGCCTGTTCAGCAATTGCACTACCACAGCCAGACTTGGCGCTGGCTACTCTGGGTAGCAGAGGCTAGGGACCGCAGGTTTTCAGCCTTTAACCCCTGTACAGGGATCTGGACTCTGCTGCTACGAATCCCTAGCTTGCATCTCCAGAGTAGTCGCTGACTGGTGGAGTAAGCAGGCAACAAAGAAAACAACAAGCCCTGTAGTCAGTAATGGATAATCAGTGTAGATAAGCATTGGGCCAAATCAGATTTAACAAACAGAATCAGCATCAGTGAGTAAAACTACTTGCCATGATTGTTGCTCAAGGGCACTAAGGGGGAGCACTATTACTATTGGGGATGCACTCTTATTGAGGCCACTAAGAAAGTGCACTATTAGTATTCAGGTCACTATAGTTAATGTCTCCAAAAATAATAGTGCAATATTACCATTGGAGCACTATTGCTATTGGGGCCATTAAGGAGGTGCACTATTGCTATTGGGGCCAATAAGTGGGCGCACTATTGCAATTGGGGCCATTAGGGGCTAACCTGTTGGAAACGGAATACTCTTTTAAAACATTGCCAAGTTTAACAAATAAATATCCCATACACACCCTCCCTCCCTATCCCACAAAAACCCCACTACCTCCCACCAACTCCCTCCCTATCCCACAAACCCCACCACCTCCCTCCCTATCCCACGATCCCCCACCACCTCCCTCCCTATCCCACAAACCCCACCCCTCTCCCATATAACCTCTAGAACCTAACTTTTAAATTTTTACAAACAAATTTCCTATAATGCTAAATTCCTCTAACATTTTTGTGTTCGGAATTGCCTGTTCAGCAATTGCACTACCACAGCCAGACTTGGCGCTGGCTACTCTGGGTAGCAGAGGCTAGGGACCGCAGGTTTTCACCCTTTAACCCCTGTACAGGGATCTGGACTCTGCTGCTACGAATCCCTAGCTTGCATCTCCAGAGTAGTCGCTGACTGGTGGAGTAAGCAGGCAACAAAGAAAACAACAAGCCTTGGAGTCAGTAATGGGTAATCAGTGTAGATAAACATTGGGCCAAATCAGATTTAACAAACAGAATCAGCATCAGTGAGTAAAACTACTTGCCATGATTGTTGCTCAAGGGCACTAAGGGGGAGCACTATTACTATTGGGGATGCACTATTATTGAGGCCACTAAGAAAGTGCACTATTAGTATTCAGGTCACTATAGTTAATGTCTCCAAAAATAATAGTGCAATATTACCATTGGAGCACTATTGCTATTGGGGCCATTAAGGAGGTGCACTATTGCTATTGGGGCCAATAAGTGGGCGCACTATTGCAACTGGGGCCATTAGGGGCTAACCTCTTGGAAACGGAATACTCTTTTAAAACATTGCCAAGTATAACAAATAAATATCCCATACACACCCTCCCTCCCTATCCCACAAAAACCCAACTACCTCCCACCAACTCCCTCCCTATCCCACAAACCCCACCACCTCCCTCCATATCCCACGAACCCCCACCACCTCCCTCCCTATCCCACAAACCCCACCCCTCTCCCATATAACCTCTAGAACCTAACTTTTAAATTTTTACAAACAAATTTCCTATAATGCTAAATTCCTCTAACATTTTTGTGTTCGGAATTGCCTGTTCAGCAATTGCACTACCACAGCCAGACTTGGCGCTGGCTACTCTGGGTAGCAGAGGCTAGGGACCGCAGGTTTTCACCCTTTAACCCCTGTACAGGGATCTGGACTCTGCTGCTACGAATCCCTAGCTTGCATCTCCAGAGTAGTCGCTGACTGGTGGAGTAAGCAGGCAACAAAGAAAACAACAAGCCCTGGAGTCAGTAATGGGTAATCAGTGTAGATAAGCATCGGGCCAAATCAGATTTAACAAACAGAATCAGGATCAGTGAGTAAAACTAATTGCCATGATTGTTGCTCAAGGGCACTAAGGGGGAGCACTATTACTATTGGGGATGCACTATTATTGAGGCCACTAAGAAAGTGCACTATTAGTATTCAGGTCACTATAGTTAATGTCTCCAAAAATAATAGTGCAATATTACCATTGGAGCACGATTGCTATTGGGGCCATTAAGGAGGTGCACTATTGCTATTGGGGCCAATAAGTGGGCGCAGTGTTGCAATTGCGGCCATTAGGGGCTAACCTGTTGGAAACGGAATACTCTTTTAAAACATTGCCAAGTTTAACATATAAATATCCCATACACACCCTCCCTCGCTATCCCACAAAAACCCAACTACCTCCCACCAACTCCCTCCCTATCCCACAAACCCCACCACCTCCCTCCCTATCCCACGAACGCCCACCACCTCCCTCCCTATCCCACAAACCCTACCCCTCTCCCATAGAACCTCTCAAACCTAACTTTTAATTTTTACAAACACATTTTCTATAATGCTAAATTCCTCTAACATTTTTGTGTTCGGAATTGCCTGTTCAGCAATTGCACTACCACAGCCAGACTTGGCGCTGGCTACTCTGGGTAGCAGAGGCTAGGGACCGCAGGTTTTCAGCCTTTAACCCCTGTACAGGGATCTGGACTCTGCTGCTACGAATCCCTAGCTTGCATCTCCAGAGTAGTCGCTGACTGGTGGAGTAAGCAGGCAACAAAGAAAACAACAAGCCCTGGAGTCAGTAATGGATAATCAGTGTAGATAAGCATTGGGCCAAATCAGATTTAACAAACAGAATCAGCATCAGTGAGTAAAACTACTTGCCATGATTGTTGCTCAAGGGCACTAAGGGGGAGCACTATTACTATTGGGGATGCACTCTTATTGAGGCCACTAAGAAAGTGCACTATTAGTATTCAGGTCACTATAGTTAATGTCTCCAAAAATAATAGTGCAATATTACCATTGGAGCACTATTGCTATTGGGGCCATTAAGGAGGTGCACTATTGCTATTGGGGCCAATAAGTGGGCGCACTATTGCAATTGCGGCCATTAGGGGCTAACCTGTTGGAAACGGAATACTCTTTTAAAACATTGCCAAGTTTAACAAATAAATATCCCATACACACCCTCCCTCCCTATCCCACAAAAACCCCACTACCTCCCACCAACTCCCTCCCTATCCCACAAACCCCACCACCTCCCTCCCTATCCCACGATCCCCCACCACCTCCCTCCCTATCCCACAAACCCCACCCCTCTCCCATATAACCTCTAGAACCTAACTTTTAAATTTTTACAAACAAATTTCCTATAATGCTAAATTCCTCTAACATTTTTGTGTTCGGAATTGCCTGTTCAGCAATTGCACTACCACAGCCAGACTTGGCGCTGGCTACTCTGGGTAGCAGAGGCTAGGGACCGCAGGTTTTCACCCTTTAACCCCTGTACAGGGATCTGGACTCTGCTGCTACGAATCCCTAGCTTGCATCTCCAGAGTAGTCGCTGACTGGTGGAGTAAGCAGGCAACAAAGAAAACAACAAGCCCTGGAGTCAGTAATGGGTAATCAGTGTAGATAAGCATCGGGCCAAATCAGATTTAACAAACAGAATCAGGATCAGTGAGTAAAACTAATTGCCATGATTGTTGCTCAAGGGCACTAAGGGGGAGCACTATTACTATTGGGGATGCACTATTATTGAGGCCACTAAGAAAGTGCACTATTAGTATTCAGGTCACTATAGTTAATGTCTCCAAAAATAATAGTGCAATATTACCATTGGAGCACGATTGCTATTGGGGCCATTAAGGAGGTGCACTATTGCTATTGGGGCAAATAAGTGGGCGCAGTGTTGCAATTGCGGCCATTAGGGGCTAACCTGTTGGAAACGGAATACTCTTTTAAAACATTGCCAAGTTTAACATATAAATATCCCATACACACCCTCCCTCGCTATCCCACAAAAACCCAACTACCTCCCACCAACTCCCTCCCTATCCCACAAACCCCACCACCTCCCTCCCTATCCCACGATCCCCCACCACCTCCCTCCCTATCCCACAAACCCCACCCCTCTCCCATATAACCTCTAGAACCTAACTTTTAAATTTTTACAAACAAATTTCCTATAATGCTAAATTCCTCTAACATTTTTGTGTTCGGAATTGCCTGTTCAGCAATTGCACTACCACAGCCAGACTTGGCGCTGGCTACTCTGGGTAGCAGAGGCTAGGGACCGCAGGTTTTCACCCTTTAACCCCTGTACAGGGATCTGGACTCTGCTGCTACGAATCCCTAGCTTGCATCTCCAGAGTAGTCGCTGACTGGTGGAGTAAGCAGGCAACAAAGAAAACAACAAGCCCTGGAGTCAGTAATGGGTAATCAGTGAAGATAAGCATTGGGCCAAATCAGATTTAACAAACAGAATCAGCATCAGTGAGTAAAACTACTTGCCATGATTGTTGCTCAAGGGCACTAAGGGGGAGCACTATTACTATTGAGGATGCACTATTATTGAGGCCACTAAGAAAGTGCACTATTAGTATTCCGGTCACTATAGTTAATGTCTCCAAAAATAATAGTGCAATATTACCATTGGAGCAGTATTGCTATTGGGGCCATTAAGGAGGTGCACTATTGCTATTGGGGCCAATAAGTGGGCACACTATTGCAATTGGGGCCATTAGGGGCTAACCTGTTGGAAACGGAATACTCTTTTAAAACATTGCCAAGTTTAACAAATAAATATCCCATACACACCCTCCCTCCCTATCCCACAAAAACCCCACTACCTCCCGCCAACTCCTTCCCTATCCCACAAACCCCACCACCTCCCTCCCTATCCCACGAACCCCCACCACCTCCCTCCCTATCCCACAAACCCCACCCCTCTCCCATATAACCGCTAGAACCTAACTTTTAAATTTTTACAAACAAATTTCCTATAATGCTAAATTCCTCTAACATTTTTGTGTTCGGAATTGCCTGTTCAGCAATTGCACTACCACAGCCAGACTTGGCGCTGGCTACTCTGGGTAGCAGAGGCTAGGGACCGCAGGTTTTCACCCTTTAACCCCTGTACAGGGATCTGGACTCTGCTGCTACGAATCCCTAGCTTGCATCTCCAGAGTAGTCGCTGACTGGTGGAGTAAGCAGGCAACAAAGAAAACAACAAGCCCTGGAGTCAGTAATGGGTAATCAGTGTAGATAAGCATCGGGCCAAATCAGATTTAACAAACAGAATCAGGATCAGTGAGTAAAACTAATTGCCATGATTGTTGCTCAAGGGCACTAAGGGGGAGCACTATTACTATTGGGGATGCACTATTATTGAGGCCACTAAGAAAGTGCACTATTAGTATTCAGGTCACTATAGTTAATGTCTCCAAAAATAATAGTGCAATATTACCATTGGAGCACGATTGCTATTGGGGCCATTAAGGAGGTGCACTATTGCTATTGGGGCCAATAAGTGGGCGCAGTGTTGCAATTGCGGCCATTAGGGGCTAACCTGTTGGAAACGGAATACTCTTTTAAAACATTGCCAAGTTTAACATATAAATATCCCATACACACCCTCCCTCGCTATCCCACAAAAACCCAACTACCTCCCACCAACTCCCTCCCTATCCCACAAACCCCACCACCTCCCTCCCTATCCCACGAACGCCCACCACCTCCCTCCCTATCCCACAAACCCTACCCCTCTCCCATAGAACCTCTCAAACCTAACTTTTAATTTTTACAAACACATTTTCTATAATGCTAAATTCCTCTAACATTTTTGTGTTCGGAATTGCCTGTTCAGCAATTGCACTACCACAGCCAGACTTGGCGCTGGCTACTCTGGGTAGCAGAGGCTAGGGACCGCAGGTTTTCAGCCTTTAACCCCTGTACAGGGATCTGGACTCTGCTGCTACGAATCCCTAGCTTGCATCTCCAGAGTAGTCGCTGACTGGTGGAGTAAGCAGGCAACAAAGAAAACAACAAGCCCTGTAGTCAGTAATGGATAATCAGTGTAGATAAGCATTGGGCCAAATCAGATTTAACAAACAGAATCAGCATCAGTGAGTAAAACTACTTGCCATGATTGTTGCTCAAGGGCACTAAGGGGGAGCACTATTACTATTGGGGATGCACTCTTATTGAGGCCACTAAGAAAGTGCACTATTAGTATTCAGGTCACTATAGTTAATGTCTCCAAAAATAATAGTGCAATATTACCATTGGAGCACTATTGCTATTGGGGCCATTAAGGAGGTGCACTATTGCTATTGGGGCCAATAAGTGGGCGCACTATTGCAATTGCGGCCATTAGGGGCTAACCTGTTGGAAACGGAATACTCTTTTAAAACATTGCCAAGTTTAACAAATAAATATCCCATACACACCCTCCCTCCCTATCCCACAAAAACCCCACTACCTCCCACCAACTCCCTCCCTATCCCACAAACCCCACCACCTCCCTCCCTATCCCACGATCCCCCACCACCTCCCTCCCTATCCCACAAACCCCACCCCTCTCCCATATAACCTCTAGAACCTAACTTTTAAATTTTTACAAACAAATTTCCTATAATGCTAAATTCCTCTAACATTTTTGTGTTCGGAATTGCCTGTTCAGCAATTGCACTACCACAGCCAGACTTGGCGCTGGCTACTCTGGGTAGCAGAGGCTAGGGACCGCAGGTTTTCACCCTTTAACCCCTGTACAGGGATCTGGACTCTGCTGCTACGAATCCCTAGCTTGCATCTCCAGAGTAGTCGCTGACTGGTGGAGTAAGCAGGCAACAAAGAAAACAACAAGCCCTGGAGTCAGTAATGGGTAATCAGTGTAGATAAGCATCGGGCCAAATCAGATTTAACAAACAGAATCAGGATCAGTGAGTAAAACTAATTGCCATGATTGTTGCTCAAGGGCACTAAGGGGGAGCACTATTACTATTGGGGATGCACTATTATTGAGGCCACTAAGAAAGTGCACTATTAGTATTCAGGTCACTATAGTTAATGTCTCCAAAAATAATAGTGCAATATTACCATTGGAGCACGATTGCTATTGGGGCCATTAAGGAGGTGCACTATTGCTATTGGGGCAAATAAGTGGGCGCAGTGTTGCAATTGCGGCCATTAGGGGCTAACCTGTTGGAAACGGAATACTCTTTTAAAACATTGCCAAGTTTAACATATAAATATCCCATACACACCCTCCCTCGCTATCCCACAAAAACCCAACTACCTCCCACCAACTCCCTCCCTATCCCACAAACCCCACCACCTCCCTCCCTATCCCACGAACGCCCACCACCTCCCTCCCTATCCCACAAACCCTACCCCTCTCCCATAGAACCTCTCAAACCTAACTTTTAATTTTTACAAACACATTTTCTATAATGCTAAATTCCTCTAACATTTTTGTGTTCGGAATTGCCTGTTCAGCAATTGCACTACCACAGCCAGACTTGGCGCTGGCTACTCTGGGTAGCAGAGGCTAGGGACCGCAGGTTTTCAGCCTTTAACCCCTGTACAGGGATCTGGACTCTGCTGCTACGAATCCCTAGCTTGCATCTCCAGAGTAGTCGCTGACTGGTGGAGTAAGCAGGCAACAAAGAAAACAACAAGCCCTGTAGTCAGTAATGGATAATCAGTGTAGATAAGCATTGGGCCAAATCAGATTTAACAAACAGAATCAGCATCAGTGAGTAAAACTACTTGCCATGATTGTTGCTCAAGGGCACTAAGGGGGAGCACTATTACTATTGGGGATGCACTCTTATTGAGGCCACTAAGAAAGTGCACTATTAGTATTCAGGTCACTATAGTTAATGTCTCCAAAAATAATAGTGCAATATTACCATTGGAGCACTATTGCTATTGGGGCCATTAAGGAGGTGCACTATTGCTATTGGGGCCAATAAGTGGGCGCACTATTGCAATTGCGGCCATTAGGGGCTAACCTGTTGGAAACGGAATACTCTTTTAAAACATTGCCAAGTTTAACAAATAAATATCCCATACACACCCTCCCTCCCTATCCCACAAAAACCCCACTACCTCCCACCAACTCCCTCCCTATCCCACAAACCCCACCACCTCCCTCCCTATCCCACGATCCCCCACCACCTCCCTCCCTATCCCACAAACCCCACCCCTCTCCCATATAACCTCTAGAACCTAACTTTTAAATTTTTACAAACAAATTTCCTATAATGCTAAATTCCTCTAACATTTTTGTGTTCGGAATTGCCTGTTCAGCAATTGCACTACCACAGCCAGACTTGGCGCTGGCTACTCTGGGTAGCAGAGGCTAGGGACCGCAGGTTTTCACCCTTTAACCCCTGTACAGGGATCTGGACTCTGCTGCTACGAATCCCTAGCTTGCATCTCCAGAGTAGTCGCTGACTGGTGGAGTAAGCAGGCAACAAAGAAAACAACAAGCCCTGGAGTCAGTAATGGGTAATCAGTGTAGATAAGCATCGGGCCAAATCAGATTTAACAAACAGAATCAGGATCAGTGAGTAAAACTAATTGCCATGATTGTTGCTCAAGGGCACTAAGGGGGAGCACTATTACTATTGGGGATGCACTATTATTGAGGCCACTAAGAAAGTGCACTATTAGTATTCAGGTCACTATAGTTAATGTCTCCAAAAATAATAGTGCAATATTACCATTGGAGCACGATTGCTATTGGGGCCATTAAGGAGGTGCACTATTGCTATTGGGGCAAATAAGTGGGCGCAGTGTTGCAATTGCGGCCATTAGGGGCTAACCTGTTGGAAACGGAATACTCTTTTAAAACATTGCCAAGTTTAACATATAAATATCCCATACACACCCTCCCTCGCTATCCCACAAAAACCCAACTACCTCCCACCAACTCCCTCCCTATCCCACAAACCCCACCACCTCCCTCCCTATCCCACGATCCCCCACCACCTCCCTCCCTATCCCACAAACCCCACCCCTCTCCCATATAACCTCTAGAACCTAACTTTTAAATTTTTACAAACAAATTTCCTATAATGCTAAATTCCTCTAACATTTTTGTGTTCGGAATTGCCTGTTCAGCAATTGCACTACCACAGCCAGACTTGGCGCTGGCTACTCTGGGTAGCAGAGGCTAGGGACCGCAGGTTTTCACCCTTTAACCCCTGTACAGGGATCTGGACTCTGCTGCTACGAATCCCTAGCTTGCATCTCCAGAGTAGTCGCTGACTGGTGGAGTAAGCAGGCAACAAAGAAAACAACAAGCCCTGGAGTCAGTAATGGGTAATCAGTGAAGATAAGCATTGGGCCAAATCAGATTTAACAAACAGAATCAGCATCAGTGAGTAAAACTACTTGCCATGATTGTTGCTCAAGGGCACTAAGGGGGAGCACTATTACTATTGAGGATGCACTATTATTGAGGCCACTAAGAAAGTGCACTATTAGTATTCCGGTCACTATAGTTAATGTCTCCAAAAATAATAGTGCAATATTACCATTGGAGCAGTATTGCTATTGGGGCCATTAAGGAGGTGCACTATTGCTATTGGGGCCAATAAGTGGGCACACTATTGCAATTGGGGCCATTAGGGGCTAACCTGTTGGAAACGGAATACTCTTTTAAAACATTGCCAAGTTTAACAAATAAATATCCCATACACACCCTCCCTCCCTATCCCACAAAAACCCCACTACCTCCCGCCAACTCCTTCCCTATCCCACAAACCCCACCACCTCCCTCCCTATCCCACGAACCCCCACCACCTCCCTCCCTATCCCACAAACCCCACCCCTCTCCCATATAACCGCTAGAACCTAACTTTTAAATTTTTACAAACAAATTTCCTATAATGCTAAATTCCTCTAACATTTTTGTGTTCGGAATTGCCTGTTCAGCAATTGCACTACCACAGCCAGACTTGGCGCTGGCTACTCTGGGTAGCAGAGGCTAGGGACCGCAGGTTTTCACCCTTTAACCCCTGTACAGGGATCTGGACTCTGCTGCTACGAATCCCTAGCTTGCATCTCCAGAGTAGTCGCTGACTGGTGGAGTAAGCAGGCAACAAAGAAAACAACAAGCCCTGGAGTCAGTAATGGGTAATCAGTGTAGATAAGCATCGGGCCAAATCAGATTTAACAAACAGAATCAGGATCAGTGAGTAAAACTAATTGCCATGATTGTTGCTCAAGGGCACTAAGGGGGAGCACTATTACTATTGGGGATGCACTATTATTGAGGCCACTAAGAAAGTGCACTATTAGTATTCAGGTCACTATAGTTAATGTCTCCAAAAATAATAGTGCAATATTACCATTGGAGCACGATTGCTATTGGGGCCATTAAGGAGGTGCACTATTGCTATTGGGGCCAATAAGTGGGCGCAGTGTTGCAATTGCGGCCATTAGGGGCTAACCTGTTGGAAACGGAATACTCTTTTAAAACATTGCCAAGTTTAACATATAAATATCCCATACACACCCTCCCTCGCTATCCCACAAAAACCCAACTACCTCCCACCAACTCCCTCCCTATCCCACAAACCCCACCACCTCCCTCCCTATCCCACGAACGCCCACCACCTCCCTCCCTATCCCACAAACCCTACCCCTCTCCCATAGAACCTCTCAAACCTAACTTTTAATTTTTACAAACACATTTTCTATAATGCTAAATTCCTCTAACATTTTTGTGTTCGGAATTGCCTGTTCAGCAATTGCACTACCACAGCCAGACTTGGCGCTGGCTACTCTGGGTAGCAGAGGCTAGGGACCGCAGGTTTTCAGCCTTTAACCCCTGTACAGGGATCTGGACTCTGCTGCTACGAATCCCTAGCTTGCATCTCCAGAGTAGTCGCTGACTGGTGGAGTAAGCAGGCAACAAAGAAAACAACAAGCCCTGTAGTCAGTAATGGATAATCAGTGTAGATAAGCATTGGGCCAAATCAGATTTAACAAACAGAATCAGCATCAGTGAGTAAAACTACTTGCCATGATTGTTGCTCAAGGGCACTAAGGGGGAGCACTATTACTATTGGGGATGCACTCTTATTGAGGCCACTAAGAAAGTGCACTATTAGTATTCAGGTCACTATAGTTAATGTCTCCAAAAATAATAGTGCAATATTACCATTGGAGCACTATTGCTATTGGGGCCATTAAGGAGGTGCACTATTGCTATTGGGGCCAATAAGTGGGCGCACTATTGCAATTGCGGCCATTAGGGGCTAACCTGTTGGAAACGGAATACTCTTTTAAAACATTGCCAAGTTTAACAAATAAATATCCCATACACACCCTCCCTCCCTATCCCACAAAAACCCCACTACCTCCCACCAACTCCCTCCCTATCCCACAAACCCCACCACCTCCCTCCCTATCCCACGATCCCCCACCACCTCCCTCCCTATCCCACAAACCCCACCCCTCTCCCATATAACCTCTAGAACCTAACTTTTAAATTTTTACAAACAAATTTCCTATAATGCTAAATTCCTCTAACATTTTTGTGTTCGGAATTGCCTGTTCAGCAATTGCACTACCACAGCCAGACTTGGCGCTGGCTACTCTGGGTAGCAGAGGCTAGGGACCGCAGGTTTTCACCCTTTAACCCCTGTACAGGGATCTGGACTCTGCTGCTACGAATCCCTAGCTTGCATCTCCAGAGTAGTCGCTGACTGGTGGAGTAAGCAGGCAACAAAGAAAACAACAAGCCCTGGAGTCAGTAATGGGTAATCAGTGTAGATAAGCATCGGGCCAAATCAGATTTAACAAACAGAATCAGGATCAGTGAGTAAAACTAATTGCCATGATTGTTGCTCAAGGGCACTAAGGGGGAGCACTATTACTATTGGGGATGCACTATTATTGAGGCCACTAAGAAAGTGCACTATTAGTATTCAGGTCACTATAGTTAATGTCTCCAAAAATAATAGTGCAATATTACCATTGGAGCACGATTGCTATTGGGGCCATTAAGGAGGTGCACTATTGCTATTGGGGCAAATAAGTGGGCGCAGTGTTGCAATTGCGGCCATTAGGGGCTAACCTGTTGGAAACGGAATACTCTTTTAAAACATTGCCAAGTTTAACATATAAATATCCCATACACACCCTCCCTCGCTATCCCACAAAAACCCAACTACCTCCCACCAACTCCCTCCCTATCCCACAAACCCCACCACCTCCCTCCCTATCCCACGATCCCCCACCACCTCCCTCCCTATCCCACAAACCCCACCCCTCTCCCATATAACCTCTAGAACCTAACTTTTAAATTTTTACAAACAAATTTCCTATAATGCTAAATTCCTCTAACATTTTTGTGTTCGGAATTGCCTGTTCAGCAATTGCACTACCACAGCCAGACTTGGCGCTGGCTACTCTGGGTAGCAGAGGCTAGGGACCGCAGGTTTTCACCCTTTAACCCCTGTACAGGGATCTGGACTCTGCTGCTACGAATCCCTAGCTTGCATCTCCAGAGTAGTCGCTGACTGGTGGAGTAAGCAGGCAACAAAGAAAACAACAAGCCCTGGAGTCAGTAATGGGTAATCAGTGAAGATAAGCATTGGGCCAAATCAGATTTAACAAACAGAATCAGCATCAGTGAGTAAAACTACTTGCCATGATTGTTGCTCAAGGGCACTAAGGGGGAGCACTATTACTATTGAGGATGCACTATTATTGAGGCCACTAAGAAAGTGCACTATTAGTATTCCGGTCACTATAGTTAATGTCTCCAAAAATAATAGTGCAATATTACCATTGGAGCAGTATTGCTATTGGGGCCATTAAGGAGGTGCACTATTGCTATTGGGGCCAATAAGTGGGCACACTATTGCAATTGGGGCCATTAGGGGCTAACCTGTTGGAAACGGAATACTCTTTTAAAACATTGCCAAGTTTAACAAATAAATATCCCATACACACCCTCCCTCCCTATCCCACAAAAACCCCACTACCTCCCGCCAACTCCTTCCCTATCCCACAAACCCCACCACCTCCCTCCCTATCCCACGAACCCCCACCACCTCCCTCCCTATCCCACAAACCCCACCCCTCTCCCATATAACCGCTAGAACCTAACTTTTAAATTTTTACAAACAAATTTCCTATAATGCTAAATTCCTCTAACATTTTTGTGTTCGGAATTGCCTGTTCAGCAATTGCACTACCACAGCCAGACTTGGCGCTGGCTACTCTGGGTAGCAGAGGCTAGGGACCGCAGGTTTTCACCCTTTAACCCCTGTACAGGGATCTGGACTCTGCTGCTACGAATCCCTAGCTTGCATCTCCAGAGTAGTCGCTGACTGGTGGAGTAAGCAGGCAACAAAGAAAACAACAAGCCCTGGAGTCAGTAATGGGTAATCAGTGTAGATAAGCATCGGGCCAAATCAGATTTAACAAACAGAATCAGGATCAGTGAGTAAAACTAATTGCCATGATTGTTGCTCAAGGGCACTAAGGGGGAGCACTATTACTATTGGGGATGCACTATTATTGAGGCCACTAAGAAAGTGCACTATTAGTATTCAGGTCACTATAGTTAATGTCTCCAAAAATAATAGTGCAATATTACCATTGGAGCACGATTGCTATTGGGGCCATTAAGGAGGTGCACTATTGCTATTGGGGCCAATAAGTGGGCGCAGTGTTGCAATTGCGGCCATTAGGGGCTAACCTGTTGGAAACGGAATACTCTTTTAAAACATTGCCAAGTTTAACATATAAATATCCCATACACACCCTCCCTCGCTATCCCACAAAAACCCAACTACCTCCCACCAACTCCCTCCCTATCCCACAAACCCCACCACCTCCCTCCCTATCCCACGAACGCCCACCACCTCCCTCCCTATCCCACAAACCCTACCCCTCTCCCATAGAACCTCTCAAACCTAACTTTTAATTTTTACAAACACATTTTCTATAATGCTAAATTCCTCTAACATTTTTGTGTTCGGAATTGCCTGTTCAGCAATTGCACTACCACAGCCAGACTTGGCGCTGGCTACTCTGGGTAGCAGAGGCTAGGGACCGCAGGTTTTCAGCCTTTAACCCCTGTACAGGGATCTGGACTCTGCTGCTACGAATCCCTAGCTTGCATCTCCAGAGTAGTCGCTGACTGGTGGAGTAAGCAGGCAACAAAGAAAACAACAAGCCCTGTAGTCAGTAATGGATAATCAGTGTAGATAAGCATTGGGCCAAATCAGATTTAACAAACAGAATCAGCATCAGTGAGTAAAACTACTTGCCATGATTGTTGCTCAAGGGCACTAAGGGGGAGCACTATTACTATTGGGGATGCACTCTTATTGAGGCCACTAAGAAAGTGCACTATTAGTATTCAGGTCACTATAGTTAATGTCTCCAAAAATAATAGTGCAATATTACCATTGGAGCACTATTGCTATTGGGGCCATTAAGGAGGTGCACTATTGCTATTGGGGCCAATAAGTGGGCGCACTATTGCAATTGCGGCCATTAGGGGCTAACCTGTTGGAAACGGAATACTCTTTTAAAACATTGCCAAGTTTAACAAATAAATATCCCATACACACCCTCCCTCCCTATCCCACAAAAACCCCACTACCTCCCACCAACTCCCTCCCTATCCCACAAACCCCACCACCTCCCTCCCTATCCCACGATCCCCCACCACCTCCCTCCCTATCCCACAAACCCCACCCCTCTCCCATATAACCTCTAGAACCTAACTTTTAAATTTTTACAAACAAATTTCCTATAATGCTAAATTCCTCTAACATTTTTGTGTTCGGAATTGCCTGTTCAGCAATTGCACTACCACAG
This sequence comes from Eleutherodactylus coqui, assembly GCF_035609145.1. NCBI lineage: Eukaryota > Metazoa > Chordata > Amphibia > Anura > Eleutherodactylidae > Eleutherodactylus > Eleutherodactylus coqui. The sequence goes on along the minus strand of NC_089839.1, from coordinate 152,542,940 downwards.
CCAGACTTGGCGCTGGCTACTCTGGGTAGCAGAGGCTAGGGACCGCAGGTTTTCACCCTTTAACCCCTGTACAGGGATCTGGACTCTGCTGCTACGAATCCCTAGCTTGCATCTCCAGAGTAGTCGCTGACTGGTGGAGTAAGCAGGCAACAAAGAAAACAACAAGCCCTGGAGTCAGTAATGGGTAATCAGTGTAGATAAGCATCGGGCCAAATCAGATTTAACAAACAGAATCAGGATCAGTGAGTAAAACTAATTGCCATGATTGTTGCTCAAGGGCACTAAGGGGGAGCACTATTACTATTGGGGATGCACTATTATTGAGGCCACTAAGAAAGTGCACTATTAGTATTCAGGTCACTATAGTTAATGTCTCCAAAAATAATAGTGCAATATTACCATTGGAGCACGATTGCTATTGGGGCCATTAAGGAGGTGCACTATTGCTATTGGGGCAAATAAGTGGGCGCAGTGTTGCAATTGCGGCCATTAGGGGCTAACCTGTTGGAAACGGAATACTCTTTTAAAACATTGCCAAGTTTAACATATAAATATCCCATACACACCCTCCCTCGCTATCCCACAAAAACCCAACTACCTCCCACCAACTCCCTCCCTATCCCACAAACCCCACCACCTCCCTCCCTATCCCACGATCCCCCACCACCTCCCTCCCTATCCCACAAACCCCACCCCTCTCCCATATAACCTCTAGAACCTAACTTTTAAATTTTTACAAACAAATTTCCTATAATGCTAAATTCCTCTAACATTTTTGTGTTCGGAATTGCCTGTTCAGCAATTGCACTACCACAGCCAGACTTGGCGCTGGCTACTCTGGGTAGCAGAGGCTAGGGACCGCAGGTTTTCACCCTTTAACCCCTGTACAGGGATCTGGACTCTGCTGCTACGAATCCCTAGCTTGCATCTCCAGAGTAGTCGCTGACTGGTGGAGTAAGCAGGCAACAAAGAAAACAACAAGCCCTGGAGTCAGTAATGGGTAATCAGTGAAGATAAGCATTGGGCCAAATCAGATTTAACAAACAGAATCAGCATCAGTGAGTAAAACTACTTGCCATGATTGTTGCTCAAGGGCACTAAGGGGGAGCACTATTACTATTGAGGATGCACTATTATTGAGGCCACTAAGAAAGTGCACTATTAGTATTCCGGTCACTATAGTTAATGTCTCCAAAAATAATAGTGCAATATTACCATTGGAGCAGTATTGCTATTGGGGCCATTAAGGAGGTGCACTATTGCTATTGGGGCCAATAAATGGGCACACTATTGCAATTGGGGCCATTAGGGGCTAACCTGTTGGAAACGGAATACTCTTTTAAAACATTGCCAAGTTTAACAAATAAATATCCCATACACACCCTCCCTCCCTATCCCACAAAAACCCCACTACCTCCCGCCAACTCCTTCCCTATCCCACAAACCCCACCACCTCCCTCCCTATCCCACGAACCCCCACCACCTCCCTCCCTATCCCACAAACCCCACCCCTCTCCCATATAACCGCTAGAACCTAACTTTTAAATTTTTACAAACAAATTTCCTATAATGCTAAATTCCTCTAACATTTTTGTGTTCGGAATTGCCTGTTCAGCAATTGCACTACCACAGCCAGACTTGGCGCTGGCTACTCTGGGTAGCAGAGGCTAGGGACCGCAGGTTTTCACCCTTTAACCCCTGTACAGGGATCTGGACTCTGCTGCTACGAATCCCTAGCTTGCATCTCCAGAGTAGTCGCTGACTGGTGGAGTAAGCAGGCAACAAAGAAAACAACAAGCCTTGGAGTCAGTAATGGGTAATCAGTGTAGATAAGCATTGGGCCAAATCAGATTTAACAAACAGAATCAGCATCAGTGAGTAAAACTACTTGCCATGATTGTTGCTCAAGGGCACTAAGGGGGAGCACTATTACTATTGGGGATGCACTATTATTGAGGCCACTAAGAAAGTGCACTATTAGTATTCAGGTCACTATAGTTAATGTCTCCAAAAATAATAGTGCAATATTACCATTGGAGCACTATTGCTATTGGGGCCATTAAGCAGGTGCACTATTGCTATTGGAGCCAATAAGTGGGCGCACTATTGCAACTGGGGCCATTAGGGGCTAACCTCTTGGAAACGGAATACTCTTTTAAAACATTGCCAAGTATAACAAATAAATATCCCATACACACCCTCCCTCCCTATCCCACAAAAACCCAACTACCTCCCACCAACTCCCTCCCTATCCCACAAACCCCACCACCTCCCTCCATATCCCACGAACCCCCACCACCTCCCTCCCTATCCCACAAACCCCACCCCTCTCCCATATAACCTCTAGAACCTAACTTTTAAATTTTTACAAACAAATTTCCTATAATGCTAAATTCCTCTAACATTTTTGTGTTCGGAATTGCCTGTTCAGCAATTGCACTACCACAGCCAGACTTGGCGCTGGCTACTCTGGGTAGCAGAGGCTAGGGACCGCAGGTTTTCACCCTTTAACCCCTGTACAGGGATCTGGACTCTGCTGCTACGAATCCCTAGCTTGCATCTCCAGAGTAGTCGCTGACTGGTGGAGTAAGCAGGCAACAAAGAAAACAACAAGCCCTGGAGTCAGTAATGGGTAATCAGTGTAGATAAGCATCGGGCCAAATCAGATTTAACAAACAGAATCGCGATCAGTGAGTAAAACTAATTGCCATGATTGTTGCTCAAGGGCACTAAGGGGGAGCACTATTACTATTGGGGATGCACTATTATTGAGGCCACTAAGAAAGTGCACTATTAGTATTCAGGTCACTATAGTTAATGTCTCCAAAAATAATAGTGCAATATTACCATTGGAGCACGATTGCTATTGGGGCCATTAAGGAGGTGCACTATTGCTATTGGGGCCAATAAGTGGGCGCAGTGTTGCAATTGCGGCCATTAGGGGCTAACCTGTTGGAAACGGAATACTCTTTTAAAACATTGCCAAGTTTAACATATAAATATCCCATACACACCCTCCCTCGCTATCCCACAAAAACCCAACTACCTCCCACCAACTCCCTCCCTATCCCACAAACCCCACCACCTCCCTCCCTATCCCACGAACGCCCACCACCTCCCTCCCTATCCCACAAACCCTACCCCTCTCCCATAGAACCTCTCAAACCTAACTTTTAATTTTTACAAACACATTTTCTATAATGCTAAATTCCTCTAACATTTTTGTGTTCGGAATTGCCTGTTCAGCAATTGCACTACCACAGCCAGACTTGGCGCTGGCTACTCTGGGTAGCAGAGGCTAGGGACCGCAGGTTTTCAGCCTTTAACCCCTGTACAGGGATCTGGACTCTGCTGCTACGAATCCCTAGCTTGCATCTCCAGAGTAGTCGCTGACTGGTGGAGTAAGCAGGCAACAAAGAAAACAACAAGCCCTGTAGTCAGTAATGGATAATCAGTGTAGATAAGCATTGGGCCAAATCAGATTTAACAAACAGAATCAGCATCAGTGAGTAAAACTACTTGCCATGATTGTTGCTCAAGGGCACTAAGGGGGAGCACTATTACTATTGGGGATGCACTCTTATTGAGGCCACTAAGAAAGTGCACTATTAGTATTCAGGTCACTATAGTTAATGTCTCCAAAAATAATAGTGCAATATTACCATTGGAGCACTATTGCTATTGGGGCCATTAAGGAGGTGCACTATTGCTATTGGGGCCAATAAGTGGGCGCACTATTGCAATTGCGGCCATTAGGGGCTAACCTGTTGGAAACGGAATACTCTTTTAAAACATTGCCAAGTTTAACAAATAAATATCCCATACACACCCTCCCTCCCTATCCCACAAAAACCCCACTACCTCCCACCAACTCCCTCCCTATCCCACAAACCCCACCACCTCCCTCCCTATCCCACGATCCCCCACCACCTCCCTCCCTATCCCACAAACCCCACCCCTCTCCCATATAACCTCTAGAACCTAACTTTTAAATTTTTACAAACAAATTTCCTATAATGCTAAATTCCTCTAACATTTTTGTGTTCGGAATTGCCTGTTCAGCAATTGCACTACCACAGCCAGACTTGGCGCTGGCTACTCTGGGTAGCAGAGGCTAGGGACCGCAGGTTTTCACCCTTTAACCCCTGTACAGGGATCTGGACTCTGCTGCTACGAATCCCTAGCTTGCATCTCCAGAGTAGTCGCTGACTGGTGGAGTAAGCAGGCAACAAAGAAAACAACAAGCCCTGGAGTCAGTAATGGGTAATCAGTGTAGATAAGCATCGGGCCAAATCAGATTTAACAAACAGAATCAGGATCAGTGAGTAAAACTAATTGCCATGATTGTTGCTCAAGGGCACTAAGGGGGAGCACTATTACTATTGGGGATGCACTATTATTGAGGCCACTAAGAAAGTGCACTATTAGTATTCAGGTCACTATAGTTAATGTCTCCAAAAATAATAGTGCAATATTACCATTGGAGCACGATTGCTATTGGGGCCATTAAGGAGGTGCACTATTGCTATTGGGGCAAATAAGTGGGCGCAGTGTTGCAATTGCGGCCATTAGGGGCTAACCTGTTGGAAACGGAATACTCTTTTAAAACATTGCCAAGTTTAACATATAAATATCCCATACACACCCTCCCTCGCTATCCCACAAAAACCCAACTACCTCCCACCAACTCCCTCCCTATCCCACAAACCCCACCACCTCCCTCCCTATCCCACGATCCCCCACCACCTCCCTCCCTATCCCACAAACCCCACCCCTCTCCCATATAACCTCTAGAACCTAACTTTTAAATTTTTACAAACAAATTTCCTATAATGCTAAATTCCTCTAACATTTTTGTGTTCGGAATTGCCTGTTCAGCAATTGCACTACCACAGCCAGACTTGGCGCTGGCTACTCTGGGTAGCAGAGGCTAGGGACCGCAGGTTTTCACCCTTTAACCCCTGTACAGGGATCTGGACTCTGCTGCTACGAATCCCTAGCTTGCATCTCCAGAGTAGTCGCTGACTGGTGGAGTAAGCAGGCAACAAAGAAAACAACAAGCCCTGGAGTCAGTAATGGGTAATCAGTGAAGATAAGCATTGGGCCAAATCAGATTTAACAAACAGAATCAGCATCAGTGAGTAAAACTACTTGCCATGATTGTTGCTCAAGGGCACTAAGGGGGAGCACTATTACTATTGAGGATGCACTATTATTGAGGCCACTAAGAAAGTGCACTATTAGTATTCCGGTCACTATAGTTAATGTCTCCAAAAATAATAGTGCAATATTACCATTGGAGCAGTATTGCTATTGGGGCCATTAAGGAGGTGCACTATTGCTATTGGGGCCAATAAATGGGCACACTATTGCAATTGGGGCCATTAGGGGCTAACCTGTTGGAAACGGAATACTCTTTTAAAACATTGCCAAGTTTAACATATAAATATCCCATACACACCCTCCCTCGCTATCCCACAAAAACCCCACTACCTCCCGCCAACTCCTTCCCTATCCCACAAACCCCACCACCTCCCTCCCTATCCCACGAACCCCCACCACCTCCCTCCCTATCCCACAAACCCCACCCCTCTCCCATATAACCGCTAGAACCTAACTTTTAAATTTTTACAAACAAATTTCCTATAATGCTAAATTCCTCTAACATTTTTGTGTTCGGAATTGCCTGTTCAGCAATTGCACTACCACAGCCAGACTTGGCGCTGGCTACTCTGGGTAGCAGAGGCTAGGGACCGCAGGTTTTCACCCTTTAACCCCTGTACAGGGATCTGGACTCTGCTGCTACGAATCCCTAGCTTGCATCTCCAGAGTAGTCGCTGACTGGTGGAGTAAGCAGGCAACAAAGAAAACAACAAGCCTTGGAGTCAGTAATGGGTAATCAGTGTAGATAAGCATTGGGCCAAATCAGATTTAACAAACAGAATCAGCATCAGTGAGTAAAACTACTTGCCATGATTGTTGCTCAAGGGCACTAAGGGGGAGCACTATTACTATTGGGGATGCACTATTATTGAGGCCACTAAGAAAGTGCACTATTAGTATTCAGGTCACTATAGTTAATGTCTCCAAAAATAATAGTGCAATATTACCATTGGAGCACTATTGCTATTGGGGCCATTAAGCAGGTGCACTATTGCTATTGGAGCCAATAAGTGGGCGCACTATTGCAACTGGGGCCATTAGGGGCTAACCTCTTGGAAACGGAATACTCTTTTAAAACATTGCCAAGTATAACAAATAAATATCCCATACACACCCTCCCTCCCTATCCCACAAAAACCCAACTACCTCCCACCAACTCCCTCCCTATCCCACAAACCCCACCACCTCCCTCCATATCCCACGAACCCCCACCACCTCCCTCCCTATCCCACAAACCCCACCCCTCTCCCATATAACCTCTAGAACCTAACTTTTAAATTTTTACAAACAAATTTCCTATAATGCTAAATTCCTCTAACATTTTTGTGTTCGGAATTGCCTGTTCAGCAATTGCACTACCACAGCCAGACTTGGCGCTGGCTACTCTGGGTAGCAGAGGCTAGGGACCGCAGGTTTTCACCCTTTAACCCCTGTACAGGGATCTGGACTCTGCTGCTACGAATCCCTAGCTTGCATCTCCAGAGTAGTCGCTGACTGGTGGAGTAAGCAGGCAACAAAGAAAACAACAAGCCCTGGAGTCAGTAATGGGTAATCAGTGTAGATAAGCATCGGGCCAAATCAGATTTAACAAACAGAATCGCGATCAGTGAGTAAAACTAATTGCCATGATTGTTGCTCAAGGGCACTAAGGGGGAGCACTATTACTATTGGGGATGCACTATTATTGAGGCCACTAAGAAAGTGCACTATTAGTATTCAGGTCACTATAGTTAATGTCTCCAAAAATAATAGTGCAATATTACCATTGGAGCACGATTGCTATTGGGGCCATTAAGGAGGTGCACTATTGCTATTGGGGCCAATAAGTGGGCGCAGTGTTGCAATTGCGGCCATTAGGGGCTAACCTGTTGGAAACGAATACTCTTTTAAAACATTGCCAAGTTTAACATATAAATATCCCATACACACCCTCCCTCGCTATCCCACAAAAACCCAACTACCTCCCACCAACTCCCTCCCTATCCCACAAACCCCACCACCTCCCTCCCTATCCCACGAACCCCCACCACCTCCCTCCCTATCCCACAAACCGCACCCCTCTCCCATATAACCTCTAGAACCTAACTTTTAAATTTTTACAAACAAATTTCCTATAATGCTAAATTCCTCTAACATTTTTGTGTTCGGAATTGCCTGTTCAGCAATTGCACTACCACAGCCAGACTTGGCGCTGGCTACTCTGGGTAGCAGAGGCTAGGGACCGCAGGTTTTCACCCTTTAACCCCTGTACAGGGATCTGGACTCTGCTGCTACGAATCCCTAGCTTGCATCTCCAGAGTAGTCGCTGACTGGTGGAGTAAGCAGGCAACAAAGAAAACAACAAGCCCTGGAGTCAGTAATGGGTAATCAGTGTAGATAAGCATTGGGCCAAATCAGATTTAACAAACAGAATCAGGATCAGTGAGTAAAACTAATTGCCATGATTGTTGCTCAAGGGTACTAAGGGGGAGCACTATTACTATTGGGGATGCACTATTATTGAGGCCACTAAGAAAGTGCACTATTAGTATTCAGGTCACTATAGTTAATGTCTCCAAAAATAATAGTCCAATATTACCATTGGAGCACTATTGCTATTGGGGCCATTAAGGAGGTGCACTATTGCTATTGGGGCCAATAAGTGGGCGCACTATTGCAACTGGGGCCATTAGGGGCTAACCTGTTGGAAACGGAATACTCTTTTAAAACATTGCCAAGTTTAACATATAAATATCCCATACACACCCTCCCTCGCTATCCCACAAAAACCCAACTACCTCCCACCAACTCCCTCCCTATCCCACAAACCCCACCACCTCCCTCCCTATCCCACGAACCCCCACCACCTCCCTCCCTATCCCACAAACCCCACCCCTCTCCCATATAACCTCTAGAACCTACCTGTTAAATTTTTACAAACAAATTTCCTATAATGCTAAATTCCTCTAACATTTTTGTGTTCGGAATTGCCTGTTCAGCAATTGCACTACCACAGCCAGACTTGGCGCTGGCTACTCTGGGTAGCAGAGGCTAGGGACCGCAGGTTTTCACCCTTTAACCCCTGTACAGGGATCTGGACTCTGCTGCTACGAATCCCTAGCTTGCATCTCCAGAGTAGTCGCTGACTGGTGGAGTAAGCAGGCAACAAAGAAAACAACAAGCCCTGGAGTCAGTAATGGGTAATCAGTGTAGATAAGCATCGGGCCAAATCAGATTTAACAAACAGAATCAGGATCAGTGAGTAAAACTAATTGCCATGATTGTTGCTCAAGGGCACTAAGGGGGAGCACTATTACTATTGGGGATGCACTATTATTGAGGCCACTAAGAAAGTGCACTATTAGTATTCAGGTCACTATAGTTAATGTCTCCAAAAATAATAGTCCAATATTACCATTGGAGCACTATTGCTATTGGGGCCATTAAGGAGGTGCACTATTGCTATTGGGGCCAATAAGTGGGCGCACTATTGCAACTGGGGCCATTAGGGGCTAACCTGTTGGAAACGGAATACTCTTTTAAAACATTGCCAAGTTTAACATATAAATATCCCATACACACCCTCCCTCGCTATCCCACAAAAACCCAACTACCTCCCACCAACTCCCTCCCTATCCCACAAACCCCACCACCTCCCTCCCTATCCCACGAACCCCCACCACCTCCCTCCCTATCCCACAAACCCCACCCCTCTCCCATATAACCTCTAGAACCTACCTGTTAAATTTTTACAAACAAATTTCCTATAATGCTAAATTCCTCTAACATTTTTGTGTTCGGAATTGCCTGTTCAGCAATTGCACTACCACAGCCAGACTTGGCGCTGGCTACTCTGGGTAGCAGAGGCTAGGGACCGCAGGTTTTCACCCTTTAACCCCTGTACAGGGATCTGGACTCTGCTGCTACGAATCCCTAGCTTGCATCTCCAGAGTAGTCGCTGACTGGTGGAGTAAGCAGGCAACAAAGAAAACAACAAGCCCTGGAGTCAGTAATGGGTAATCAGTGTAGATAAGTATCGGGCCAAATCAGATTTAACAAACAGAATCAGCATCAGTGAGTAAAACTACTTGCCATGATTGTTGCTCAAGGGCACTAAGGGGGAGCACTATTACTATTGGGGATGCACTATTATTGAGGCCACTAAGAAAGTGCACTATTAGTATTCAGGTCACTATAGTTAATGTCTCCAAAAATAATAGTGCAATATTACCATTGGAGCACGATTGCTATTGGGGCCATTTAGGAGGTGCACTATTGCTATTGGGGCCAATAAGTGGGCGCAGTATTGCAATTGCGGCCATTAGGGGCTAACCTGTTGGAAACGGAATACTCTTTTAAAACATTGCCAAGTTTAACATATAAATATCCCATACACACCCTCCCTCGCTATCCCACAAAAACCCCACCACCTCCCACCAACTCCCTCCCTATCCCACAAACCCCACCACCTCCCTCCCTATCCCACGAACCCCCACCACCTCCCTCCCTATCCCACAAACCCCACCCCTCTCCCATATAACCTCTAGAACCTACCTGTTAAATTTTTACAAACAAATTTCCTATAATGCTAAATTCCTCTAACATTTTTGTGTTCGGAATTGCCTGTTCAGCAATTGCACTACCACAGCCAGACTTGGCGCTGGCTACTCTGGATAGCAGAGGCTAGGGACCGCAGGTTTTCACCCTTTAACCCCTGTACAGGGATCTGGACTCTGCTGCTACGAATCCCTAGCTTGCATCTCCAGAGTAGTCGCTGACTGGTGGAGTAAGCAGGCAACAAAGAAAAACACAAGCCCTGGAGTCAGTAATGGGTAATCAGTGTAGATAAGCATCGGGCCAAATCAGATTTAACAAACAGAATCAGGATCAGTGAGTAAAACTAATTGCCATGATTGTTGCTCAAGGGCACTAAGGGGGAGCACTATTACTATTGGGGATGCACTATTATTGAGGCCACTAAGAAAGTGCACTATTAGTATTCAGGTCACTATAGTTAATGTCTCCAAAAATAATAGTGCAATATTACCATTGGAGCACTATTGCTATTGGGGCCATTAAGGAGGTGCACTATTGCTATTGGGGCCAATAAGTGGGCGCACTATTGCAATTGGGGCCATTAGGGGCTAACCTGTTGGAAACGGAATACTCTTTTAAAACATTGCCAAGTTTAACAAATAAATATCCCATACACACCCTCCCTCCCTATCCCACAAAAACCCCACTACCTCCCACCAACTCCCTCCCTATCCCACAAACCCCACCACCTCCCTCCCTATCCCACGATCCCCCACCACCTCCCTCCCTATCCCACAAACCCCACCCCTCTCCCATATAACCTCTAGAACCTAACTTTTAAATTTTTACAAACAAATTTCCTATAATGCTAAATTCCTCTAACATTTTTGTGTTCGGAATTGCCTGTTCAGCAATTGCACTACCACAGCCAGACTTGGCGCTGGCTACTCTGGGTAGCAGAGGCTAGGGACCGCAGGTTTTCACCCTTTAACCCCTGTACAGGGATCTGGACTCTGCTGCTACGAATCCCTAGCTTGCATCTCCAGAGTAGTCGCTGACTGGTGGAGTAAGCAGGCAACAAAGAAAACAACAAGCCTTGGAGTCAGTAATGGGTAATCAGTGTAGATAAACATTGGGCCAAATCAGATTTAACAAACAGAATCAGCATCAGTGAGTAAAACTACTTGCCATGATTGTTGCTCAAGGGCACTAAGGGGGAGCACTATTACTATTGGGGATGCACTATTATTGAGGCCACTAAGAAAGTGCACTATTAGTATTCAGGTCACTATAGTTAATGTCTCCAAAAATAATAGTGCAATATTACCATTGGAGCACTATTGCTATTGGGGCCATTAAGGAGGTGCACTATTGCTATTGGGGCCAATAAGTGGGCGCACTATTGCAATTGGGGCCATTAGGGGCTAACCTGTTGGAAACGGAATACTCTTTTAAAACATTGCCAAGTTTAACAAATAAATATCCCATACACACCCTCCCTCCCTATCCCACAAAAACCCAACTACCTCCCACCAACTCCCTCCCTATCCCACAAACCCCACCACCTCCCTCCCTATCCCACGAACCCCCACCACCTCCCTCCCTATCCCACAAACCCCACCCCTCTCCCATATAACCTCTAGAACCTAACTTTTAAATTTTTACAAACAAATTTCCTATAATGCTAAATTCCTCTAACATTTTTGTGTTCGGAATTGCCTGTTCAGCAATTGCACTACCACAGCCAGACTTGGCGCTGGCTACTCTGGGTAGCAGAGGCTAGGGACCGCAGGTTTTCACCCTTTAACCCCTGTACAGGGATCTGGACTCTGCTGCTACGAATCCCTAGCTTGCATCTCCAGAGTAGTCGCTGACTGGTGGAGTAAGCAGGCAACAAAGAAAACAACAAGCCCTGGAGTCAGTAATGGGTAATCAGTGTAGATAAGCATCGGGCCAAATCAGATTTAACAAACAGAATCAGGATCAGTGAGTAAAACTAATTGCCATGATTGTTGCTCAAGGGCACTAAGGGGGAGCACTATTACTATTGGGGATGCACTATTATTGAGGCCACTAAGAAAGTGCACTATTAGTATTCAGGTCACTATAGTTAATGTCTCCAAAAATAATAGTGCAATATTACCATTGGAGCACGATTGCTATTGGGGCCATTAAGGAGGTGCACTATTGCTATTGGGGCAAATAAGTGGGCGCAGTGTTGCAATTGCGGCCATTAGGGGCTAACCTGTTGGAAACGGAATACTCTTTTAAAACATTGCCAAGTTTAACATATAAATATCCCATACACACCCTCCCTCGCTATCCCACAAAAACCCAACTACCTCCCACCAACTCCCTCCCTATCCCACAAACCCCACCACCTCCCTCCCTATCCCACGAACGCCCACCACCTCCCTCCCTATCCCACAAACCCTACCCCTCTCCCATAGAACCTCTCAAACCTAACTTTTAATTTTTACAAACACATTTTCTATAATGCTAAATTCCTCTAACATTTTTGTGTTCGGAATTGCCTGTTCAGCAATTGCACTACCACAGCCAGACTTGGCGCTGGCTACTCTGGGTAGCAGAGGCTAGGGACCGCAGGTTTTCAGCCTTTAACCCCTGTACAGGGATCTGGACTCTGCTGCTACGAATCCCTAGCTTGCATCTCCAGAGTAGTCGCTGACTGGTGGAGTAAGCAGGCAACAAAGAAAACAACAAGCCCTGTAGTCAGTAATGGATAATCAGTGTAGATAAGCATTGGGCCAAATCAGATTTAACAAACAGAATCAGCATCAGTGAGTAAAACTACTTGCCATGATTGTTGCTCAAGGGCACTAAGGGGGAGCACTATTACTATTGGGGATGCACTCTTATTGAGGCCACTAAGAAAGTGCACTATTAGTATTCAGGTCACTATAGTTAATGTCTCCAAAAATAATAGTGCAATATTACCATTGGAGCACTATTGCTATTGGGGCCATTAAGGAGGTGCACTATTGCTATTGGGGCCAATAAGTGGGCGCACTATTGCAATTGCGGCCATTAGGGGCTAACCTGTTGGAAACGGAATACTCTTTTAAAACATTGCCAAGTTTAACAAATAAATATCCCATACACACCCTCCCTCCCTATCCCACAAAAACCCCACTACCTCCCACCAACTCCCTCCCTATCCCACAAACCCCACCACCTCCCTCCCTATCCCACGATCCCCCACCACCTCCCTCCCTATCCCACAAACCCCACCCCTCTCCCATATAACCTCTAGAACCTAACTTTTAAATTTTTACAAACAAATTTCCTATAATGCTAAATTCCTCTAACATTTTTGTGTTCGGAATTGCCTGTTCAGCAATTGCACTACCACAGCCAGACTTGGCGCTGGCTACTCTGGGTAGCAGAGGCTAGGGACCGCAGGTTTTCACCCTTTAACCCCTGTACAGGGATCTGGACTCTGCTGCTACGAATCCCTAGCTTGCATCTCCAGAGTAGTCGCTGACTGGTGGAGTAAGCAGGCAACAAAGAAAACAACAAGCCCTGGAGTCAGTAATGGGTAATCAGTGTAGATAAGCATCGGGCCAAATCAGATTTAACAAACAGAATCAGGATCAGTGAGTAAAACTAATTGCCATGATTGTTGCTCAAGGGCACTAAGGGGGAGCACTATTACTATTGGGGATGCACTATTATTGAGGCCACTAAGAAAGTGCACTATTAGTATTCAGGTCACTATAGTTAATGTCTCCAAAAATAATAGTGCAATATTACCATTGGAGCACGATTGCTATTGGGGCCATTAAGGAGGTGCACTATTGCTATTGGGGCAAATAAGTGGGCGCAGTGTTGCAATTGCGGCCATTAGGGGCTAACCTGTTGGAAACGGAATACTCTTTTAAAACATTGCCAAGTTTAACATATAAATATCCCATACACACCCTCCCTCGCTATCCCACAAAAACCCAACTACCTCCCACCAACTCCCTCCCTATCCCACAAACCCCACCACCTCCCTCCCTATCCCACGATCCCCCACCACCTCCCTCCCTATCCCACAAACCCCACCCCTCTCCCATATAACCTCTAGAACCTAACTTTTAAATTTTTACAAACAAATTTCCTATAATGCTAAATTCCTCTAACATTTTTGTGTTCGGAATTGCCTGTTCAGCAATTGCACTACCACAGCCAGACTTGGCGCTGGCTACTCTGGGTAGCAGAGGCTAGGGACCGCAGGTTTTCACCCTTTAACCCCTGTACAGGGATCTGGACTCTGCTGCTACGAATCCCTAGCTTGCATCTCCAGAGTAGTCGCTGACTGGTGGAGTAAGCAGGCAACAAAGAAAACAACAAGCCCTGGAGTCAGTAATGGGTAATCAGTGAAGATAAGCATTGGGCCAAATCAGATTTAACAAACAGAATCAGCATCAGTGAGTAAAACTACTTGCCATGATTGTTGCTCAAGGGCACTAAGGGGGAGCACTATTACTATTGAGGATGCACTATTATTGAGGCCACTAAGAAAGTGCACTATTAGTATTCCGGTCACTATAGTTAATGTCTCCAAAAATAATAGTGCAATATTACCATTGGAGCAGTATTGCTATTGGGGCCATTAAGGAGGTGCACTATTGCTATTGGGGCCAATAAGTGGGCACACTATTGCAATTGGGGCCATTAGGGGCTAACCTGTTGGAAACGGAATACTCTTTTAAAACATTGCCAAGTTTAACAAATAAATATCCCATACACACCCTCCCTCCCTATCCCACAAAAACCCCACTACCTCCCGCCAACTCCTTCCCTATCCCACAAACCCCACCACCTCCCTCCCTATCCCACGAACCCCCACCACCTCCCTCCCTATCCCACAAACCCCACCCCTCTCCCATATAACCGCTAGAACCTAACTTTTAAATTTTTACAAACAAATTTCCTATAATGCTAAATTCCTCTAACATTTTTGTGTTCGGAATTGCCTGTTCAGCAATTGCACTACCACAGCCAGACTTGGCGCTGGCTACTCTGGGTAGCAGAGGCTAGGGACCGCAGGTTTTCACCCTTTAACCCCTGTACAGGGATCTGGACTCTGCTGCTACGAATCCCTAGCTTGCATCTCCAGAGTAGTCGCTGACTGGTGGAGTAAGCAGGCAACAAAGAAAACAACAAGCCCTGGAGTCAGTAATGGGTAATCAGTGTAGATAAGCATCGGGCCAAATCAGATTTAACAAACAGAATCAGGATCAGTGAGTAAAACTAATTGCCATGATTGTTGCTCAAGGGCACTAAGGGGGAGCACTATTACTATTGGGGATGCACTATTATTGAGGCCACTAAGAAAGTGCACTATTAGTATTCAGGTCACTATAGTTAATGTCTCCAAAAATAATAGTGCAATATTACCATTGGAGCACTATTGCTATTGGGGCCATTAAGGAGGTGCACTATTGCTATTGGGGCCAATAAGTGGGCGCACTATTGCAATTGGGGCCATTAGGGGCTAACCTGTTGGAAACGGAATACTCTTTTAAAACATTGCCAAGTTTAACAAATAAATATCCCATACACACCCTCCCTCCCTATCCCACAAAAACCCCACTACCTCCCACCAACTCCCTCCCTATCCCACAAACCCCACCACCTCCCTCCCTATCCCACGATCCCCCACCACCTCCCTCCCTATCCCACAAACCCCACCCCTCTCCCATATAACCTCTAGAACCTAACTTTTAAATTTTTACAAACAAATTTCCTATAATGCTAAATTCCTCTAACATTTTTGTGTTCGGAATTGCCTGTTCAGCAATTGCACTACCACAGCCAGACTTGGCGCTGGCTACTCTGGGTAGCAGAGGCTAGGGACCGCAGGTTTTCACCCTTTAACCCCTGTACAGGGATCTGGACTCTGCTGCTACGAATCCCTAGCTTGCATCTCCAGAGTAGTCGCTGACTGGTGGAGTAAGCAGGCAACAAAGAAAACAACAAGCCTTGGAGTCAGTAATGGGTAATCAGTGTAGATAAACATTGGGCCAAATCAGATTTAACAAACAGAATCAGCATCAGTGAGTAAAACTACTTGCCATGATTGTTGCTCAAGGGCACTAAGGGGGAGCACTATTACTATTGGGGATGCACTATTATTGAGGCCACTAAGAAAGTGCACTATTAGTATTCAGGTCACTATAGTTAATGTCTCCAAAAATAATAGTGCAATATTACCATTGGAGCACTATTGCTATTGGGGCCATTAAGGAGGTGCACTATTGCTATTGGGGCCAATAAGTGGGCGCACTATTGCAATTGGGGCCATTAGGGGCTAACCTGTTGGAAACGGAATACTCTTTTAAAACATTGCCAAGTTTAACAAATAAATATCCCATACACACCCTCCCTCCCTATCCCACAAAAACCCAACTACCTCCCACCAACTCCCTCCCTATCCCACAAACCCCACCACCTCCCTCCCTATCCCACGAACCCCCACCACCTCCCTCCCTATCCCACAAACCCCACCCCTCTCCCATATAACCTCTAGAACCTAACTTTTAAATTTTTACAAACAAATTTCCTATAATGCTAAATTCCTCTAACATTTTTGTGTTCGGAATTGCCTGTTCAGCAATTGCACTACCACAGCCAGACTTGGCGCTGGCTACTCTGGGTAGCAGAGGCTAGGGACCGCAGGTTTTCACCCTTTAACCCCTGTACAGGGATCTGGACTCTGCTGCTACGAATCCCTAGCTTGCATCTCCAGAGTAGTCGCTGACTGGTGGAGTAAGCAGGCAACAAAGAAAACAACAAGCCCTGGAGTCAGTAATGGGTAATCAGTGTAGATAAGCATCGGGCCAAATCAGATTTAACAAACAGAATCAGGATCAGTGAGTAAAACTAATTGCCATGATTGTTGCTCAAGGGCACTAAGGGGGAGCACTATTACTATTGGGGATGCACTATTATTGAGGCCACTAAGAAAGTGCACTATTAGTATTCAGGTCACTATAGTTAATGTCTCCAAAAATAATAGTGCAATATTACCATTGGAGCACGATTGCTATTGGGGCCATTAAGGAGGTGCACTATTGCTATTGGGGCAAATAAGTGGGCGCAGTGTTGCAATTGCGGCCATTAGGGGCTAACCTGTTGGAAACGGAATACTCTTTTAAAACATTGCCAAGTTTAACATATAAATATCCCATACACACCCTCCCTCGCTATCCCACAAAAACCCAACTACCTCCCACCAACTCCCTCCCTATCCCACAAACCCCACCACCTCCCTCCCTATCCCACGAACGCCCACCACCTCCCTCCCTATCCCACAAACCCTACCCCTCTCCCATAGAACCTCTCAAACCTAACTTTTAATTTTTACAAACACATTTTCTATAATGCTAAATTCCTCTAACATTTTTGTGTTCGGAATTGCCTGTTCAGCAATTGCACTACCACAGCCAGACTTGGCGCTGGCTACTCTGGGTAGCAGAGGCTAGGGACCGCAGGTTTTCAGCCTTTAACCCCTGTACAGGGATCTGGACTCTGCTGCTACGAATCCCTAGCTTGCATCTCCAGAGTAGTCGCTGACTGGTGGAGTAAGCAGGCAACAAAGAAAACAACAAGCCCTGTAGTCAGTAATGGATAATCAGTGTAGATAAGCATTGGGCCAAATCAGATTTAACAAACAGAATCAGCATCAGTGAGTAAAACTACTTGCCATGATTGTTGCTCAAGGGCACTAAGGGGGAGCACTATTACTATTGGGGATGCACTCTTATTGAGGCCACTAAGAAAGTGCACTATTAGTATTCAGGTCACTATAGTTAATGTCTCCAAAAATAATAGTGCAATATTACCATTGGAGCACTATTGCTATTGGGGCCATTAAGGAGGTGCACTATTGCTATTGGGGCCAATAAGTGGGCGCACTATTGCAATTGCGGCCATTAGGGGCTAACCTGTTGGAAACGGAATACTCTTTTAAAACATTGCCAAGTTTAACAAATAAATATCCCATACACACCCTCCCTCCCTATCCCACAAAAACCCCACTACCTCCCACCAACTCCCTCCCTATCCCACAAACCCCACCACCTCCCTCCCTATCCCACGATCCCCCACCACCTCCCTCCCTATCCCACAAACCCCACCCCTCTCCCATATAACCTCTAGAACCTAACTTTTAAATTTTTACAAACAAATTTCCTATAATGCTAAATTCCTCTAACATTTTTGTGTTCGGAATTGCCTGTTCAGCAATTGCACTACCACAGCCAGACTTGGCGCTGGCTACTCTGGGTAGCAGAGGCTAGGGACCGCAGGTTTTCACCCTTTAACCCCTGTACAGGGATCTGGACTCTGCTGCTACGAATCCCTAGCTTGCATCTCCAGAGTAGTCGCTGACTGGTGGAGTAAGCAGGCAACAAAGAAAACAACAAGCCCTGGAGTCAGTAATGGGTAATCAGTGTAGATAAGCATCGGGCCAAATCAGATTTAACAAACAGAATCAGGATCAGTGAGTAAAACTAATTGCCATGATTGTTGCTCAAGGGCACTAAGGGGGAGCACTATTACTATTGGGGATGCACTATTATTGAGGCCACTAAGAAAGTGCACTATTAGTATTCAGGTCACTATAGTTAATGTCTCCAAAAATAATAGTGCAATATTACCATTGGAGCACGATTGCTATTGGGGCCATTAAGGAGGTGCACTATTGCTATTGGGGCAAATAAGTGGGCGCAGTGTTGCAATTGCGGCCATTAGGGGCTAACCTGTTGGAAACGGAATACTCTTTTAAAACATTGCCAAGTTTAACATATAAATATCCCATACACACCCTCCCTCGCTATCCCACAAAAACCCAACTACCTCCCACCAACTCCCTCCCTATCCCACAAACCCCACCACCTCCCTCCCTATCCCACGATCCCCCACCACCTCCCTCCCTATCCCACAAACCCCACCCCTCTCCCATATAACCTCTAGAACCTAACTTTTAAATTTTTACAAACAAATTTCCTATAATGCTAAATTCCTCTAACATTTTTGTGTTCGGAATTGCCTGTTCAGCAATTGCACTACCACAGCCAGACTTGGCGCTGGCTACTCTGGGTAGCAGAGGCTAGGGACCGCAGGTTTTCACCCTTTAACCCCTGTACAGGGATCTGGACTCTGCTGCTACGAATCCCTAGCTTGCATCTCCAGAGTAGTCGCTGACTGGTGGAGTAAGCAGGCAACAAAGAAAACAACAAGCCCTGGAGTCAGTAATGGGTAATCAGTGAAGATAAGCATTGGGCCAAATCAGATTTAACAAACAGAATCAGCATCAGTGAGTAAAACTACTTGCCATGATTGTTGCTCAAGGGCACTAAGGGGGAGCACTATTACTATTGAGGATGCACTATTATTGAGGCCACTAAGAAAGTGCACTATTAGTATTCCGGTCACTATAGTTAATGTCTCCAAAAATAATAGTGCAATATTACCATTGGAGCAGTATTGCTATTGGGGCCATTAAGGAGGTGCACTATTGCTATTGGGGCCAATAAGTGGGCACACTATTGCAATTGGGGCCATTAGGGGCTAACCTGTTGGAAACGGAATACTCTTTTAAAACATTGCCAAGTTTAACAAATAAATATCCCATACACACCCTCCCTCCCTATCCCACAAAAACCCCACTACCTCCCGCCAACTCCTTCCCTATCCCACAAACCCCACCACCTCCCTCCCTATCCCACGAACCCCCACCACCTCCCTCCCTATCCCACAAACCCCACCCCTCTCCCATATAACCGCTAGAACCTAACTTTTAAATTTTTACAAACAAATTTCCTATAATGCTAAATTCCTCTAACATTTTTGTGTTCGGAATTGCCTGTTCAGCAATTGCACTACCACAGCCAGACTTGGCGCTGGCTACTCTGGGTAGCAGAGGCTAGGGACCGCAGGTTTTCACCCTTTAACCCCTGTACAGGGATCTGGACTCTGCTGCTACGAATCCCTAGCTTGCATCTCCAGAGTAGTCGCTGACTGGTGGAGTAAGCAGGCAACAAAGAAAACAACAAGCCCTGGAGTCAGTAATGGGTAATCAGTGTAGATAAGCATCGGGCCAAATCAGATTTAACAAACAGAATCAGGATCAGTGAGTAAAACTAATTGCCATGATTGTTGCTCAAGGGCACTAAGGGGGAGCACTATTACTATTGGGGATGCACTATTATTGAGGCCACTAAGAAAGTGCACTATTAGTATTCAGGTCACTATAGTTAATGTCTCCAAAAATAATAGTGCAATATTACCATTGGAGCACGATTGCTATTGGGGCCATTAAGGAGGTGCACTATTGCTATTGGGGCCAATAAGTGGGCGCAGTGTTGCAATTGCGGCCATTAGGGGCTAACCTGTTGGAAACGGAATACTCTTTTAAAACATTGCCAAGTTTAACATATAAATATCCCATACACACCCTCCCTCGCTATCCCACAAAAACCCAACTACCTCCCACCAACTCCCTCCCTATCCCACAAACCCCACCACCTCCCTCCCTATCCCACGAACGCCCACCACCTCCCTCCCTATCCCACAAACCCTACCCCTCTCCCATAGAACCTCTCAAACCTAACTTTTAATTTTTACAAACACATTTTCTATAATGCTAAATTCCTCTAACATTTTTGTGTTCGGAATTGCCTGTTCAGCAATTGCACTACCACAGCCAGACTTGGCGCTGGCTACTCTGGGTAGCAGAGGCTAGGGACCGCAGGTTTTCAGCCTTTAACCCCTGTACAGGGATCTGGACTCTGCTGCTACGAATCCCTAGCTTGCATCTCCAGAGTAGTCGCTGACTGGTGGAGTAAGCAGGCAACAAAGAAAACAACAAGCCCTGTAGTCAGTAATGGATAATCAGTGTAGATAAGCATTGGGCCAAATCAGATTTAACAAACAGAATCAGCATCAGTGAGTAAAACTACTTGCCATGATTGTTGCTCAAGGGCACTAAGGGGGAGCACTATTACTATTGGGGATGCACTCTTATTGAGGCCACTAAGAAAGTGCACTATTAGTATTCAGGTCACTATAGTTAATGTCTCCAAAAATAATAGTGCAATATTACCATTGGAGCACTATTGCTATTGGGGCCATTAAGGAGGTGCACTATTGCTATTGGGGCCAATAAGTGGGCGCACTATTGCAATTGCGGCCATTAGGGGCTAACCTGTTGGAAACGGAATACTCTTTTAAAACATTGCCAAGTTTAACAAATAAATATCCCATACACACCCTCCCTCCCTATCCCACAAAAACCCCACTACCTCCCACCAACTCCCTCCCTATCCCACAAACCCCACCACCTCCCTCCCTATCCCACGATCCCCCACCACCTCCCTCCCTATCCCACAAACCCCACCCCTCTCCCATATAACCTCTAGAACCTAACTTTTAAATTTTTACAAACAAATTTCCTATAATGCTAAATTCCTCTAACATTTTTGTGTTCGGAATTGCCTGTTCAGCAATTGCACTACCACAGCCAGACTTGGCGCTGGCTACTCTGGGTAGCAGAGGCTAGGGACCGCAGGTTTTCACCCTTTAACCCCTGTACAGGGATCTGGACTCTGCTGCTACGAATCCCTAGCTTGCATCTCCAGAGTAGTCGCTGACTGGTGGAGTAAGCAGGCAACAAAGAAAACAACAAGCCCTGGAGTCAGTAATGGGTAATCAGTGTAGATAAGCATCGGGCCAAATCAGATTTAACAAACAGAATCAGGATCAGTGAGTAAAACTAATTGCCATGATTGTTGCTCAAGGGCACTAAGGGGGAGCACTATTACTATTGGGGATGCACTATTATTGAGGCCACTAAGAAAGTGCACTATTAGTATTCAGGTCACTATAGTTAATGTCTCCAAAAATAATAGTGCAATATTACCATTGGAGCACGATTGCTATTGGGGCCATTAAGGAGGTGCACTATTGCTATTGGGGCAAATAAGTGGGCGCAGTGTTGCAATTGCGGCCATTAGGGGCTAACCTGTTGGAAACGGAATACTCTTTTAAAACATTGCCAAGTTTAACATATAAATATCCCATACACACCCTCCCTCGCTATCCCACAAAAACCCAACTACCTCCCACCAACTCCCTCCCTATCCCACAAACCCCACCACCTCCCTCCCTATCCCACGATCCCCCACCACCTCCCTCCCTATCCCACAAACCCCACCCCTCTCCCATATAACCTCTAGAACCTAACTTTTAAATTTTTACAAACAAATTTCCTATAATGCTAAATTCCTCTAACATTTTTGTGTTCGGAATTGCCTGTTCAGCAATTGCACTACCACAGCCAGACTTGGCGCTGGCTACTCTGGGTAGCAGAGGCTAGGGACCGCAGGTTTTCACCCTTTAACCCCTGTACAGGGATCTGGACTCTGCTGCTACGAATCCCTAGCTTGCATCTCCAGAGTAGTCGCTGACTGGTGGAGTAAGCAGGCAACAAAGAAAACAACAAGCCCTGGAGTCAGTAATGGGTAATCAGTGAAGATAAGCATTGGGCCAAATCAGATTTAACAAACAGAATCAGCATCAGTGAGTAAAACTACTTGCCATGATTGTTGCTCAAGGGCACTAAGGGGGAGCACTATTACTATTGAGGATGCACTATTATTGAGGCCACTAAGAAAGTGCACTATTAGTATTCCGGTCACTATAGTTAATGTCTCCAAAAATAATAGTGCAATATTACCATTGGAGCAGTATTGCTATTGGGGCCATTAAGGAGGTGCACTATTGCTATTGGGGCCAATAAGTGGGCACACTATTGCAATTGGGGCCATTAGGGGCTAACCTGTTGGAAACGGAATACTCTTTTAAAACATTGCCAAGTTTAACAAATAAATATCCCATACACACCCTCCCTCCCTATCCCACAAAAACCCCACTACCTCCCGCCAACTCCTTCCCTATCCCACAAACCCCACCACCTCCCTCCCTATCCCACGAACCCCCACCACCTCCCTCCCTATCCCACAAACCCCACCCCTCTCCCATATAACCGCTAGAACCTAACTTTTAAATTTTTACAAACAAATTTCCTATAATGCTAAATTCCTCTAACATTTTTGTGTTCGGAATTGCCTGTTCAGCAATTGCACTACCACAGCCAGACTTGGCGCTGGCTACTCTGGGTAGCAGAGGCTAGGGACCGCAGGTTTTCACCCTTTAACCCCTGTACAGGGATCTGGACTCTGCTGCTACGAATCCCTAGCTTGCATCTCCAGAGTAGTCGCTGACTGGTGGAGTAAGCAGGCAACAAAGAAAACAACAAGCCTTGGAGTCAGTAATGGGTAATCAGTGTAGATAAGCATTGGGCCAAATCAGATTTAACAAACAGAATCAGCATCAGTGAGTAAAACTACTTGCCATGATTGTTGCTCAAGGGCACTAAGGGGGAGCACTATTACTATTGGGGATGCACTATTATTGAGGCCACTAAGAAAGTGCACTATTAGTATTCAGGTCACTATAGTTAATGTCTCCAAAAATAATAGTGCAATATTACCATTGGAGCACTATTGCTATTGGGGCCATTAAGCAGGTGCACTATTGCTATTGGAGCCAATAAGTGGGCGCACTATTGCAACTGGGGCCATTAGGGGCTAACCTCTTGGAAACGGAATACTCTTTTAAAACATTGCCAAGTATAACAAATAAATATCCCATACACACCCTCCCTCCCTATCCCACAAAAACCCAACTACCTCCCACCAACTCCCTCCCTATCCCACAAACCCCACCACCTCCCTCCATATCCCACGAACCCCCACCACCTCCCTCCCTATCCCACAAACCCCACCCCTCTCCCATATAACCTCTAGAACCTAACTTTTAAATTTTTACAAACAAATTTCCTATAATGCTAAATTCCTCTAACATTTTTGTGTTCGGAATTGCCTGTTCAGCAATTGCACTACCACAGCCAGACTTGGCGCTGGCTACTCTGGGTAGCAGAGGCTAGGGACCGCAGGTTTTCACCCTTTAACCCCTGTACAGGGATCTGGACTCTGCTGCTACGAATCCCTAGCTTGCATCTCCAGAGTAGTCGCTGACTGGTGGAGTAAGCAGGCAACAAAGAAAACAACAAGCCCTGGAGTCAGTAATGGGTAATCAGTGTAGATAAGCATCGGGCCAAATCAGATTTAACAAACAGAATCGCGATCAGTGAGTAAAACTAATTGCCATGATTGTTGCTCAAGGGCACTAAGGGGGAGCACTATTACTATTGGGGATGCACTATTATTGAGGCCACTAAGAAAGTGCACTATTAGTATTCAGGTCACTATAGTTAATGTCTCCAAAAATAATAGTGCAATATTACCATTGGAGCACGATTGCTATTGGGGCCATTAAGGAGGTGCACTATTGCTATTGGGGCCAATAAGTGGGCGCAGTGTTGCAATTGCGGCCATTAGGGGCTAACCTGTTGGAAACGAATACTCTTTTAAAACATTGCCAAGTTTAACATATAAATATCCCATACACACCCTCCCTCGCTATCCCACAAAAACCCAACTACCTCCCACCAACTCCCTCCCTATCCCACAAACCCCACCACCTCCCTCCCTATCCCACGAACCCCCACCACCTCCCTCCCTATCCCACAAACCGCACCCCTCTCCCATATAACCTCTAGAACCTAACTTTTAAATTTTTACAAACAAATTTCCTATAATGCTAAATTCCTCTAACATTTTTGTG
This sequence comes from Eleutherodactylus coqui, assembly GCF_035609145.1. Lineage (NCBI taxonomy): Eukaryota > Metazoa > Chordata > Amphibia > Anura > Eleutherodactylidae > Eleutherodactylus > Eleutherodactylus coqui. Next base: position 152,518,502 of record NC_089839.1, on the reverse strand, counting down.
TTCGGAATTGCCTGTTCAGCAATTGCACTACCACAGCCAGACTTGGCGCTGGCTACTCTGGGTAGCAGAGGCTAGGGACCGCAGGTTTTCACCCTTTAACCCCTGTACAGGGATCTGGACTCTGCTGCTACGAATCCCTAGCTTGCATCTCCAGAGTAGTCGCTGACTGGTGGAGTAAGCAGGCAACAAAGAAAACAACAAGCCCTGGAGTCAGTAATGGGTAATCAGTGTAGATAAGCATCGGGCCAAATCAGATTTAACAAACAGAATCAGGATCAGTGAGTAAAACTAATTGCCATGATTGTTGCTCAAGGGCACTAAGGGGGAGCACTATTACTATTGGGGATGCACTATTATTGAGGCCACTAAGAAAGTGCACTATTAGTATTCAGGTCACTATAGTTAATGTCTCCAAAAATAATAGTGCAATATTACCATTGGAGCACTATTGCTATTGGGGCCATTAAGCAGGTGCACTATTGCTATTGGAGCCAATAAGTGGGCGCACTATTGCAACTGGGGCCATTAGGGGCTAACCTCTTGGAAACGGAATACTCTTTTAAAACATTGCCAAGTATAACAAATAAATATCCCATACACACCCTCCCTCCCTATCCCACAAAAACCCAACTACCTCCCACCAACTCCCTCCCTATCCCACAAACCCCACCACCTCCCTCCATATCCCACGAACCCCCACCACCTCCCTCCCTATCCCACAAACCCCACCCCTCTCCCATATAACCTCTAGAACCTAACTTTTAAATTTTTACAAACAAATTTCCTATAATGCTAAATTCCTCTAACATTTTTGTGTTCGGAATTGCCTGTTCAGCAATTGCACTACCACAGCCAGACTTGGCGCTGGCTACTCTGGGTAGCAGAGGCTAGGGACCGCAGGTTTTCACCCTTTAACCCCTGTACAGGGATCTGGACTCTGCTGCTACGAATCCCTAGCTTGCATCTCCAGAGTAGTCGCTGACTGGTGGAGTAAGCAGGCAACAAAGAAAACAACAAGCCCTGGAGTCAGTAATGGGTAATCAGTGTAGATAAGCATCGGGCCAAATCAGATTTAACAAACAGAATCGCGATCAGTGAGTAAAACTAATTGCCATGATTGTTGCTCAAGGGCACTAAGGGGGAGCACTATTACTATTGGGGATGCACTATTATTGAGGCCACTAAGAAAGTGCACTATTAGTATTCAGGTCACTATAGTTAATGTCTCCAAAAATAATAGTGCAATATTACCATTGGAGCACGATTGCTATTGGGGCCATTAAGGAGGTGCACTATTGCTATTGGGGCCAATAAGTGGGCGCAGTGTTGCAATTGCGGCCATTAGGGGCTAACCTGTTGGAAACGAATACTCTTTTAAAACATTGCCAAGTTTAACATATAAATATCCCATACACACCCTCCCTCGCTATCCCACAAAAACCCAACTACCTCCCACCAACTCCCTCCCTATCCCACAAACCCCACCACCTCCCTCCCTATCCCACGAACCCCCACCACCTCCCTCCCTATCCCACAAACCGCACCCCTCTCCCATATAACCTCTAGAACCTAACTTTTAAATTTTTACAAACAAATTTCCTATAATGCTAAATTCCTCTAACATTTTTGTGTTCGGAATTGCCTGTTCAGCAATTGCACTACCACAGCCAGACTTGGCGCTGGCTACTCTGGGTAGCAGAGGCTAGGGACCGCAGGTTTTCACCCTTTAACCCCTGTACAGGGATCTGGACTCTGCTGCTACGAATCCCTAGCTTGCATCTCCAGAGTAGTCGCTGACTGGTGGAGTAAGCAGGCAACAAAGAAAACAACAAGCCCTGGAGTCAGTAATGGGTAATCAGTGTAGATAAGCATCGGGCCAAATCAGATTTAACAAACAGAATCAGGATCAGTGAGTAAAACTAATTGCCATGATTGTTGCTCAAGGGCACTAAGGGGGAGCACTATTACTATTGGGGATGCACTATTATTGAGGCCACTAAGAAAGTGCACTATTAGTATTCAGGTCACTATAGTTAATGTCTCCAAAAATAATAGTGCAATATTACCATTGGAGCACTATTGCTATTGGGGCCATTAAGCAGGTGCACTATTGCTATTGGAGCCAATAAGTGGGCGCACTATTGCAACTGGGGCCATTAGGGGCTAACCTCTTGGAAACGGAATACTCTTTTAAAACATTGCCAAGTATAACAAATAAATATCCCATACACACCCTCCCTCCCTATCCCACAAAAACCCAACTACCTCCCACCAACTCCCTCCCTATCCCACAAACCCCACCACCTCCCTCCATATCCCACGAACCCCCACCACCTCCCTCCCTATCCCACAAACCCCACCCCTCTCCCATATAACCTCTAGAACCTAACTTTTAAATTTTTACAAACAAATTTCCTATAATGCTAAATTCCTCTAACATTTTTGTGTTCGGAATTGCCTGTTCAGCAATTGCACTACCACAGCCAGACTTGGCGCTGGCTACTCTGGGTAGCAGAGGCTAGGGACCGCAGGTTTTCACCCTTTAACCCCTGTACAGGGATCTGGACTCTGCTGCTACGAATCCCTAGCTTGCATCTCCAGAGTAGTCGCTGACTGGTGGAGTAAGCAGGCAACAAAGAAAACAACAAGCCCTGGAGTCAGTAATGGGTAATCAGTGTAGATAAGCATCGGGCCAAATCAGATTTAACAAACAGAATCGCGATCAGTGAGTAAAACTAATTGCCATGATTGTTGCTCAAGGGCACTAAGGGGGAGCACTATTACTATTGGGGATGCACTATTATTGAGGCCACTAAGAAAGTGCACTATTAGTATTCAGGTCACTATAGTTAATGTCTCCAAAAATAATAGTGCAATATTACCATTGGAGCACGATTGCTATTGGGGCCATTAAGGAGGTGCACTATTGCTATTGGGGCCAATAAGTGGGCGCAGTGTTGCAATTGCGGCCATTAGGGGCTAACCTGTTGGAAACGAATACTCTTTTAAAACATTGCCAAGTTTAACATATAAATATCCCATACACACCCTCCCTCGCTATCCCACAAAAACCCAACTACCTCCCACCAACTCCCTCCCTATCCCACAAACCCCACCACCTCCCTCCCTATCCCACGAACCCCCACCACCTCCCTCCCTATCCCACAAACCGCACCCCTCTCCCATATAACCTCTAGAACCTAACTTTTAAATTTTTACAAACAAATTTCCTATAATGCTAAATTCCTCTAACATTTTTGTGTTCGGAATTGCCTGTTCAGCAATTGCACTACCACAGCCAGACTTGGCGCTGGCTACTCTGGGTAGCAGAGGCTAGGGACCGCAGGTTTTCACCCTTTAACCCCTGTACAGGGATCTGGACTCTGCTGCTACGAATCCCTAGCTTGCATCTCCAGAGTAGTCGCTGACTGGTGGAGTAAGCAGGCAACAAAGAAAACAACAAGCCCTGGAGTCAGTAATGGGTAATCAGTGTAGATAAGCATTGGGCCAAATCAGATTTAACAAACAGAATCAGGATCAGTGAGTAAAACTAATTGCCATGATTGTTGCTCAAGGGCACTAAGGGGGAGCACTATTACTATTGGGGATGCACTATTATTGAGGCCACTAAGAAAGTGCACTATTAGTATTCAGGTCACTATAGTTAATGTCTCCAAAAATAATAGTCCAATATTACCATTGGAGCACTATTGCTATTGGGGCCATTAAGGAGGTGCACTATTGCTATTGGGGCCAATAAGTGGGCGCACTATTGCAACTGGGGCCATTAGGGGCTAACCTGTTGGAAACGGAATACTCTTTTAAAACATTGCCAAGTTTAACATATAAATATCCCATACACACCCTCCCTCGCTATCCCACAAAAACCCAACTACCTCCCACCAACTCCCTCCCTATCCCACAAACCCCACCACCTCCCTCCCTATCCCACGAACCCCCACCACCTCCCTCCCTATCCCACAAACCCCACCCCTCTCCCATATAACCTCTAGAACCTACCTGTTAAATTTTTACAAACAAATTTCCTATAATGCTAAATTCCTCTAACATTTTTGTGTTCGGAATTGCCTGTTCAGCAATTGCACTACCACAGCCAGACTTGGCGCTGGCTACTCTGGGTAGCAGAGGCTAGGGACCGCAGGTTTTCACCCTTTAACCCCTGTACAGGGATCTGGACTCTGCTGCTACGAATCCCTAGCTTGCATCTCCAGAGTAGTCGCTGACTGGTGGAGTAAGCAGGCAACAAAGAAAACAACAAGCCCTGGAGTCAGTAATGGGTAATCAGTGTAGATAAGCATCGGGCCAAATCAGATTTAACAAACAGAATCAGGATCAGTGAGTAAAACTAATTGCCATGATTGTTGCTCAAGGGCACTAAGGGGGAGCACTATTACTATTGGGGATGCACTATTATTGAGGCCACTAAGAAAGTGCACTATTAGTATTCAGGTCACTATAGTTAATGTCTCCAAAAATAATAGTCCAATATTACCATTGGAGCACTATTGCTATTGGGGCCATTAAGGAGGTGCACTATTGCTATTGGGGCCAATAAGTGGGCGCACTATTGCAACTGGGGCCATTAGGGGCTAACCTGTTGGAAACGGAATACTCTTTTAAAACATTGCCAAGTTTAACATATAAATATCCCATACACACCCTCCCTCGCTATCCCACAAAAACCCAACTACCTCCCACCAACTCCCTCCCTATCCCACAAACCCCACCACCTCCCTCCCTATCCCACGAACCCCCACCACCTCCCTCCCTATCCCACAAACCCCACCCCTCTCCCATATAACCTCTAGAACCTACCTGTTAAATTTTTACAAACAAATTTCCTATAATGCTAAATTCCTCTAACATTTTTGTGTTCGGAATTGCCTGTTCAGCAATTGCACTACCACAGCCAGACTTGGCGCTGGCTACTCTGGGTAGCAGAGGCTAGGGACCGCAGGTTTTCACCCTTTAACCCCTGTACAGGGATCTGGACTCTGCTGCTACGAATCCCTAGCTTGCATCTCCAGAGTAGTCGCTGACTGGTGGAGTAAGCAGGCAACAAAGAAAACAACAAGCCCTGGAGTCAGTAATGGGTAATCAGTGTAGATAAGTATCGGGCCAAATCAGATTTAACAAACAGAATCAGCATCAGTGAGTAAAACTACTTGCCATGATTGTTGCTCAAGGGCACTAAGGGGGAGCACTATTACTATTGGGGATGCACTATTATTGAGGCCACTAAGAAAGTGCACTATTAGTATTCAGGTCACTATAGTTAATGTCTCCAAAAATAATAGTGCAATATTACCATTGGAGCACGATTGCTATTGGGGCCATTTAGGAGGTGCACTATTGCTATTGGGGCCAATAAGTGGGCGCAGTATTGCAATTGCGGCCATTAGGGGCTAACCTGTTGGAAACGGAATACTCTTTTAAAACATTGCCAAGTTTAACATATAAATATCCCATACACACCCTCCCTCGCTATCCCACAAAAACCCCACCACCTCCCACCAACTCCCTCCCTATCCCACAAACCCCACCACCTCCCTCCCTATCCCACGAACCCCCACCACCTCCCTCCCTATCCCACAAACCCCACCCCTCTCCCATATAACCTCTAGAACCTACCTGTTAAATTTTTACAAACAAATTTCTTATAATGCTAAATTCCTCTAACATTTTTGTGTTCGGAATTGCCTGTTCAGCAATTGCACTACCACAGCCAGACTTGGCGCTGGCTACTCTGGGTAGCAGAGGCTAGGGACCGCAGGTTTTCACCCTTTAACCCCTGTACAGGGATCTGGACTCTGCTGCTACGAATCCCTAGCTTGCATCTCCAGAGTAGTCGCTGACTGGTGGAGTAAGCAGGCAACAAAGAAAAACACAAGCCCTGGAGTCAGTAATGGGTAATCAGTGTAGATAAGCATCGGGCCAAATCAGATTTAACAAACAGAATCAGGATCAGTGAGTAAAACTAATTGCCATGATTGTTGCTCAAGGGCACTAAGGGGGAGCACTATTACTATTGGGGATGCACTATTATTGAGGCCACTAAGAAAGTGCACTATTAGTATTCAGGTCACTATAGTTAATGTCTCCAAAAATAATAGTGCAATATTACCATTGGAGCACTATTGCTATTGGGGCCATTAAGGAGGTGCACTATTGCTATTGGGGCCAATAAGTGGGCGCACTATTGCAATTGGGGCCATTAGGGGCTAACCTGTCGGAAACGGAATACTCTTTTAAAACATTGCCAAGTTTAACAAATAAATATCCCATACACACCCTCCCTCCCTATCCCACAAAAACCCCACTACCTCCCACCAACTCCCTCCCTATCCCACAAACCCCACCACCTCCCTCCCTATCCCACGATCCCCCACCACCTCCCTCCCTATCCCACAAACCCCACCCCTCTCCCATATAACCTCTAGAACCTAACTTTTAAATTTTTACAAACAAATTTCCTATAATGCTAAATTCCTCTAACATTTTTGTGTTCGGAATTGCCTGTTCAGCAATTGCACTACCACAGCCAGACTTGGCGCTGGCTACTCTGGGTAGCAGAGGCTAGGGACCGCAGGTTTTCACCCTTTAACCCCTGTACAGGGATCTGGACTCTGCTGCTACGAATCCCTAGCTTGCATCTCCAGAGTAGTCGCTGACTGGTGGAGTAAGCAGGCAACAAAGAAAACAACAAGCCTTGGAGTCAGTAATGGGTAATCAGTGTAGATAAACATTGGGCCAAATCAGATTTAACAAACAGAATCAGCATCAGTGAGTAAAACTACTTGCCATGATTGTTGCTCAAGGGCACTAAGGGGGAGCACTATTACTATTGGGGATGCACTATTATTGAGGCCACTAAGAAAGTGCACTATTAGTATTCAGGTCACTATAGTTAATGTCTCCAAAAATAATAGTGCAATATTACCATTGGAGCACTATTGCTATTGGGGCCATTAAGGAGGTGCACTATTGCTATTGGGGCCAATAAGTGGGCGCACTATTGCAATTGGGGCCATTAGGGGCTAACCTGTTGGAAACGGAATACTCTTTTAAAACATTGCCAAGTTTAACAAATAAATATCCCATACACACCCTCCCTCCCTATCCCACAAAAACCCAACTACCTCCCACCAACTCCCTCCCTATCCCACAAACCCCACCACCTCCCTCCCTATCCCACGAACCCCCACCACCTCCCTCCCTATCCCACAAACCCCACCCCTCTCCCATATAACCTCTAGAACCTAACTTTTAAATTTTTACAAACAAATTTCCTATAATGCTAAATTCCTCTAACATTTTTGTGTTCGGAATTGCCTGTTCAGCAATTGCACTACCACAGCCAGACTTGGCGCTGGCTACTCTGGGTAGCAGAGGCTAGGGACCGCAGGTTTTCACCCTTTAACCCCTGTACAGGGATCTGGACTCTGCTGCTACGAATCCCTAGCTTGCATCTCCAGAGTAGTCGCTGACTGGTGGAGTAAGCAGGCAACAAAGAAAACAACAAGCCCTGGAGTCAGTAATGGGTAATCAGTGTAGATAAGCATCGGGCCAAATCAGATTTAACAAACAGAATCAGGATCAGTGAGTAAAACTAATTGCCATGATTGTTGCTCAAGGGCACTAAGGGGGAGCACTATTACTATTGGGGATGCACTATTATTGAGGCCACTAAGAAAGTGCACTATTAGTATTCAGGTCACTATAGTTAATGTCTCCAAAAATAATAGTGCAATATTACCATTGGAGCACGATTGCTATTGGGGCCATTAAGGAGGTGCACTATTGCTACTGGGGCCAATAAGTGGGCGCAGTATTGCAATTGCGGCCATTAGGGGCAAACCTGTTGGAAACGGAATACTCTTTTAAAACATTGCCAAGTTTAACATATAAATATCCCATACACACCCTCCCTCGCTATCCCACAAAAACCCAACTACCTCCCACCAACTCCCTGCCTATCCCACAAACCCCACCACCTCCCTCCCTATCCCACGAACCCCCACCACCTCCCTCCCTATCCCACAAACCCCACCCCTCTCCCATATAACCTCTAGAACCTACCTGTTAAATTTTTACAAACAAATTTCCTATAATGCTAAATTCCTCTAACATTTTTGTGTTCGGAATTGCCTGTTCAGCAATTGCACTACCACAGCCAGACTTGGCGCTGGCTACTCTGGGTAGCAGAGGCTAGGGACCGCAGGTTTTCACCCTTTAACCCCTGTACAGGGATCTGGACTCTGCTGCTACGAATCCCTAGCTTGCATCTCCAGAGTAGTCGCTGACTGGTGGAGTAAGCAGGCAACAAAGAAAACAACAAGCCCTGGAGTCAGTAATGGGTAATCAGTGTAGATAAGCATTGGGCCAAATCAGATTTAACAAACAGAATCAGCATCAGTGAGTAAAACTACTTGCCATGATTGTTGCTCAAGGGCACTAAGGGGGAGCACTATTACTATTGGGGATGCACTATTATTGAGGCCACTAAGAAAGTGCACTATTAGTATTCAGGTCACTATAGTTAATGTCTCCAAAAATAATAGTCCAATATTACCATTGGAGCACTATTGCTATTGGGGCCATTAAGGAGGTGCACTATTGCTATTGGGGCCAATAAGTGGGCGCACTATTGCAACTGGGGCCATTAGGGGCTAACCTCTTGGAAACGGAATACTCTTTTAAAACATTGCCAAGTATAACAAATAAATATCCCATACACACCCTCCCTCCCTATCCCACAAAAACCCAACTACCTCCCACCAACTCCCTCCCTATCCCACAAACCCCACCACCTCCCTCCATATCCCACGAACCCCCACCACCTCCCTCCCTATCCCACAAACCCCACCCCTCTCCCATATAACCTCTAGAACCTAACTTTTAAATTTTTACAAACAAATTTCCTATAATGCTAAATTCCTCTAACATTTTTGTGTTCGGAATTGCCTGTTCAGCAATTGCACTACCACAGCCAGACTTGGCGCTGGCTACTCTGGGTAGCAGAGGCTAGGGACCGCAGGTTTTCACCCTTTAACCCCTGTACAGGGATCTGGACTCTGCTGCTACGAATCCCTAGCTTGCATCTCCAGAGTAGTCGCTGACTGGTGGAGTAAGCAGGCAACAAAGAAAAAAACAAGCCCTGGAGTCAGTAATGGGTAATCAGTGTAGATAAGCATCGGGCCAAATCAGATTTAACAAACAGAATCAGGATCAGTGAGTAAAACTACTTGCCATGATTGTTGCTCAAGGGCACTAAGGGGGAGCACTATTACTATTGGGGATGCACTATTATTGAGGCCACTAAGAAAGTGCACTATTAGTATTCAGGTCACTATAGTTAATGTCTCCAAAAATAATAGTGCAATATTACCATTGGAGCACGATTGCTATTGGGGCCATTAAGGAGGTGCACTATTGCTACTGGGGCCAATAAGTGGGCGCAGTATTGCAATTGCGGCCATTAGGGGCAAACCTGTTGGAAACGGAATACTCTTTTAAAACATTGCCAAGTTTAACATATAAATATCCCATACACACCCTCCCTCGCTATCCCACAAAAACCCAACTACCTCCCACCAACTCCCTGCCTATCCCACAAACCCCACCACCTCCCTCCCTATCCCACGAACCCCCACCACCTCCCTCCCTATCCCACAAACCCCACCCCTCTCCCATATAACCTCTAGAACCTACCTGTTAAATTTTTACAAACAAATTTCCTATAATGCTAAATTCCTCTAACATTTTTGTGTTCGGAATTGCCTGTTCAGCAATTGCACTACCACAGCCAGACTTGGCGCTGGCTACTCTGGGTAGCAGAGGCTAGGGACCGCAGGTTTTCACCCTTTAACCCCTGTACAGGGTTCTGGACTCTGCTGCTACGAATCCCTAGCTTGCATCTCCAGAGTAGTCGCTGACTGGTGGAGTAAGCAGGCAACAAAGAAAACAACAAGCCCTGGAGTCAGTAATGGGTAATCAGTGTAGATAAGCATTGGGCCAAATCAGATTTAACAAACAGAATCAGCATCAGTGAGTAAAACTACTTGCCATGATTGTTGCTCAAGGGCACTAAGGGGGAGCACTATTACTATTGGGGATGCACTATTATTGAGGCCACTAAGAAAGTGCACTATTAGTATTCAGGTCACTATAGTTAATGTCTCCAAAAATAATAGTCCAATATTACCATTGGAGCACTATTGCTATTGGGGCCATTAAGGAGGTGCACTATTGCTATTGGGGCCAATAAGTGGGCGCACTATTGCAACTGGGGCCATTAGGGGCTAACCTCTTGGAAACGGAATACTCTTTTAAAACATTGCCAAGTATAACAAATAAATATCCCATACACACCCTCCCTCCCTATCCCACAAAAACCCAACTACCTCCCACCAACTCCCTGCCTATCCCACAAACCCCACCACCTCCCTCCATATCCCACGAACCCCCACCACCTCCCTCCCTATCCCACAAACCCCACCCCTCTCCCATATAACCTCTAGAACCTAACTTTTAAATTTTTACAAACAAATTTCCTATAATGCTAAATTCCTCTAACATTTTTGTGTTCGGAATTGCCTGTTCAGCAATTGCACTACCACAGCCAGACTTGGCGCTGGCTACTCTGGGTAGCAGAGGCTAGGGACCGCAGGTTTTCACCCTTTAACCCCTGTACAGGGATCTGGACTCTGCTGCTACGAATCCCTAGCTTGCATCTCCAGAGTAGTCGCTGACTGGTGGAGTAAGCAGGCAACAAAGAAAAAAACAAGCCCTGGAGTCAGTAATGGGTAATCAGTGTAGATAAGCATCGGGCCAAATCAGATTTAACAAACAGAATCAGGATCAGTGAGTAAAACTAATTGCCATGATTGTTGCTCAAGGGCACTAAGGGGGAGCACTATTACTATTGGGGATGCACTATTATTGAGGCCACTAAGAAAGTGCACTATTAGTATTCAGGTCACTATAGTTAATGTCTCCAAAAATAATAGTGCAATATTACCATTGGAGCACGATTGCTATTGGGGCCATTAAGGAGGTGCACTATTGCTATTGGGGCCAATAAGTGGGCGCAGTATTGCAAGTGCGGCGATTAGGGGCAAACCTGTTGGAAACGGAATACTCTTATAAAACATTGCCAAGTTTAACATATAAATATCCCATACACACCCTCCCTCGCTATCCCACAAAAACCCAACTACCTCCCACCAACTCCCTGCCTATCCCACAAACCCCACCACCTCCCTCCCTATCCCACGAACCCCCACCACCTCCCTCCCTATCCCACAAACCCCACCCCTCTCCCAAATAACCTCTAGAACCTACCTGTTAAATTTTTACAAACAAATTTCCTATAATGCTAAATTCCTCTAACATTTTTGTGTTCGGAATTGCCTGTTCAGCAATTGCACTACCACAGCCAGACTTGGCGCTGGCTACTCTGGGTAGCAGAGGCTAGGGACCGCAGGTTTTCACCCTTTAACCCCTGTACAGGGATCTGGACTCTGCTGCTACGAATCCCTAGCTTGCATCTCCAGAGTAGTCGCTGACTGGTGGAGTAAGCAGGCAACAAAGAAAACAACAAGCCCTGGAGTCAGTAATGGGTAATCAGTGTAGATAAGCATCGGGCCAAATCAGATTTAACAAACAGAATCAGCATCAGTGAGTAAAACTACTTGCCATGATTGTTGCTCAAGGGCACTAAGGGGGAGCACTATTACTATTGGGGATGCACTATTATTGAGGCCACTAAGAAAGTGCACTATTAGTATTCAGGTCACTATAGTTAATGTCTCCAAAAATAATAGTCCAATATTACCATTGGAGCACTATTGCTATTGGGGCCATTAAGGAGGTGCACTATTGCTATTGGGGCCAATAAGTGGGCGCACTATTGCAACTGGGGCCATTAGGGGCTAACCTCTTGGAAACGGAATACTCTTTTAAAACATTGCCAAGTATAACAAATAAATATCCCATACACACCCTCCCTCCCTATCCCACAAAAACCCAACTACCTCCCACCAACTCCCTCCCTATCCCACAAACCCCACCACCTCCCTCCATATCCCACGAACCCCCACCACCTCCCTCCCTATCCCACAAACCCCACCCCTCTCCCATATAACCTCTAGAACCTAACTTTTAAATTTTTACAAACAAATTTCCTATAATGCTAAATTCCTCTAATATTTTTGTGTTCGGAATTGCCTGTTCAGCAATTGCACTACCACAGCCAGACTTGGCGCTGGCTACTCTGGGTAGCAGAGGCTAGGGACCGCAGGTTTTCACCCTTTAACCCCTGTACAGGGATCTGGACTCTGCTGCTACGAATCCCTAGCTTGCATCTCCAGAGTAGTCGCTGACTGGTGGAGTAAGCAGGCAACAAAGAAAACAACAAGCCCTGGAGTCAGTAATGAGTAATCAGTGTAGATAAGCATCGGGCCAAATCAGATTTAACAAACAGAATCAGGATCAGTGAGTAAAACTACTTGCCATGATTGTTGCTCAAGGGCACTAAGGGGGAGCACTATTACTATTGGGGATGCACTATTATTGAGGCCACTAAGAAAGTGCACTATTAGTATTCAGGTCACTATAGTTAATGTCTCCAAAAATAATAGTGCAATATTACCATTGGAGCACGATTGCTATTGGGGCCATTAAGGAGGTGCACTATTGCTATTGGGGCCAATAAGTGGGCGCAGTATTGCAATTGCGGCCATTAGGGGCAAACCTGTTGGAAACGGAATACTCTTTTAAAACATTGCCAAGTTTAACATATAAATATCCCATACACACCCTCCCTCGCTATCCCACAAAAACCCAACTACCTCCCACCAACTCCCTGCCTATCCCACAAACCCCACCACCTCCCTCCCTATCCCACGAACCCCCACCACCTCCCTCCCTATCCCACAAACCCCACCCCTCTCCCATATAACCTCTAGAACCTACCTGTTAAATTTTTACAAACAAATTTCCTATAATGCTAAATTCCTCTAACATTTTTGTGTTCGGAATTGCCTGTTCAGCAATTGCACTACCACAGCCAGACTTGGCGCTGGCTACTCTGGGTAGCAGAGGCTAGGGACCGCAGGTTTTCACCCTTTAACCCCTGTACAGGGATCTGGACTCTGCTGCTACGAATCCCTAGCTTGCATCTCCAGAGTAGTCGCTGACTGGTGGAGTAAGCAGGCAACAAAGAAAACAACAAGCCCTGGAGTCAGTAATGGGTAATCAGTGTAGATAAGCATTGGGCCAAATCAGATTTAACAAACAGAATCAGCATCAGTGAGTAAAACTACTTGCCATGATTGTTGCTCAAGGGCACTAAGGGGGAGCACTATTACTATTGGGGATGCACTATTATTGAGGCCACTAAGAAAGTGCACTATTAGTATTCAGGTCACTATAGTTAATGTCTCCAAAAATAATAGTCCAATATTACCATTGGAGCACTATTGCTATTGGGGCCATTAAGGAGGTGCACTATTGCTATTGGGGCCAATAAGTGGGCGCACTATTGCAACTGGGGCCATTAGGGGCTAACCTCTTGGAAACGGAATACTCTTTTAAAACATTGCCAAGTTTAACATATAAATATCCCATACACACCCTCCCTCCCTATCCCACAAAAACCCCACTACCTCCCACCAACTCCCTCCCTATCCCACAAACCCCACCACCTCCCTCCCTATCCCACGAACCCCCACCACCTCCCTCCCTATCCCACAAACCCTATCCCTCTCCCATATAACCTCTAGAACCTAACTTTTAATTTTTACAAACACATTTTCTATCATGCTAAATTCCTCTAACATTTTTGTGTTCGGAATTGCCTGTTCAGCAATTGCACTACCACAGCCAGACTTGGCGCTGGCTACTCTGGGTAGCAGAGGCTAGGGACCGCAGGTTTTCACCCTTTAACCCCTGTACAGGGATCTGGACTCTGCTGCTACGAATCCCTAGCTTGCATCTCCAGAGTAGTCGCTGACTGGTGGAGTAAGCAGGCAACAAAGAAAACAACAAGCCCTGGAGTCAGTAATGGGTAATCAGTGTAGATAAGCATCGGGCCAAATCAGATTTAACAAACAGAATCAGGATCAGTGAGTAAAACTAATTGCCATGATTGTTGCTCAAGGGCACTAAGGGGGAGCACTATTACTATTGGGGATGCACTATTATTGAGGCCACTAAGAAAGTGCACTATTAGTATTCAGGTCACTATAGTTAATGTCTCCAAAAATAATAGTGCAATATTACCATTGGAGCACTATTGCTATTGGGGCCATTAAGGAGGTGCACTATTGCTATTGGGGCCAATAAGTGGGCGCAGTATTTCAATTGCGGCCATTAGGGGCTAACCTGTTGGAAACGGAATACTCTTTTAAAACATTGCCAAGTTTAACATATAAATATCCCATACACACCCTCCCTCCCTATCCCACAAAAACCCCACTACCTCCCACCAACTCCCTCCCTATCCCACAAACCCCACCACCTCCCTCCCTTTCCCACGAACCCCCACCACCTCCCTCCCTATCCCACAAACCCCACCCCTCTCCCATATAACCTCTCAAACCTAACTTTTAATTTTTACAAACACATTTTCTATCATGCTAAATTCCTCTAACACTTTTGTGTTCGGAATTGCCTGTTCAGCAATTGCACTACCACAGCCAGACTTGGCGCTGGCTACTCTGGGTAGCAGAGGCTAGGGACCGCAGGTTTTCACCCTTTAACCCCTGTACAGGGATCTGGACTCTGCTGCTACGAATCCCTAGCTTGCATCTCCAGAGTAGTCGCTGACTGGTGGAGTTAGCAGGCAACAAAGAAAACAACAAGCCCTGGAGTCAGTAATGGGTAATCAGTGTAGATAAGCATTGGGCCAAATCAGATTTACCAAACAGAATCAGCATCAGTGAGTAAAACTACTTGCCATGATTGTTGCTCAAGGGCACTAAGGGGGAGCACTATTACTATTGGGGATGCACTATTATTGAGGCCACTAAGAAAGTGCACTATTAGTATTCAGGTCACTATAGTTAATGTCTCCAAAAATAATAGTGCAATATTACCATTGGAGCACTATTGCTATTGGGGCCATTAAGGAGGTGCACTATTGCTATTGGGGCCAATAAGTGGGCGCACTATTGCAACTGGGGCCATTAGGGGCTAACCTCTTGGAAACGGAATACTCTTTTAAAACATTGCCAAGTATAACAAATAAATATCCCATACACACCCTCCCTCCCTATCCTACAAAAACCCAACTACCTCCCACCAACTCCCTCCCTATCCCACAAACCCCACCACCTCCCTCCCTATCCCACAAACCCCACCCCTCTCCCATATAACCTCTAGAACCTAACTTTTAAATTTTTACAAACAAATTTCCTATAATGCTAAATTCCTCTAACATTTTTGTGTTCGGAATTGCCTGTTCAGCAATTGCACTACCACAGCCAGACTTGGCGCTGGCTACTCTGGGTAGCAGAGGCTAGGGACCGCAGGTTTTCACCCTTTAACCCCTGTACAGGGATCTGGACTCTGCTGCTACGAATCCCTAGCTTGCATCTCCAGAGTAGTCGCTGACTGGTGGAGTAAGCAGGCAACAAAGAAAACAACAAGCCCTGGAGTCAGTAATGGGTAATCAGTGTAGATAAGCATCGGGCCAAATCAGATTTAACAAACAGAATCAGGATCAGTGAGTAAAACTAATTGCCATGATTGTTGCTCAAGGGCACTAAGGGGGAGCACTATTACTATTGGGGATGCACTATTATTGAGGCCACTAAGAAAGTGCACTATTAGTATTCAGGTCACTATAGTTAATGTCTCCAAAAATAATAGTGCAATATTACCATTGGAGCACGATTGCTATTGGGGCCATTAAGGAGGTGCACTATTGCTATTGGGGCCAATAAGTGGGCGCAGTATTGAAATTGCGGCCATTAGGGGCTAACCTGTTGGAAACGGAATACTCTTTTAAAACATTGCCAAGTTTAACATATAAATATCCCATACACACCCTCCCTCCCTATCCCACAAAAACCCAACTACCTCCCGCCAACTCCCTCCCTATCCCACAAACCCCACCACCTCCCTACCTATCCCACGAACCCCCACCACCTCCCTCCCTATCCCACAAACCCCACCCCTCTCCCATATAACCTCTAGAACCTAACTGTTAAATTTTTACAAACAAATTTCCTATAATGCTAAATTCCTCTAACATTTTTGTGTTCGGAATTGCCTGTTCAGCAATTGCACTACCACAGCCAGACTTGGCGCTGGCTACTCTGGGTAGCAGAGGCTAGGGACCGCAGGTTTTCACCCTTTAACCCCTGTACAGGGATCTGGACTCTGCTGCTACGAATCCCTAGCTTGCATCTCCAGAGTAGTCGCTGACTGGTGGAGTAAGCAGGCAACAAAGAAAACAACAAGCCCTGGAGTCAGTAATGGGTAATCAGTGTAGATAAGCATTGGGCCAAATCAGATTTAACAAACAGAATCAGCATCAGTGAGTAAAACTACTTGCCATGATTGTTGCTCAAGGGCACTAAGGGGGAGCACTATTACTATTGGGGATGCACTATTATTGAGGCCACTAAGAAAGTGCACTATTAGTATTCAGGTCACTATAGTTAATGTCTCCAAAAATAATAGTCCAATATTACCATTGGAGCACTATTGCTATTGGGGCCATTAAGGAGGTGCACTATTGCTATTGGGGCCAATAAGTGGGCGCACTATTGCGACTGGGGCCATTAGGGGCTAACCTCTTGGAAACGGAATACTCTTTTAAAACATTGCCAAGTATAACAAATAAATATCCCATACACACCCTCCCTCCCTATCCCACAAAAACCCAACTACCTCCCGCCAACTCCCTCCCTATCCCACAAACCCCACCACCTCCCTCCATATCCCACGAACCCCCACCACCTCCCTCCCTATCCCACAAACCCCACCCCTCTCCCATATAACCTCTAGAACCTAACTTTTAAATTTTTACAAACAAATTTCCTACAATGCTAAATTCCTCTAACATTTTTGTGTTCGGAATTGCCTGTTCAGCAATTGCACTACCACAGCCAGACTTGGCGCTGGCTACTCTGGGTAGCAGAGGCTAGGGACCGCAGGTTTTCACCCTTTAACCCCTGTACAGGGATCTGGACTCTGCTGCTACGAATCCCTAGCTTGCATCTCCAGAGTAGTCGCTGACTGGTGGAGTAAGCAGGCAACAAAGAAAACAACAAGCCCTGGAGTCAGTAATGGGTAATCAGTGTAGATAAGCATCGGGCCAAATCAGATTTAACAAACAGAATCAGGATCAGTGAGTAAAACTAATTGCCATGATTGTTGCTCAAGGGCACTAAGGGGGAGCACTATTACTATTGGGGATGCACTATTATTGAGGCCACTAAGAAAGTGCACTATTAGTATTCAGGTCACTATAGTTAATGTCTCCAAAAATAATAGTGCAATATTACCATTGGAGCACGATTGCTATTGGGGCCATTAAGGAGGTGCACTATTGCTATTGGGGCCAATAAGTGGGCGCAGTATTGCAATTGCGGCCATTAGGGGCTAACCTGTTGGAAACGGAATACTCTTTTAAAACATTGCCAAGTTTAACATATAAATATCCCATACACACCCTCCCTCCCTATCCCACAAAAACCCCACTACCTCCCACCAACTCCCTCCCTATCCCACAAACCCCACCAGCTCCCTCCCTTTCCCACGAACCCCCACCACCTCCCTCCCTATCCCACAAACCCCACCCCTCTCCCATATAACCTCTCAAACCTAACTTTTAATTTTTACAAACACATTTTCTATCATGCTAAATTCCTCTAACATTTTTGTGTTCGGAATTGCCTGTTCAGCAATTGCACTACCACAGCCAGACTTGGCGCTGGCTACTCTGGGTAGCAGAGGCTAGGGACCGCAAGTTTTCACCCTTTAACCCCTGTACAGGGATCTGGACTCTGCTGCTACGAATCCCTAGCTTGCATCTCCAGAGTAGTCGCTGACTGGTGGAGTTAGCAGGCAACAAAGAAAACAACAAGCCCTGGAGTCAGTAATGGGTAATCAGTGTAGATAAGCATTGGGCCAAATCAGATTTAACAAACAGAATCAGCATCAGTGAGTAAAACTACTTGCCATGATTGTTGCTCAAGGGCACTAAGGGGGAGCACTATTACTATTGGGGATGCACTATTATTGAGGCCACTAAGAAAGTGCACTATTAGTATTCAGGTCACTATAGTTAATGTCTCCAAAAATAATAGTGCAATATTACCATTGGAGCACTATTGCTATTGGGGCCATTAAGGAGGTGCACTATTGCTATTGGGGCCAATAAGTGGGCGCACTATTGCAACTGGGGCCATTAGGGGCTAACCTCTTGGAAACGGAATACTCTTTTAAAACATTGCCAAGTATAACAAATAAATATCCCATACACACCCTCCCTCCCTATCCCACAAAAACCCAACTACCTCCCACCAACTCCCTCCCTATCCCACAAACCCCACCACCTCCCTCCATATCCCACGAACCCCCACCACCTCCCTCCCTATCCCACAAACCCCACCCCTCTCCCATATAACCTCTAGAACCTAACTTTTAAATTTTTACAAACAAATTTCCTATAATGCTAAATTCCTCTAACATTTTTGTGTTCGGAATTGCCTGTTCAGCAATTGCACTACCACAGCCAGACTTGGCGCTGGCTACTCTGGGTAGCAGAGGCTAGGGACCGCAGGTTTTCACCCTTTAACCCCTGTACAGGGATCTGGACTCTGCTGCTACGAATCCCTAGCTTGCATCTCCAGAGTAGTCGCTGACTGGTGGAGTAAGCAGGCAACAAAGAAAACAACAAGCCCTGGAGTCAGTAATGGGTAATCAGTGTAGATAAGCATTGGGCCAAATCAGATTTAACAAACAGAATCAGCATCAGTGAGTAAAACTACTTGCCATGATTGTTGCTCAAGGGCACTAAGGGGGAGCACTATTACTATTGGGGATGCACTATTATTGAGGCCACTAAGAAAGTGCACTATTAGTATTCAGGTCACTATAGTTAATGTCTCCAAAAATAATAGTCCAATATTACCATTGGAGCACTATTGCTATTGGGGCCATTAAGGAGGTGCACTATTGCTATTGGGGCCAATAAGTGGGCGCAGTATTGCAATTGCGGCCATTAGGGGCTAACCTGTTGGAAACGGAATACTCTTTTAAAACATTGCCAAGTTTAACATATAAATATCCCATACACACCCTCCCTCCCTATCCCACAAAAACCCCACTACCTCCCACCAACTCCCTCCCTATCCCACAAACCCCACCACCTCCCTCCCTTTCCCACGAACCCCCACCACCTCCCTCCCTATCCCACAAACCCCACCCCTCTCCCATATAACCTCTCAAACCTAACTTTTAATTTTTACAAACACATTTTCTATCATGCTAAATTCCTCTAACATTTTTGTGTTCGGAATTGCCTGTTCAGCAATTGCACTACCACAGCCAGACTTGGCGCTGGCTACTCTGGGTAGCAGAGGCTAGGGACCGCAGGTTTTCACCCTTTAACCCCTGTACAGGGATCTGGACTCTGCTGATACGAATCCCTAGCTTGCATCTCCAGAGTAGTCGCTGACTGGTGGAGTAAGCAGGCAACAAAGAAAACAACAAGCCCTGGAGTCAGTAATGGGTAATCAGTGTAGATAAGCATCGGGCCAAATCAGATTTAACAAACAGAATCAGGATCAGTGAGTAAAACTAATTGCCATGATTGTTGCTCAAGGGCACTAAGGGGGAGCACTATTACTATTGGGGATGCACTATTATTGAGGCCACTAAGAAAGTGCACTATTAGTATTCAGGTCACTATAGTTAATGTCTCCAAAAATAATAGTGCAATATTACCATTGGAGCACGATTGCTATTGGGGCCATTAAGGAGGTGCACTATTGCTATTGGGGCCAATAAGTGGGCGCAGTATTGCAATTGCGGCCATTAGGGGCTAACCTGTTGGAAACGGAATACTCTTTTAAAACATTGCCAAGTTTAACATATAAATATCCCATACACACCCTCCCTCGCTATCCCACAAAAACCCAACTACATCCCACCAACTCCCTCCCTATCCCACAAACCCCACCACCTCCCTCCCTATCCCACGAACCCCCACCACCTCCCTCCCTATCCCACAAACCCCACCCCTCTCCCAAATAACCTCTAGAACCTACCTGTTAAATTTTCACAAACAAATATCCTATAATGCTAAATTCCTCTAACATTTTTGTGTTCGGAATTGCCTGTTCAGCAATTGCACTACCACAGCCAGACTTGGCGCTGGCTACTCTGGGTAGCAGAGGCTAGGGACCGCAGGTTTTCACCCTTTAACCCCTGTACAGGGATCTGGACTCTGCTGCTACGAATCCCTAGCTTGCATCTCCAGAGTAGTCGCTGACTGGTGGAGTAAGCAGGCAACAAAGAAAACAACAAGCCCTGGAGTCAGTAATGAGTAATCAGTGTAGATAAGCATCGGGCCAAATCAGATTTAACAAACAGAATCAGGATCAGTGAGTAAAACTACTTGCCATGATTGTTGCTCAAGGGCACTAAGGGGGAGCACTATTACTATTGGGGATGCACTATTATTGAGGCCACTAAGAAAGTGCACTATTAGTATTCAGGTCACTATAGTTAATGTCTCCAAAAATAATAGTGCAATATTACCATTGGAGCACGATTGCTATTGGGGCCATTAAGGAGGTGCACTATTGCTATTGGGGCCAATAAGTGGGCGCAGTATTGCAATTGCGGCCATTAGGGGCTAACCTGTTGGAAACGGAATACTCTTTTAAAACATTGCCAAGTTTAACATATAAATATCCCATACACACCCTCCCTCCCTATCCCACAAAAACCCCACTACCTCCCACCAACTCCCTCCCTATCCCACAAACCCCACCACCTCCCTCCCTTTCCCACGAACCCCCACCACCTCCCTCCCTATCCCACAAACCCCACCCCTCTCCCATATAACCTCTCAAACCTAACTTTTAATTTTTACAAACACATTTTCTATCATGCTAAATTCCTCTAACACTTTTGTGTTCGGAATTGCCTGTTCAGCAATTGCACTACCACAGCCAGACTTGGCGCTGGCTACTCTGGGTAGCAGAGGCTAGGGACCGCAGGTTTTCACCCTTTAACCCCTGTACAGGGATCTGGACTCTGCTGCTACGAATCCCTAGCTTGCATCTCCAGAGTAGTCGCTGACTGGTGGAGTTAGCAGGCAACAAAGAAAACAACAAGCCCTGGAGTCAGTAATGGGTAATCAGTGTAGATAAGCATTGGGCCAAATCAGATTTAACAAACAGAATCAGCATCAGTGAGTAAAACTACTTGCCATGATTGTTGCTCAAGGGCACTAAGGGGGAGCACTATTACTATTGGGGATGCACTATTATTGAGGCCACTAAGAAAGTGCACTATTAGTATTCAGGTCACTATAGTTAATGTCTCCAAAAATAATAGTGCAATATTACCATTGGAGCACTATTGCTATTGGGGCCATTAAGGAGGTGCACTATTGCTATTGGGGCCAATAAGTGGGCGCACTATTGCAACTGGGGCCATTAGGGGCTAACCTCTTGGAAACGGAATACTCTTTTAAAACATTGCCAAGTATAACAAATAAATATCCCATACACACCCTCCCTCCCTATCCTACAAAAACCCAACTACCTCCCACCAACTCCCTCCCTATCCCACAAACCCCACCACCTCCCTCCATACCCCACGAACCCCCACCACCTCCCTCCCTATCCCACAAACCCCACCCCTCTCCCATATAACCTCTAGAACCTAACTTTTAAATTTTTACAAACAAATTTCCTATAATGCTAAATTCCTCTAACATTTTTGTGTTCGGAATTGCCTGTTCAGCAATTGCACTACCACAGCCAGACTTGGCGCTGGCTACTCTGGGTAGCAGAGGCTAGGGACCGCAGGTTTTCACCCTTTAACCCCTGTACAGGGATCTGGACTCTGCTGATACGAATCCCTAGCTTGCATCTCCAGAGTAGTCGCTGACTGGTGGAGTAAGCAGGCAACAAAGAAAACAACAAGCCCTGGAGTCAGTAATGGGTAATCAGTGTAGATAAGCATCGGGCCAAATCAGATTTAACAAACAGAATCAGGATCAGTGAGTAAAACTAATTGCCATGATTGTTGCTCAAGGGCACTAAGGGGGAGCACTATTACTATTGGGGATGCACTATTATTGAGGCCACTAAGAAAGTGCACTATTAGTATTCAGGTC
The DNA here is from genome assembly GCF_035609145.1 of Eleutherodactylus coqui. NCBI lineage: Eukaryota > Metazoa > Chordata > Amphibia > Anura > Eleutherodactylidae > Eleutherodactylus > Eleutherodactylus coqui. Next base: position 152,496,112 of record NC_089839.1, on the reverse strand, counting down.
ACTATAGTTAATGTCTCCAAAAATAATAGTGCAATATTACCATTGGAGCACGATTGCTATTGGGGCCATTAAGGAGGTGCACTATTGCTATTGGGGCCAATAAGTGGGCGCAGTATTGCAATTGCGGCCATTAGGGGCTAACCTGTTGGAAACGGAATACTCTTTTAAAACATTGCCAAGTTTAACATATAAATATCCCATACACACCCTCCCTCGCTATCCCACAAAAACCCAACTACCTCCCACCAACTCCCTCCCTATCCCACAAACCCCACCACCTCCCTCCCTATCCCACGAACCCCCACCACCTCCCTCCCTATCCCACAAACCCCACCCCTCTCCCAAATAACCTCTAGAACCTACCTGTTAAATTTTCACAAACAAATATCCTATAATGCTAAATTCCTCTAACATTTTTGTGTTCGGAATTGCCTGTTCAGCAATTGCACTACCACAGCCAGACTTGGCGCTGGCTACTCTGGGTAGCAGAGGCTAGGGACCGCAGGTTTTCACCCTTTAACCCCTGTACAGGGATCTGGACTCTGCTGCTACGAATCCCTAGCTTGCATCTCCAGAGTAGTCGCTGACTGGTGGAGTAAGCAGGCAACAAAGAAAACAACAAGCCCTGGAGTCAGTAATGAGTAATCAGTGTAGATAAGCATCGGGCCAAATCAGATTTAACAAACAGAATCAGGATCAGTGAGTAAAACTACTTGCCATGATTGTTGCTCAAGGGCACTAAGGGGGAGCACTATTACTATTGGGGATGCACTATTATTGAGGCCACTAAGAAAGTGCACTATTAGTATTCAGGTCACTATAGTTAATGTCTCCAAAAATAATAGTGCAATATTACCATTGGAGCACGATTGCTATTGGGGCCATTAAGGAGGTGCACTATTGCTATTGGGGCCAATAAGTGGGCGCAGTATTGCAATTGCGGCCATTAGGGGCTAACCTGTTGGAAACGGAATACTCTTTTAAAACATTGCCAAGTTTAACATATAAATATCCCATACACACCCTCCCTCCCTATCCCACAAAAACCCCACTACCTCCCACCAACTCCCTCCCTATCCCACAAACCCCACCACCTCCCTCCCTTTCCCACGAACCCCCACCACCTCCCTCCCTATCCCACAAACCCCACCCCTCTCCCATATAACCTCTCAAACCTAACTTTTAATTTTTACAAACACATTTTCTATCATGCTAAATTCCTCTAACACTTTTGTGTTCGGAATTGCCTGTTCAGCAATTGCACTACCACAGCCAGACTTGGCGCTGGCTACTCTGGGTAGCAGAGGCTAGGGACCGCAGGTTTTCACCCTTTAACCCCTGTACAGGGATCTGGACTCTGCTGCTACGAATCCCTAGCTTGCATCTCCAGAGTAGTCGCTGACTGGTGGAGTTAGCAGGCAACAAAGAAAACAACAAGCCCTGGAGTCAGTAATGGGTAATCAGTGTAGATAAGCATTGGGCCAAATCAGATTTACCAAACAGAATCAGCATCAGTGAGTAAAACTACTTGCCATGATTGTTGCTCAAGGGCACTAAGGGGGAGCACTATTACTATTGGGGATGCACTATTATTGAGGCCACTAAGAAAGTGCACTATTAGTATTCAGGTCACTATAGTTAATGTCTCCAAAAATAATAGTGCAATATTACCATTGGAGCACTATTGCTATTGGGGCCATTAAGGAGGTGCACTATTGCTATTGGGGCCAATAAGTGGGCGCACTATTGCAACTGGGGCCATTAGGGGCTAACCTCTTGGAAACGGAATACTCTTTTAAAACATTGCCAAGTATAACAAATAAATATCCCATACACACCCTCCCTCCCTATCCTAAAAAAACCCACCTACTTCCTACCAACTCTCTCCCTATCCCACAAACCCCACCACCTCCTTCCATACCCCACGAACCCCCACCACCTCCCTCCCTATCCCACAAACCCCACCCCTCTCCCATATAACCTCTAGAACCTAACTTTTAAATTTTTACAAACAAATTTCCTATAATGCTAAATTCCTCTAACATTTTTGTGTTCGGAATTGCCTGTTCAGCAATTGCACTACCACAGCCAGACTTGGCGCTGGCTACTCTGGGTAGCAGAGGCTAGGGACCGCAGGTTTTCACCCTTTAACCCCTGTACAGGGATCTGGACTCTGCTGCTACGAATCCCTAGCTTGCATCTCCAGAGTAGTCGCTGACTGGTGGAGTAAGCAGGCAACAAAGAAAACAACAAGCCCTGGAGTCAGTAATGGGTAATCAGTGTAGATAAGCATTGGGCCAAATCAGATTTAACAAACAGAATCAGGATCAGTGAGTAAAACTAATTGCCATGATTGTTGCTCAAGGGCACTAAGGGGGAGCACTAGTACTATTGGGGATGCACTATTATTGAGGCCACTAAGAAAGTGCACTATTAGTATTCAGGTCACTATAGTTAATGTCTCCAAAAATAATAGTGCAATATTACCATTGGAGCACGATTGCTATTGGGGCCATTAAGGAGGTGCACTATTGCTATTGGGGCCAATAAGTGGGCGCAGTATTGAAATTGCGGCCATTAGGGGCTAACCTGTTGGAAACGGAATACTCTTTTAAAACATTGCCAAGTTTAACATATAAATATCCCATACACACCCTCCCTCCCTATCCCACAAAAACCCAACTACCTCCCGCCAACTCCCTCCCTATCCCACAAACCCCACCACCTCCCTACCTATCCCACGAACCCCCACCACCTCCCTCCCTATCCCACAAACCCCACCCCTCTCCCATATAACCTCTAGAACCTAACTGTTAAATTTTTACAAACAAATTTCCTATAATGCTAAATTCCTCTAACATTTTTGTGTTCGGAATTGCCTGTTCAGCAATTGCACTACCACAGCCAGACTTGGCGCTGGCTACTCTGGGTAGCAGAGGCTAGGGACCGCAGGTTTTCACCCTTTAACCCCTGTACAGGGATCTGGACTCTGCTGCTACGAATCCCTAGCTTGCATCTCCAGAGTAGTCGCTGACTGGTGGAGTAAGCAGGCAACAAAGAAAACAACAAGCCCTGGAGTCAGTAATGGGTAATCAGTGTAGATAAGCATTGGGCCAAATCAGATTTAACAAACAGAATCAGCATCAGTGAGTAAAACTACTTGCCATGATTGTTGCTCAAGGGCACTAAGGGGGAGCACTATTACTATTGGGGATGCACTATTATTGAGGCCACTAAGAAAGTGCACTATTAGTATTCAGGTCACTATAGTTAATGTCTCCAAAAATAATAGTCCAATATTACCATTGGAGCACTATTGCTATTGGGGCCATTAAGGAGGTGCACTATTGCTATTGGGGCCAATAAGTGGGCGCACTATTGCGACTGGGGCCATTACGGGCTAACCTCTTGGAAACGGAATACTCTTTTAAAACATTGCCAAGTATAACAAATAAATATCCCATACACACCCTCCCTCCCTATCCCACAAAAACCCAACTACCTCCCGCCAACTCCCTCCCTATCCCACAAACCCCACCACCTCCCTCCATATCCCACGAACCCCCACCACCTCCCTCCCTATCCCACAAACCCCACCCCTCTCCCATATAACCTCTAGAACCTAACTTTTAAATTTTTACAAACAAATTTCCTACAATGCTAAATTCCTCTAACATTTTTGTGTTCGGAATTGCCTGTTCAGCAATTGCACTACCACAGCCAGACTTGGCGCTGGCTACTCTGGGTAGCAGAGGCTAGGGACCGCAGGTTTTCACCCTTTAACCCCTGTACAGGGATCTGGACTCTGCTGCTACGAATCCCTAGCTTGCATCTCCAGAGTAGTCGCTGACTGGTGGAGTAAGCAGGCAACAAAGAAAACAACAAGCCCTGGAGTCAGTAATGGGTAATCATTGTAGATAAGCATCGGGCCAAATCAGATTTAACAAACAGAATCAGGATCAGTGAGTAAAACTAATTGCCATGATTGTTGCTCAAGGGCACTAAGGGGGAGCACTATTACTATTGGGGATGCACTATTATTGAGGCCACTAAGAAAGTGCACTATTAGTATTCAGGTCACTATAGTTAATGTCTCCAAAAATAATAGTGCAATATTACCATTGGAGCACGATTGCTATTGGGGCCATTAAGGAGGTGCACTATTGCTATTGGGGCCAATAAGTGGGCGCAGTATTGCAATTGCGGCCATTAGGGGCTAACCTGTTGGAAACGGAATACTCTTTTAAAACATTGCCAAGTTTAACATATAAATATCCCATACACACCCTCCCTCCCTATCCCACAAAAACCCCACTACCTCCCACCAACTCCCTCCCTATCCCACAAACCCCACCAGCTCCCTCCCTTTCCCACGAACCCCCACCACCTCCCTCCCTATCCCACAAACCCCACCCCTCTCCCATATAACCTCTCAAACCTAACTTTTAATTTTTACAAACACATTTTCTATCATGCTAAATTCCTCCAACATTTTTGTGTTCGGAATTGCCTGTTCAGCAATTGCACTACCACAGCCAGACTTGGCGCTGGCTACTCTGGGTAGCAGAGGCTAGGGACCGCAAGTTTTCACCCTTTAACCCCTGTACAGGGATCTGGACTCTGCTGCTACGAATCCCTAGCTTGCATCTCCAGAGTAGTCGCTGACTGGTGGAGTTAGCAGGCAACAAAGAAAACAACAAGCCCTGGAGTCAGTAATGGGTAATCAGTGTAGATAAGCATTGGGCCAAATCAGATTTAACAAACAGAATCAGCATCAGTGAGTAAAACTACTTGCCATGATTGCTGCTCAAGGGCACTAAGGGGGAGCACTATTACTATTGGGGATGCACTATTATTGAGACCACTAAGAAAGTGCACTATTAGTATTCAGGTCACTATAGTTAATGTCTCCAAAAATAATAGTGCAATATTACCATTGGAGCACTATTGCTATTGGGGCCATTAAGGAGGTGCACTATTGCTATTGGGGCCAATAAGTGGGCGCACTATTGCAACTGGGGCCATTAGGGGCTAACCTCTTGGAAACGGAATACTCTTTTAAAACATTGCCAAGTATAACAAATAAATATCCCATACACACCCTCCCTCCCTATCCCACAAAAACCCAACTACCTCCCACCAACTCCCTCCCTATCCCACAAACCCCACCACCTCCCTCCATATCCCACGAACCCCCACCACCTCCCTCCCTATCCCACAAACCCCACCCCTCTCCCATATAACCTCTAGAACCTAACTTTTAAATTTTTACAAACAAATTTCCTATAATGCTAAATTCCTCTAACATTTTTGTGTTCGGAATTGCCTGTTCAGCAATTGCACTACCACAGCCAGACTTGGCGCTGGCTACTCTGGGTAGCAGAGGCTAGGGACCGCAGGTTTTCACCCTTTAACCCCTGTACAGGGATCTGGACTCTGCTGCTACGAATCCCTAGCTTGCATCTCCAGAGTAGTCGCTGACTGGTGGAGTAAGCAGGCAACAAAGAAAACAACAAGCCCTGGAGTCAGTAATGGGTAATCAGTGTAGATAAGCATCGGGCCAAATCAGATTTAACAAACAGAATCAGGATCAGTGAGTAAAACTAATTGCCATGATTGTTGCTCAAGGGCACTAAGGGGGAGCACTATTACTATTGGGGATGCACTATTATTGAGGCCACTAAGAAAGTGCACTATTAGTATTCAGGTCACTATAGTTAATGTCTCCAAAAATAATAGTGCAATATTACCATTGGAGCACGATTGCTATTGGGGCCATTAAGGAGGTGCAATATTGCTATTGGGGCCAATAAGTGGGCGCAGTATTGCAATTGCGGCCATTAGGGGCTAACCTGTTGGAAACGGAATACTCTTTTAAAACATTGCCAAGTTTAACATATAAATATCCCATACACACCCTCCCTCCCTATCCCACAAAAACCCCACTACCTCCCACCAACTCCCTCCCTATCCCACAAACCCCACCACCTCCCTCCCTTTCCCACGAACCCCCACCACCTCCCTCCCTATCCCACAAACCCCACCCCTCTCCCATATAAACTCTCAAACCTAACTTTTAATTTTTACAAACACATTTTCTATCATGCTAAATTCCTCTAACATTTTTGTGTTCGGAATTGCCTGTTCAGCAATTGCACTACCACAGCCAGACTTGGCGCTGGCTACTCTGGGTAGCAGAGGCTAGGGACCGCAGGTTTTCACCCTTTAACCCCTGTACAGGGATCTGGACTCTGCTGCTACGAATCCCTAGCTTGCATCTCCAGAGTAGTCGCTGACTGGTGGAGTAAGCAGGCAACAAAGAAAACAACAAGCCCTGGAGTCAGTAATGGGTAATCAGTGTAGATAAGCATCGGGCCAAATCAGATTTAACAAACAGAATCAGGATCAGTGAGTAAAACTAATTGCCATGATTGTTGCTCAAGGGCACTAAGGGGGAGCACTATTATTATTGGGGATGCACTATTATTGAGGCCACTAAGAAAGTGCACTATTAGTATTCAGGTCACTATAGTTAATGTCTCCAAAAATAATAGTGCAATATTACCATTGGAGCACGATTGCTATTGGGGCCATTAAGGAGGTGCACTATTGCTATTGGGGCCAATAAGTGGGCGCAGTATTGCAATTGCGGCCATTAGGGGCTAACCTGTTGGAAACGGAATACTCTTTTAAAACATTGCCAAGTTTAACATATAAATATCCCATACACACCCTCCCTCGCTATCCCACAAAAACCCAACTACCTCCCACCAACTCCCTCCCTATCCCACAAACCCCACCACCTCCCTCCCTATCCCACGAACCCCCACCACCTCCCTCCCTATCCCACAAACCCCACCCCTCTCCCAAATAACCTCTAGAACCTACCTGTTAAATTTTCACAAACAAATATCCTATAATGCTAAATTCCTCTAACATTTTTGTGTTCGGAATTGCCTGTTCAGCAATTGCACTACCACAGCCAGACTTGGCGCTGGCTACTCTGGGTAGCAGAGGCTAGGGACCGCAGGTTTTCACCCTTTAACCCCTGTACAGGGATCTGGACTCTGCTGCTACGAATCCCTAGCTTGCATCTCCAGAGTAGTCGCTGACTGGTGGAGTAAGCAGGCAACAAAGAAAACAACAAGCCCTGGAGTCAGTAATGAGTAATCAGTGTAGATAAGCATCGGGCCAAATCAGATTTAACAAACAGAATCAGGATCAGTGAGTAAAACTACTTGCCATGATTGTTGCTCAAGGGCACTAAGGGGGAGCACTATTACTATTGGGGATGCACTATTATTGAGGCCACTAAGAAAGTGCACTATTAGTATTCAGGTCACTATAGTTAATGTCTCCAAAAATAATAGTGCAATATTACCATTGGAGCACGATTGCTATTGGGGCCATTAAGGAGGTGCACTATTGCTATTGGGGCCAATAAGTGGGCGCAGTATTGCAATTGCGGCCATTAGGGGCTAACCTGTTGGAAACGGAATACTCTTTTAAAACATTGCCAAGTTTAACATATAAATATCCCATACACACCCTCCCTCCCTATCCCACAAAAACCCCACTACCTCCCACCAACTCCCTCCCTATCCCACAAACCCCACCACCTCCCTCCCTTTCCCACGAACCCCCACCACCTCCCTCCCTATCCCACAAACCCCACCCCTCTCCCATATAACCTCTCAAACCTAACTTTTAATTTTTACAAACACATTTTCTATCATGCTAAATTCCTCTAACACTTTTGTGTTCGGAATTGCCTGTTCAGCAATTGCACTACCACAGCCAGACTTGGCGCTGGCTACTCTGGGTAGCAGAGGCTAGGGACCGCAGGTTTTCACCCTTTAACCCCTGTACAGGGATCTGGACTCTGCTGCTACGAATCCCTAGCTTGCATCTCCAGAGTAGTCGCTGACTGGTGGAGTTAGCAGGCAACAAAGAAAACAACAAGCCCTGGAGTCAGTAATGGGTAATCAGTGTAGATAAGCATTGGGCCAAATCAGATTTACCAAAGAGAATCAGCATCAGTGAGTAAAACTACTTGCCATGATTGTTGCTCAAGGGCACTAAGGGGGAGCACTATTACTATTGGGGATGCACTATTATTGAGGCCACTAAGAAAGTGCACTATTAGTATTCAGGTCACTATAGTTAATGTCTCCAAAAATAATAGTGCAATATTACCATTGGAGCACTATTGCTATTGGGGCCATTAAGGAGGTGCACTATTGCTATTGGGGCCAATAAGTGGGCGCACTATTGCAACTGGGGCCATTAGGGGCTAACCTCTTGGAAACGGAATACTCTTTTAAAACATTGCCAAGTATAACAAATAAATATCCCATACACACCCTCCCTCCCTATCCTACAAAAACCCAACTACCTCCCACCAACTCCCTCCCTATCCCACAAACCCCACCACCTCCCTCCATACCCCACGAACCCCCACCACCTCCCTCCCTATCCCACAAACCCCACCCCTCTCCCATATAACCTCTAGAACCTAACTTTTAAATTTTTACAAACAAATTTCCTATAATGCTAAATTCCTCTAACATTTTTGTGTTCGGAATTGCCTGTTCAGCAATTGCACTACCACAGCCAGACTTGGCGCTGGCTACTCTGGGTAGCAGAGGCTAGGGACCGCAGGTTTTCACCCTTTAACCCCTGTACAGGGATCTGGACTCTGCTGCTACGAATCCCTAGCTTGCATCTCCAGAGTAGTCGCTGACTGGTGGAGTAAGCAGGCAACAAAGAAAACAACAAGCCCTGGAGTCAGTAATGGGTAATCAGTGTAGATAAGCATTGGGCCAAATCAGATTTAACAAACAGAATCAGCATCAGTGAGTAAAACTACTTGCCATGATTGTTGCTCAAGGGCACTAAGGGGGAGCACTATTACTATTGGGGATGCACTATTATTGAGGCCACTAAGAAAGTGCACTATTAGTATTCACGTCACTATAGTTAATGTCTCCAAAAATAATAGTCCAATATTACCATTGGAGCACTATTGCTATTGGGGCCATTAAGGAGGTGCACTATTGCTATTGGGGCCAATAAGTGGGCGCACTATTGCGACTGGGGCCATTAGGGGCTAACCTCTTGGAAACGGAATACTCTTTTAAAACATTGCCAAGTATAACAAATAAATATCCCATACACACCCTCCCTCCCTATCCCACAAAAACCCAACTACCTCCCGCCAACTCCCTCCCTATCCCACAAACCCCACCACCTCCCTCCATATCCCACGAACCCCCACCACCTCCCTCCCTATCCCACAAACCCCACCCCTCTCCCATATAACCTCTAGAACCTAACTTTTAAATTTTTACAAACAAATTTCCTACAATGCTAAATTCCTCTAACATTTTTGTGTTCGGAATTGCCTGTTCAGCAATTGCACTACCACAGCCAGACTTGGCGCTGGCTACTCTGGGTAGCAGAGGCTAGGGACCGCAGGTTTTCACCCTTTAACCCCTGTACAGGGATCTGGACTCTGCTGCTACGAATCCCTAGCTTGCATCTCCAGAGTAGTCGCTGACTGGTGGAGTAAGCAGGCAACAAAGAAAACAACAAGCCCTGGAGTCAGTAATGGGTAATCAGTGTAGATAAGCATCGGGCCAAATCAGATTTAACAAACAGAATCAGGATCAGTGAGTAAAACTAATTGCCATGATTGTTGCTCAAGGGCACTAAGGGGGAGCACTATTACTATTGGGGATGCACTATTATTGAGGCCACTAAGAAAGTGCACTATTAGTATTCAGGTCACTATAGTTAATGTCTCCAAAAATAATAGTGCAATATTACCATTGGAGCACGATTGCTATTGGGGCCATTAAGGAGGTGCACTATTGCTATTGGGGCCAATAAGTGGGCGCAGTATTGCAATTGCGGCCATTAGGGGCTAACCTGTTGGAAACGGAATACTCTTTTAAAACATTGCCAAGTTTAACATATAAATATCCCATACACACCCTCCCTCCCTATCCCACAAAAACCCCACTACCTCCCACCAACTCCCTCCCTATCCCACAAACCCCACCAGCTCCCTCCCTTTCCCACGAACCCCCACCACCTCCCTCCCTATCCCACAAACCCCACCCCTCTCCCATATAACCTCTCAAACCTAACTTTTAATTTTTACAAACACATTTTCTATCATGCTAAATTCCTCTAACATTTTTGTGTTCGGAATTGCCTGTTCAGCAATTGCACTACCACAGCCAGACTTGGCGCTGGCTACTCTGGGTAGCAGAGGCTAGGGACTGCAGGTTTTCACCCTTTAACCCCTGTACAGGGATCTGGACTCTGCTGCTACGAATCCCTAGCTTGCATCTCCAGAGTAGTCGCTGACTGGTGGAGTAAGCAGGCAACAAAGAAAACAACAAGCCCTGGAGTCAGTAATGGGTAATCAGTGTAGATAAGCATTGGGCCAAATCAGATTTAACAAACAGAATCAGCATCAGTGAGTAAAACTACTTGCCATGATTGTTGCTCAAGGGCACTAAGGGGGAGCACTATTACTATTGGGGATGCACTATTATTGAGGCCACTAAGAAAGTGCACTATTAGTATTCAGGTCACTATAGTTAATGTCTCCAAAAATAATAGTGCAATATTACCATTGGAGCACTATTGCTATTGGGGCCATTAAGGAGGTGCACTATTGCTATTGGGGCCAATAAGTGGGCGCACTATTGCAACTGGGGCCATTAGGGGCTAACCTGTTGGAAACGGAATACTCTTTTAAAACATTGCCAAGTATAACAAATAAATATCCCATACACACCCTCCCTCCCTATCCTACAAAAACCCAACTACCTCCCACCAACTCCCTCCCTATCCCACAAACCCCACCACCTCCCTCCATACCCCACGAACCCCCACCACCTCCCTCCCTATCCCACAAACCCCACCCCTCTCCCATATAACCTCTAGAACCTAACTTTTAAATTTTTACAAACAAATTTCCTATAATGCTAAATTCCTCTAACATTTTTGTGTTCGGAATTGCCTGTTCAGCAATTGCACTACCACAGCCAGACTTGGCGCTGGCTACTCTGGGTAGCAGAGGCTAGGGACCGCAGGTTTTCACCCTTTAACCCCTGTACAGGGATCTGGACTCTGCTGCTACGAATCCCTAGCTTGCATCTCCAGAGTAGTCGCTGACTGGTGGAGTAAGCAGGCAACAAAGAAAACAACAAGCCCTGGAGTCAGTAATGGGTAATCAGTGTAGATAAGCATCGGGCCAAATCAGATTTAACAAACAGAATCAGGATCAGTGAGTAAAACTAATTGCCATGATTGTTGCTCAAGGGCACTAAGGGGGAGCACTATTACTATTGGGGATGCACTATTATTGAGGCCACTAAGAAAGTGCACTATTAGTATTCAGGTCACTATAGTTAATGTCTCCAAAAATAATAGTGCAATATTACCATTGGAGCACGATTGCTATTGGGGCCATTAAGGAGGTGCACTATTGCTATTGGGGCCAATAAGTGGGCGCAGTATTGAAATTGCGGCCATTAGGAGCTAACCTGTTGGAAACGGAATACTCTTTTAAAACATTGCCAAGTTTAACATATAAATATCCCATACACACCCTCCCTCCCTATCCCACAAAAACCCAACTACCTCCCGCCAACTCCCTCCCTATCCCACAAACCCCACCACCTCCCTCCCTATCCCACGAACCCCCACCACCTCCCTCCCTATCCCACAAACCCCACCCCTCTCCCATATAACCTCTAGAACCTAACTGTTAAATTTTTACAAACAAATTTCCTATAATGCTAAATTCCTCTAACATTTTTGTGTTCGGAATTGCCTGTTCAGCAATTGCACTACCACAGCCAGACTTGGCGCTGGCTACTCTGGGTAGCAGAGGCTAGGGACCGCAGGTTTTCACCCTTTAACCCCTGTACAGGGATCTGGACTCTGCTGCTACGAATCCCTAGCTTGCATCTCCAGAGTAGTCGCTGACTGGTGGAGTAAGCAGGCAACAAAGAAAACAACAAGCCCTGGAGTCAGTAATGGGTAATCAGTGTAGATAAGCATTGGGCCAAATCAGATTTAACAAACAGAATCAGCATCAGTGAGTAAAACTACTTGCCATGATTGTTGCTCAAGGGCACTAAGGGGGAGCACTATTACTATTGGGGATGCACTATTATTGAGGCCACTAAGAAAGTGCACTATTAGTATTCAGGTCACTATAGTTAATGTCTCCAAAAATAATAGTGCAATATTACCATTGGAGCACGATTGCTATTGGGGCCATTAAGGAGGTGCACTATTGCTATTGGGGCCAATAAGTGGGCGCAGTATTGCAATTGCGGCCATTAGGGGCTAACCTGTTGGAAACGGAATACTCTTTTAAAACATTGCCAAGTTTAACATATAAATATCCCATACACACCCTCCCTCCCTATCCCACAAAAACCCCACTACCTCCCACCAACTCCCTCCCTATCCCACAAACCCCACCAGCTCCCTCCCTTTCCCACGAACCCCCACCACCTCCCTCCCTATCCCACAAACCCCACCCCTCTCCCATATAACCTCTCAAACCTAACTTTTAATTTTTACAAACACATTTTCTATCATGCTAAATTCCTCTAACATTTTTGTGTTCGGAATTGCCTGTTCAGCAATTGCACTACCACAGCCAGACTTGGCGCTGGCTACTCTGGGTAGCAGAGGCTAGGGACCGCAGGTTTTCACCCTTTAACCCCTGTACAGGGATCTGGACTCTGCTGCTACGAATCCCTAGCTTGCATCTCCAGAGTAGTCGCTGACTGGTGGAGTAAGCAGGCAACAAAGAAAACAACAAGCCCTGGAGTCAGTAATGGGTAATCAGTGTAGATAAGCATCGGGCCAAATCAGATTTAACAAACAGAATCAGGATCAGTGAGTAAAACTAATTGCCATGATTGTTGCTCAAGGGCACTAAGGGGGAGCACTATTACTATTGGGGATGCACTATTATTGAGGCCACTAAGAAAGTGCACTATTAGTATTCAGGTCACTATAGTTAATGTCTCCAAAAATAATAGTGCAATATTACCATTGGAGCACGATTGCTATTGGGGCCATTAAGGAGGTGCACTATTGCTATTGGGGCCAATAAGTGGGCGCAGTATTGAAATTGCGGCCATTAGGAGCTAACCTGTTGGAAACGGAATACTCTTTTAAAACATTGCCAAGTTTAACATATAAATATCCCATACACACCCTCCCTCCCTATCCCACAAAAACCCAACTACCTCCCGCCAACTCCCTCCCTATCCCACAAACCCCACCACCTCCCTCCCTATCCCACGAACCCCCACCACCTCCCTCCCTATCCCACAAACCCCACCCCTCTCCCATATAACCTCTAGAACCTAACTGTTAAATTTTTACAAACAAATTTCCTATAATGCTAAATTCCTCTAACATTTTTGTGTTCGGAATTGCCTGTTCAGCAATTGCACTACCACAGCCAGACTTGGCGCTGGCTACTCTGGGTAGCAGAGGCTAGGGACCGCAGGTTTTCACCCTTTAACCCCTGTACAGGGATCTGGACTCTGCTGCTACGAATCCCTAGCTTGCATCTCCAGAGTAGTCGCTGACTGGTGGAGTAAGCAGGCAACAAAGAAAAAAGCAAGCCCTGGAGTCAGTAATGGGTAATCAGTGTAGATAAGCATTGGGCCAAATCAGATTTAACAAACAGAATCAGCATCAGTGAGTAAAACTACTTGCCATGATTGTTGCTCAAGGGCACTAAGGGGGAGCACTATTACTATTGGGGATGCACTATTATTGAGGCCACTAAGAAAGTGCACTATTAGTATTCAGGTCACTATAGTTAATGTCTCCAAAAATAATAGTGCAATATTACCATTGGAGCACGATTGCTATTGGGGCCATTAAGGAGGTGCACTATTGCTATTGGGGCCAATAAGTGGGCGCAGTATTGCAATTGCGGCCATTAGGGGCTAACCTGTTGGAAACGGAATACTCTTTTAAAACATTGCCAAGTTTAACATATAAATATCCCATACACACCCTCCCTCCCTATCCCACAAAAACCCCACTACCTCCCACCAACTCCCTCCCTATCCCACAAACCCCACCAGCTCCCTCCCTTTCCCACGAACCCCCACCACCTCCCTCCCTATCCCACAAACCCCACCCCTCTCCCATATAACCTCTCAAACCTAACTTTTAATTTTTACAAACACATTTTCTATCATGCTAAATTCCTCTAACATTTTTGTGTTCGGAATTGCCTGTTCAGCAATTGCACTACCACAGCCAGACTTGGCGCTGGCTACTCTGGGTAGCAGAGGCTAGGGACCGCAGGTTTTCACCCTTTAACCCCTGTACAGGGATCTGGACTCTGCTGCTACGAATCCCTAGCTTGCATCTCCAGAGTAGTCGCTGACTGGTGGAGTAAGCAGGCAACAAAGAAAACAACAAGCCCTGGAGTCAGTAATGGGTAATCAGTGTAGATAAGCATTGGGCCAAATCAGATTTAACAAACAGAATCAGCATCAGTGAGTAAAACTACTTGCCATGATTGTTGCTCAAGGGCACTAAGGGGGAGCACTATTACTATTGGGGATGCACTATTATTGAGGCCACTAAGAAAGTGCACTATTAGTATTCAGGTCACTATAGTTAATGTCTCCAAAAATAATAGTGCAATATTACCATTGGAGCACTATTGCTATTGGGGCCATTAAGGAGGTGCACTATTGCTATTGGGGCCAATAAGTGGGCGCACTATTGCAACTGGGGCCATTAGGGGCTAACCTGTTGGAAACGGAATACTCTTTTAAAACATTGCCAAGTATAACAAATAAATATCCCATACACACCCTCCCTCCCTATCCTACAAAAACCCAACTACCTCCCACCAACTCCCTCCCTATCCCACAAACCCCACCACCTCCCTCCATACCCCACGAACCCCCACCACCTCCCTCCCTATCCCACAAACCCCACCCCTCTCCCATATAACCTCTAGAACCTAACTTTTAAATTTTTACAAACAAATTTCCTATAATGCTAAATTCCTCTAACATTTTTGTGTTCGGAATTGCCTGTTCAGCAATTGCACTACCACAGCCAGACTTGGCGCTGGCTACTCTGGGTAGCAGAGGCTAGGGACCGCAGGTTTTCACCCTTTAACCCCTGTACAGGGATCTGGACTCTGCTGCTACGAATCCCTAGCTTGCATCTCCAGAGTAGTCGCTGACTGGTGGAGTAAGCAGGCAACAAAGAAAACAACAAGCCCTGGAGTCAGTAATGGGTAATCAGTGTAGATAAGCATCGGGCCAAATCAGATTTAACAAACAGAATCAGGATCAGTGAGTAAAACTAATTGCCATGATTGTTGCTCAAGGGCACTAAGGGGGAGCACTATTACTATTGGGGATGCACTATTATTGAGGCCACTAAGAAAGTGCACTATTAGTATTCAGGTCACTATAGTTAATGTCTCCAAAAATAATAGTGCAATATTACCATTGGAGCACGATTGCTATTGGGGCCATTAAGGAGGTGCACTATTGCTATTGGGGCCAATAAGTGGGCGCAGTATTGAAATTGCGGCCATTAGGAGCTAACCTGTTGGAAACGGAATACTCTTTTAAAACATTGCCAAGTTTAACATATAAATATCC
This sequence comes from Eleutherodactylus coqui, assembly GCF_035609145.1. NCBI lineage: Eukaryota > Metazoa > Chordata > Amphibia > Anura > Eleutherodactylidae > Eleutherodactylus > Eleutherodactylus coqui. Next base: position 152,480,417 of record NC_089839.1, on the reverse strand, counting down.
CATACACACCCTCCCTCCCTATCCCACAAAAACCCAACTACCTCCCGCCAACTCCCTCCCTATCCCACAAACCCCACCACCTCCCTCCCTATCCCACGAACCCCCACCACCTCCCTCCCTATCCCACAAACCCCACCCCTCTCCCATATAACCTCTAGAACCTAACTGTTAAATTTTTACAAACAAATTTCCTATAATGCTAAATTCCTCTAACATTTTTGTGTTCGGAATTGCCTGTTCAGCAATTGCACTACCACAGCCAGACTTGGCGCTGGCTACTCTGGGTAGCAGAGGCTAGGGACCGCAGGTTTTCACCCTTTAACCCCTGTACAGGGATCTGGACTCTGCTGCTACGAATCCCTAGCTTGCATCTCCAGAGTAGTCGCTGACTGGTGGAGTAAGCAGGCAACAAAGAAAACAACAAGCCCTGGAGTCAGTAATGGGTAATCAGTGTAGATAAGCATTGGGCCAAATCAGATTTAACAAACAGAATCAGCATCAGTGAGTAAAACTACTTGCCATGATTGTTGCTCAAGGGCACTAAGGGGGAGCACTATTACTATTGGGGATGCACTATTATTGAGGCCACTAAGAAAGTGCACTATTAGTATTCAGGTCACTATAGTTAATGTCTCCAAAAATAATAGTGCAATATTACCATTGGAGCACGATTGCTATTGGGGCCATTAAGGAGGTGCACTATTGCTATTGGGGCCAATAAGTGGGCGCAGTATTGCAATTGCGGCCATTAGGGGCTAACCTGTTGGAAACGGAATACTCTTTTAAAACATTGCCAAGTTTAACATATAAATATCCCATACACACCCTCCCTCCCTATCCCACAAAAACCCCACTACCTCCCACCAACTCCCTCCCTATCCCACAAACCCCACCAGCTCCCTCCCTTTCCCACGAACCCCCACCACCTCCCTCCCTATCCCACAAACCCCACCCCTCTCCCATATAACCTCTCAAACCTAACTTTTAATTTTTACAAACACATTTTCTATCATGCTAAATTCCTCTAACATTTTTGTGTTCGGAATTGCCTGTTCAGCAATTGCACTACCACAGCCAGACTTGGCGCTGGCTACTCTGGGTAGCAGAGGCTAGGGACCGCAGGTTTTCACCCTTTAACCCCTGTACAGGGATCTGGACTCTGCTGCTACGAATCCCTAGCTTGCATCTCCAGAGTAGTCGCTGACTGGTGGAGTAAGCAGGCAACAAAGAAAACAACAAGCCCTGGAGTCAGTAATGGGTAATCAGTGTAGATAAGCATCGGGCCAAATCAGATTTAACAAACAGAATCAGGATCAGTGAGTAAAACTAATTGCCATGATTGTTGCTCAAGGGCACTAAGGGGGAGCACTATTACTATTGGGGATGCACTATTATTGAGGCCACTAAGAAAGTGCACTATTAGTATTCAGGTCACTATAGTTAATGTCTCCAAAAATAATAGTGCAATATTACCATTGGAGCACGATTGCTATTGGGGCCATTAAGGAGGTGCACTATTGCTATTGGGGCCAATAAGTGGGCGCAGTATTGAAATTGCGGCCATTAGGAGCTAACCTGTTGGAAACGGAATACTCTTTTAAAACATTGCCAAGTTTAACATATAAATATCCCATACACACCCTCCCTCCCTATCCCACAAAAACCCAACTACCTCCCGCCAACTCCCTCCCTATCCCACAAACCCCACCACCTCCCTCCCTATCCCACGAACCCCCACCACCTCCCTCCCTATCCCACAAACCCCACCCCTCTCCCATATAACCTCTAGAACCTAACTGTTAAATTTTTACAAACAAATTTCCTATAATGCTAAATTCCTCTAACATTTTTGTGTTCGGAATTGCCTGTTCAGCAATTGCACTACCACAGCCAGACTTGGCGCTGGCTACTCTGGGTAGCAGAGGCTAGGGACCGCAGGTTTTCACCCTTTAACCCCTGTACAGGGATCTGGACTCTGCTGCTACGAATCCCTAGCTTGCATCTCCAGAGTAGTCGCTGACTGGTGGAGTAAGCAGGCAACAAAGAAAACAACAAGCCCTGGAGTCAGTAATGGGTAATCAGTGTAGATAAGCATTGGGCCAAATCAGATTTAACAAACAGAATCAGCATCAGTGAGTAAAACTACTTGCCATGATTGTTGCTCAAGGGCACTAAGGGGGAGCACTATTACTATTGGGGATGCACTATTATTGAGGCCACTAAGAAAGTGCACTATTAGTATTCAGGTCACTATAGTTAATGTCTCCAAAAATAATAGTGCAATATTACCATTGGAGCACGATTGCTATTGGGGCCATTAAGGAGGTGCACTATTGCTATTGGGGCCAATAAGTGGGCGCAGTATTGCAATTGCGGCCATTAGGGGCTAACCTGTTGGAAACGGAATACTCTTTTAAAACATTGCCAAGTTTAACATATAAATATCCCATACACACCCTCCCTCCCTATCCCACAAAAACCCCACTACCTCCCACCAACTCCCTCCCTATCCCACAAACCCCACCAGCTCCCTCCCTTTCCCACGAACCCCCACCACCTCCCTCCCTATCCCACAAACCCCACCCCTCTCCCATATAACCTCTCAAACCTAACTTTTAATTTTTACAAACACATTTTCTATCATGCTAAATTCCTCTAACATTTTTGTGTTCGGAATTGCCTGTTCAGCAATTGCACTACCACAGCCAGACTTGGCGCTGGCTACTCTGGGTAGCAGAGGCTAGGGACCGCAGGTTTTCACCCTTTAACCCCTGTACAGGGATCTGGACTCTGCTGCTACGAATCCCTAGCTTGCATCTCCAGAGTAGTCGCTGACTGGTGGAGTAAGCAGGCAACAAAGAAAACAACAAGCCCTGGAGTCAGTAATGGGTAATCAGTGTAGATAAGCATTGGGCCAAATCAGATTTAACAAACAGAATCAGCATCAGTGAGTAAAACTACTTGCCATGATTGTTGCTCAAGGGCACTAAGGGGGAGCACTAATACTATTGGGGATGCACTATTATTGAGGCCACTAAGAAAGTGCACTATTAGTATTCAGGTCACTATAGTTAATGTCTCCAAAAATAATAGTGCAATATTACCATTGGAGCACTATTGCTATTGGGGCCATTAAGGAGGTGCACTATTGCTATTGGGGCCAATAAGTGGGCGCACTATTGCAACTGGGGCCATTAGGGGCTAACCTCTTGGAAACGGAATACTCTTTTAAAACATTGCCAAGTATAACATATAAATATCCCATACACACCCTCCCTCCCTATCCCACAAAAACCCAACTACCTCCCACCAACTCCCTCCCTATCCCACAAACCCCACCACCTCCCTCCATATCCCACGAACCCCCACCACCTCCCTCCCTATCCCACAAACCCCACCCCTCTCCCATATAACCTCTAGAACCTAGCTGTTAAATTTTTACAAACAAATTTCCTATAATGCTAAATTCCTCTAACATTTTTGTGTTCGGAATTGCCTGTTCAGCAATTGCACTACCACAGCCAGACTTGGCGCTGGCTACTCTGGGTAGCAGAGGCTAGGGACCGCAGGTTTTCACCCTTTAACCCCTGTACAGGGATCTGGACTCTGCTGCTACGAATCCCTAGCTTGCATCTCCAGAGTAGTCGCTGACTGGTGGAGTAAGCAGGCAACAAAGAAAACAACAAGCCCTGGAGTCAGTAATGGGTAATCAGTGTAGATAAGCATTGGGCCAAATCAGATTTAACAAACAGAATCAGCATCAGTGAGTAAAACTACTTGCCATGATTGTTGCTCAAGGGCACTAAGGGGGAGCACTATTACTATTGGGGATGCACTATTATTGAGGCCACTAAGAAAGTGCACTATTAGTATTCAGGTCACTATAGTTAATGTCTCCAAAAATAATAGTGCAATATTACCATTGGAGCACTATTGCTATTGGGGCCATTAAGGAGGTGCACTATTGCTATTGGGGCCAATAAGTGGGCGCACTATTGCAACTGGGGCCATTAGGGGCTAACCTCTTGGAAACGGAATACTCTTTTAAAACATTGCCAAGTATAACATATAAATATCCCATACACACCCTCCCTCCCTATCCCACAAAAACCCAACTACCTCCCACCAACTCCCTCCCTATCCCACAAACCCCACCACCTCCCTCCATATCCCACGAACCCCCACCACCTCCCTCCCTATCCCACAAACCCCACCCCTCTCCCATATAACCTCTAGAACCTAGCTGTTAAATTTTTACAAACAAATTTCCTATAATGCTAAATTCCTCTAACATTTTTGTGTTCGGAATTGCCTGTTCAGCAATTGCACTACCACAGCCAGACTTGGCGCTGGCTACTCTGGGTAGCAGAGGCTAGGGACCGCAGGTTTTCACCCTTTAACCCCTGTACAGGGATCTGGACTCTGCTGCTACGAATCCCTAGCTTGCATCTCCAGAGTAGTCGCTGACTGGTGGAGTAAGCAGGCAACAAAGAAAACAACAAGCCCTGGAGTCAGTAATGGGTAATCAGTGTAGATAAGCATTGGGCCAAATCAGATTTAACAAACAGAATCAGCATCAGTGAGTAAAACTACTTGCCATGATTGTTGCTCAAGGGCACTAAGGGGGAGCACTATTACTATTGGGGATGCACTATTATTGAGGCCACTAAGAAAGTGCACTATTAGTATTCAGGTCACTATAGTTAATGTCTCCAAAAATAATAGTGCAATATTACCATTGGAGCACGATTGCTATTGGGGCCATTAAGGAGGTGCACTATTGCTATTGGGGCCAATAAGTGGGCGCAGTATTGCAATTGCGGCCATTAGGGGCTAACCTGTTGGAAACGGAATACTCTTTTAAAACATTGCCAAGTTTAACATATAAATATCCCATACACACCCTCCCTCCCTATCCCACAAAAACCCCACTACCTCCCACCAACTCCCTCCCTATCCCACAAACCCCACCAGCTCCCTCCCTTTCCCACGAACCCCCACCACCTCCCTCCCTATCCCACAAACCCCACCCCTCTCCCATATAACCTCTCAAACCTAACTTTTAATTTTTACAAACACATTTTCTATCATGCTAAATTCCTCTAACATTTTTGTGTTCGGAATTGCCTGTTCAGCAATTGCACTACCACAGCCAGACTTGGCGCTGGCTACTCTGGGTAGCAGAGGCTAGGGACCGCAGGTTTTCACCCTTTAACCCCTGTACAGGGATCTGGACTCTGCTGCTACGAATCCCTAGCTTGCATCTCCAGAGTAGTCGCTGACTGGTGGAGTAAGCAGGCAACAAAGAAAACAACAAGCCCTGGAGTCAGTAATGGGTAATCAGTGTAGATAAGCATCGGGCCAAATCAGATTTAACAAACAGAATCAGGATCAGTGAGTAAAACTAATTGCCATGATTGTTGCTCAAGGGCACTAAGGGGGAGCACTATTACTATTGGGGATGCACTATTATTGAGGCCACTAAGAAAGTGCACTATTAGTATTCAGGTCACTATAGTTAATGTCTCCAAAAATAATAGTGCAATATTACCATTGGAGCACGATTGCTATTGGGGCCATTAAGGAGGTGCACTATTGCTATTGGGGCCAATAAGTGGGCGCAGTATTGAAATTGCGGCCATTAGGAGCTAACCTGTTGGAAACGGAATACTCTTTTAAAACATTGCCAAGTTTAACATATAAATATCCCATACACACCCTCCCTCCCTATCCCACAAAAACCCAACTACCTCCCGCCAACTCCCTCCCTATCCCACAAACCCCACCACCTCCCTCCCTATCCCACGAACCCCCACCACCTCCCTCCCTATCCCACAAACCCCACCCCTCTCCCATATAACCTCTAGAACCTAACTGTTAAATTTTTACAAACAAATTTCCTATAATGCTAAATTCCTCTAACATTTTTGTGTTCGGAATTGCCTGTTCAGCAATTGCACTACCACAGCCAGACTTGGCGCTGGCTACTCTGGGTAGCAGAGGCTAGGGACCGCAGGTTTTCACCCTTTAACCCCTGTACAGGGATCTGGACTCTGCTGCTACGAATCCCTAGCTTGCATCTCCAGAGTAGTCGCTGACTGGTGGAGTAAGCAGGCAACAAAGAAAACAACAAGCCCTGGAGTCAGTAATGGGTAATCAGTGTAGATAAGCATTGGGCCAAATCAGATTTAACAAACAGAATCAGCATCAGTGAGTAAAACTACTTGCCATGATTGTTGCTCAAGGGCACTAAGGGGGAGCACTATTACTATTGGGGATGCACTATTATTGAGGCCACTAAGAAAGTGCACTATTAGTATTCAGGTCACTATAGTTAATGTCTCCAAAAATAATAGTGCAATATTACCATTGGAGCACGATTGCTATTGGGGCCATTAAGGAGGTGCACTATTGCTATTGGGGCCAATAAGTGGGCGCAGTATTGCAATTGCGGCCATTAGGGGCTAACCTGTTGGAAACGGAATACTCTTTTAAAACATTGCCAAGTTTAACATATAAATATCCCATACACACCCTCCCTCCCTATCCCACAAAAACCCCACTACCTCCCACCAACTCCCTCCCTATCCCACAAACCCCACCAGCTCCCTCCCTTTCCCACGAACCCCCACCACCTCCCTCCCTATCCCACAAACCCCACCCCTCTCCCATATAACCTCTCAAACCTAACTTTTAATTTTTACAAACACATTTTCTATCATGCTAAATTCCTCTAACATTTTTGTGTTCGGAATTGCCTGTTCAGCAATTGCACTACCACAGCCAGACTTGGCGCTGGCTACTCTGGGTAGCAGAGGCTAGGGACCGCAGGTTTTCACCCTTTAACCCCTGTACAGGGATCTGGACTCTGCTGCTACGAATCCCTAGCTTGCATCTCCAGAGTAGTCGCTGACTGGTGGAGTAAGCAGGCAACAAAGAAAACAACAAGCCCTGGAGTCAGTAATGGGTAATCAGTGTAGATAAGCATTGGGCCAAATCAGATTTAACAAACAGAATCAGCATCAGTGAGTAAAACTACTTGCCATGATTGTTGCTCAAGGGCACTAAGGGGGAGCACTATTACTATTGGGGATGCACTATTATTGAGGCCACTAAGAAAGTGCACTATTAGTATTCAGGTCACTATAGTTAATGTCTCCAAAAATAATAGTGCAATATTACCATTGGAGCACTATTGCTATTGGGGCCATTAAGGAGGTGCACTATTGCTATTGGGGCCAATAAGTGGGCGCACTATTGCAACTGGGGCCATTAGGGGCTAACCTCTTGGAAACGGAATACTCTTTTAAAACATTGCCAAGTATAACATATAAATATCCCATACACACCCTCCCTCCCTATCCCACAAAAACCCAACTACCTCCCACCAACTCCCTCCCTATCCCACAAACCCCACCACCTCCCTCCATATCCCACGAACCCCCACCACCTCCCTCCCTATCCCACAAACCCCACCCCTCTCCCATATAACCTCTAGAACCTAGCTGTTAAATTTTTACAAACAAATTTCCTATAATGCTAAATTCCTCTAACATTTTTGTGTTCGGAATTGCCTGTTCAGCAATTGCACTACCACAGCCAGACTTGGCGCTGGCTACTCTGGGTAGCAGAGGCTAGGGACCGCAGGTTTTCACCCTTTAACCCCTGTACAGGGATCTGGACTCTGCTGCTACGAATCCCTAGCTTGCATCTCCAGAGTAGTCGCTGACTGGTGGAGTAAGCAGGCAACAAAGAAAACAACAAGCCCTGGAGTCAGTAATGGGTAATCAGTGTAGATAAGCATTGGGCCAAATCAGATTTAACAAACAGAATCAGCATCAGTGAGTAAAACTACTTGCCATGATTGTTGCTCAAGGGCACTAAGGGGGAGCACTATTACTATTGGGGATGCACTATTATTGAGGCCACTAAGAAAGTGCACTATTAGTATTCAGGTCACTATAGTTAATGTCTCCAAAAATAATAGTGCAATATTACCATTGGAGCACTATTGCTATTGGGGCCATTAAGGAGGTGCACTATTGCTATTGGGGCCAATAAGTGGGCGCACTATTGCAACTGGGGCCATTAGGGGCTAACCTCTTGGAAACGGAATACTCTTTTAAAACATTGCCAAGTATAACATATAAATATCCCATACACACCCTCCCTCCCTATCCCACAAAAACCCAACTACCTCCCACCAACTCCCTCCCTATCCCACAAACCCCACCACCTCCCTCCATATCCCACGAACCCCCACCACCTCCCTCCCTATCCCACAAACCCCACCCCTCTCCCATATAACCTCTAGAACCTAGCTGTTAAATTTTTACAAACAAATTTCCTATAATGCTAAATTCCTCTAACATTTTTGTGTTCGGAATTGCCTGTTCAGCAATTGCACTACCACAGCCAGACTTGGCGCTGGCTACTCTGGGTAGCAGAGGCTAGGGACCGCAGGTTTTCACCCTTTAACCCCTGTACAGGGATCTGGACTCTGCTGCTACGAATCCCTAGCTTGCATCTCCAGAGTAGTCGCTGACTGGTGGAGTAAGCAGGCAACAAAGAAAACAACAAGCCCTGGAGTCAGTAATGGGTAATCAGTGTAGATAAGCATCGGGCCAAATCAGATTTAACAAACAGAATCAGGATCAGTGAGTAAAACTAATTGCCATGATTGTTGCTCAAGGGCACTAAGGGGGAGCACTATTACTATTGGGGATGCACTATTATTGAGGCCACTAAGAAAGTGCACCATTAGTATTCAGGTCACTATAGTTAATGTCTCCAAAAATAATAGTGCAATATTACCATTGGAGCACGATTGCTATTGGGGCCATTAAGGAGGTGCACTAATGCTATTGGGGCCAATAAGTGGGCGCAGTATTGCAATTGCGGCCATTAGGGGCTAACCTGTTGGAAACGGAATACTCTTTTAAAACATTGCCAAGTTTAACATATAAATATCCCATACACACCCTCCCTCCCTATCCCACAAAAACCCCACTACCTCCCACCAACTCCCTCCCTATCCCACAAACCCCACCACCTCCCTCCCTTTCCCACGAACCCCCACCACCTCCCTCCCTATCCCACAAACCCCACCCCTCTCCCATATAACCTCTCAAACCTAACTTTTAATTTTTACAAACACATTTTCTATCATGCTAAATTCCTCTAACATTTTTGTGTTCGGAATTGCCTGTTCAGCAATTGCACTACCACAGCCAGACTTGGCGCTGGCTACTCTGGGTAGCAGAGGCTAGGGACCGCAGGTTTTCACCCTTTAACCCCTGTACAGGGATCTGGACTCTGCTGATACGAATCCCTAGCTTGCATCTCCAGAGTAGTCGCTGACTGGTGGAGTAAGCAGGCAACAAAGAAAACAACAAGCCCTGGAGTCAGTAATGGGTAATCAGTGTAGATAAGCATCGGGCCAAATCAGATTTAACAAACAGAATCAGGATCAGTGAGTAAAACTAATTGCCATGATTGTTGCTCAAGGGCACTAAGGGGGAGCACTATTACTATTGGGGATGCACTATTATTGAGGCCACTAAGAAAGTGCACTATTAGTATTCAGGTCACTATAGTTAATGTCTCCAAAAATAATAGTGCAATATTACCATTGGAGCACGATTGCTATTGGGGCCATTAAGGAGGTGCACTATTGCTATTGGGGCCAATAAGTGGGCGCAGTATTGCAATTGCGGCCATTAGGGGCTAACCTGTTGGAAACGGAATACTCTTTTAAAACATTGCCAAGTTTAACATATAAATATCCCATACACACCCTCCCTCGCTATCCCACAAAAACCCAACTACCTCCCACCAACTCCCTCCCTATCCCACAAACCCCACCACCTCCCTCCCTATCCCACGAACCCCCACCACCTCCCTCCCTATCCCACAAACCCCACCCCTCTCCCAAATAACCTCTAGAACCTACCTGTTAAATTTTCACAAACAAATATCCTATAATGCTAAATTCCTCTAACATTTTTGTGTTCGGAATTGCCTGTTCAGCAATTGCACTACCACAGCCAGACTTGGCGCTGGCTAATCTGGGTAGCAGAGGCTAGGGATCGCAGGTTTTCACCCTTTAACCCCTGTACAGGGATCTGGACTCTGCTGCTACGAATCGCTAGCTTGCATCTCCAGAGTAGTCGCTGACTGGTGGAGTAAGCAGGCAACAAAGAAAACAACAAGCCCTGGAGTCAGTAATGGGTAATCAGTGTAGATAAGCATCGGGCCAAATCAGATTTAACAAACAGAATCAGCATCAGTGAGTAAAACTACTTGCCATGATTGTTGCTCAAGGGCACTAAGGGGGAGCACTATTACTATTGGGGATGCACTATTATTGAGGCCACTAAGAAAGTGCACTATTAGTATTCAGGTCACTATAGTTAATGTCTCCAAAAATAATAGTCCAATATTACCATTGGAGCACTATTGCTATTGGGGCCATTAAGGAGGTGCACTATTGCTATTGGGGCCAATAAGTGGGCGCACTATTGCAACTGGGGCCATTAGGGGCTAACCTCTTGGAAACGGAATACTCTTTTAAAACATTGCCAAGTATAACAAATAAATATCCCATACACACCCTCCCTCCCTATCCCACAAAAACCCAACTACCTCCCACCAACTCCCTCCGTATCCCACAAACCCCACCACCTCCCTCCATATCCCACGAACCCCCACCACCTCCCTCCCTATCCCACAAACCCCACCCCTCTCCCATATAACCTCTAGAACCTAACTTTTAAATTTTTACAAACAAATTTCCTATAATGCTAAATTCCTCTAACATTTTTGTGTTCGGAATTGCCTGTTCAGCAATTGCACTACCACAGCCAGACTTGGCGCTGGCTACTCTGGGTAGCAGAGGCTAGGGACCGCAGGTTTTCACCCTTTAACCCCTGTACAGGGATCTGGACTCTGCTGCTACGAATCCCTAGCTTGCATCTCCAGAGTAGTCGCTGACTGGTGGAGTAAGCAGGCAACAAAGAAAACAACAAGCCCTGGAGTCAGTAATGAGTAATCAGTGTAGATAAGCATCGGGCCAAATCAGATTTAACAAACAGAATCAGGATCAGTGAGTAAAACTACTTGCCATGATTGTTGCTCAAGGGCACTAAGGGGGAGCACTATTACTATTGGGGATGCACTATTATTGAGGCCACTAAGAAAGTGCACCATTAGTATTCAGGTCACTATAGTTAATGTCTCCAAAAATAATAGTGCAATATTACCATTGGAGCACGATTGCTATTGGGGCCATTAAGGAGGTGCACTATTGCTATTGGGGCCAATAAGTGGGCGCAGTATTGCAATTGCGGCCATTAGGGGCTAACCTGTTGGAAACGGAATACTCTTTTAAAACATTGCCAAGTTTAACATATAAATATCCCATACACACCCTCCCTCCCTATCCCACAAAAACCCCACTACCTCCCACCAACTCCCTCCCTATCCCACAAACCCCACCACCTCCCTCCCTTTCCCACGAACCCCCACCACCTCCCTCCCTATCCCACAAACCCCACCCCTCTCCCATATAACCTCTCAAACCTAACTTTTAATTTTTACAAACACATTTTCTATCATGCTAAATTCCTCTAACATTTTTGTGTTCGGAATTGCCTGTTCAGCAATTGCACTACCACAGCCAGACTTGGCGCTGGCTACTCTGGGTAGCAGAGGCTAGGGACCGCAGGTTTTCACCCTTTAACCCCTGTACGGGGATCTGGACTCTGCTGCTACGAATCCCTAGCTTGCATCTCCAGAGTAGTCGCTGACTGGTGGAGTTAGCAGGCAACAAAGAAAACAACAAGCCCTGGAGTCAGTAATGGGTAATCAGTGTAGATAAGCATTGGGCCAAATCAGATTTACCAAACAGAATCAGCATCAGTGAGTAAAACTACTTGCCATGATTGTTGCTCAAGGGCACTAAGGGGGAGCACTATTACTATTGGGGATGCACTATTATTGAGGCCACTAAGAAAGTGCACTATTAGTATTCAGGTCACTATAGTTAAAGTCTCCAAAAATAATAGTGCAATATTACCATTGGAGCACTATTGCTATTGGGGCCATTAAGGAGGTGCACTATTGCTATTGGGGCCAATAAGTGGGCGCACTATTGCAACTGGGGCCATTAGGGGCTAACCTCTTGGAAACGGAATACTCTTTTAAAACATTGCCAAGTATAACAAATAAATATCCCATACACACCCTCCCTCCCTATCCTACAAAAACCCAACTACCTCCCACCAACTCCCTCCCTATCCCACAAACCCCACCACATCCCTCCATATCCCACGAACCCCCACCACCTCCCTCCCTATCCCACAAACCCCACCCCTCTCCCATATAACCTCTAGGACCTAACTTTTAAATTTTTACAAACAAATTTCCTATAATGCTAAATTCCTCTAACATTTTTGTGTTCGGAATTGCCTGTTCAGCAATTGCACTACCACAGCCAGACTTGGCGCTGGCTACTCTGGGTAGCAGAGGCTAGGGACCGCAGGTTTTCACCCTTTAACCCCTGTACAGGGATCTGGACTCTGCTGCTACGAATCCCTAGCTTGCATCTCCAGAGTAGTCGCTGACTGGTGGAGTAAGCAGGCAACAAAGAAAACAACAAGCCCTGGAGTCAGTAATGGGTAATCAGTGTAGATAAGCATCGGGCCAAATCAGATTTAACAAACAGAATCAGGATCAGTGAGTAAACTAATTGCCATGATTGTTGCTCAAGGGCACTAAGGGTGAGCACTATTACTATTGGGGATGCACTATTATTGAGGCCACTAAGAAAGTGCACTATTAGTATTCAGGTCACTATAGTTAATGTCTCCAAAAATAATAGTGCAATATTACCATTGGAGCACGATTGCTATTGGGGCCATTAAAGAGGTGCACTATTGCTATTGGGGCCAATAAGTGGGCGCAGTATTGAAATTGCGGCCATTAGGGGCTAACCTGTTGGAAACGGAATACTCTTTTAAAACATTGCCAAGTTTAACATATAAATATCCCATACACACCCTCCCTCCCTATCCCACAAAAACCCAACTACCTCCCGCCAACTCCCTCCCTATCCCACAAACCCCACCACCTCCCTCCCTATCCCACGAACCCCCACCACCTCCCTCCCTATCCCACAAACCCCACCCCTCTCCCATATAACCTCTAGAACCTAACTTTTAAATTTTTACAAACAAATTTCCTATAATGCTAAATTCCTCTAACATTTTTGTGTTCGGAATTGCCTGTTCAGCAATTGCACTACCACAGCCAGACTTGGCGCTGGCTACTCTGGGTAGCAGAGGCTAGGGACCGCAGGTTTTCACCCTTTAACCCCTGTACAGGGATCTGGACTCTGCTGCTACGAATCCCTAGCTTGCATCTCCAGAGTAGTCGCTGACTGGTGGAGTAAGCAGGCAACAAAGAAAACAACAAGCCCTGGAGTCAGTAATGGGTAATCAGTGTAGATAAGCATTGGGCCAAATCAGATTTAACAAACAGAATCAGCATCAGTGAGTAAAACTAATTGCCATGATTGTTGCTCAAGGGCACTAAGGGGGAGCACTATTACTATTGGGGATGCACTATTATTGAGGCCACTAAGAAAGTGCACTATTAATATTCAGGTCACTATAGTTAATGTCTCCAAAAATAATAGTCCAATATTACCATTGGAGCACTATTGCTATTGGGTCCATTAAGGAGGTGCACTATTGCTATTGGGGCCAATAAGTGGGCGCACTATTGCGACTGGGGCCATTAGGGGCTAATCTCTTGGAAACGGAATACTCTTTTAAAACATTGCCAAGTATAACAAGTAAATATCCCATACACACCCTCCCTCCCTATCCCACAAAAACCCAACTACCTCCCGCCAACTCCCTCCCTATCCCACAAACCCCACCACCTCCCTCCATATCCCACGAACCCCCACCACCTCCCTCCCTATCCCACAAACCCCACCCCTCTCCCATATAACCTCTAGAACCTAACTTTTAAATTTTTACAAACAAATTTCCTAAAATGCTAAATTCCTCTAACATTTTTGTGTTCGGAATTGCCTGTTCAGCAATTGCACTACCACAGCCAGACTTGGCGCTGGCTACTCTGGGTAGCAGAGGCTAGGGACCGCAGGTTTTCACCCTTTAACCCCTGTACAGGGATCTGGACTCTGCTGCTACGAATCCCTAGCTTGCATCTCCAGAGTAGTCGCTGACTGGTGGAGTAAGCAGGCAACAAAGAAAACAACAAGCCCTGGAGTCAGTAATGGGTAATCAGTGTAGATAAGCATCGGGCCAAATCAGATTTAACAAACAGAATCAGGATCAGTGAGTAAAACTAATTGCCATGATTGTTGCTCAAGTGCACTAAGGGGGAGCACTATTACTATTGGGGATGCACTATTATTGAGGCCACTAAGAAAGTGCACTATTAGTATTCAGGTCACTATAGTTAATGTCTCCAAAAATAATAGTGCAATATTACCATTGGAGCACGATTGCTATTGGGGCCATTAAGGAGGTGCACTATTGCTATTGGGGCCAATAAGTGGGCGCAGTATTGCAATTGCGGCCATTAGGGGCTAACCTGTTGGAAACGGAATACTCTTTTAAAACATTGCCAAGTTTAACATATAAATATCCCATACACACCCTCCCTCCCTATCCCACAAAAACCCCACTACCTCCCACCAACTCCCTCCCTATCCCACAAACCCCACCAGCTCCCTCCCTTTCCCACGAACCCCCACCACCTCCCTCCCTATCCCACAAACCCCACCCCTCTCCCATATAACCTCTCAAACCTAACTTTTAATTTTTACAAACACATTTTCTATCATGCTAAATTCCTCTAACATTTTTGTGTTCGGAATTGCCTGTTCAGCAATTGCACTACCACAGCCAGACTTGGCGCTGGCTACTCTGGGTAGCAGAGGCTAGGGACCGCAGGTTTTCACCCTTTAACCCCTGTACAGGGATCTGGACTCTGCTGCTACGAATCCCTAGCTTGCATCTCCAGAGTAGTCGCTGACTGGTGGAGTAAGCAGGCAACAAAGAAAACAACAAGCCCTGGAGTCAGTAATGGGTAATCAGTGTAGATAAGCATTGGGCTAAATCAGATTTAACAAACAGAATCAGCATCAGTGAGTAAAACTACTTGCCATGATTGTTGCTCAAGGGCACTAAGGGGGAGCACTATTACTATTGGGGATGCACTATTATTGAGGCCACTAAGAAAGTGCACTATTAGTATTCAGGTCACTATAGTTAATGTCTCCAAAAATAATAGTGCAATATTACCATTGGAGCACTATTGCTATTGGGGCCATTAAGGAGGTGCACTATTGCTATTGGGGCCAATAAGTGGGCGCACTATTGCAACTGGGGCCATTAGGGGCTAACCTCTTGGAAACGGAATACTCTTTTAAAACATTGCCAAGTATAACAAATAAATATCCCATATACACCCTCCCTCCCTATCCCACAAAAACCCAACTACCTCCCACCAACTCCCTCCCTATCCCACAAACCCCACCACCTCCCTCCATATCCCACGAACCCCCACCACCTCCCTCCCTATCCCACAAACCCCACCCCTCTCCCATATAACCTCTAGAACCTAACTTTTAAATTTTTACAAACAAATTTCCTATAATGCTAAATTCCTCTAACATTTTTGTGTTCGGAATTGCCTGTTCAGCAATTGCACTACCACAGCCAGACTTGGCGCTGGCTACTCTGGGTAGCAGAGGCTAGGGACCGCAGGTTTTCACCCTTTAACCCCTGTACAGGGATCTGGACTCTGCTGCTACGAATCCCTAGCTTGCATCTCCAGAGTAGTCGCTGACTGGTGGAGTAAGCAGGCAACAAAGAAAACAACAAGCCCTGGAGTCAGTAATGGGTAATCAGTGTAGATAAGCATCGGGCCAAATCAGATTTAACAAACAGAATCAGGATCAGTGAGTAAAACTAATTGCCATGATTGTTGCTCAAGGGCACTAAGGGGGAGCACTATTACTATTGGGGATGCACTATTATTGAGGCCACTAAGAAAGTGCACCATTAGTATTCAGGTCACTATAGTTAATGTCTCCAAAAATAATAGTGCAATATTACCATTGGAGCAGTATTGCTATTGGGGCCATTAAGGAGGTGCACTATTGCTATTGGGGCCAATAAGTGGGCGCACTATTGCAATTGGGGCCATTAGGGCTAACCTGTTGGAAACGGAATACTCTTTTAAAACATTGCCAAGTTTAACAAATAAATATCCCATACACACCCTCCCTCCCTATCCCACAAAAACCCCACTACCTCCCACCAACTCCCTCCCTATCCCACAAACCCCACCACCTCCCTCCCTATCCCACGAACCACCACCACCTCCCTCCCTATCCCACAAACCCCACCCCTCTCCCATATAACCTCTAGAACCTAACGTTTAAATTTTTACAAACAAATTTCCTATAATGCTAAATTCCTCCAACATTTTTGTGTTCGGAATTGCCTGTTCAGCAATTGCACTACCACAGCCAGACTTGACGCTGGCTACTCTGGGTAGCAGAGGCTAGGGACCGCAGGTTTTCACCCTTTAACCCCTGTACAGGGATCTGGACTCTGCTGCTACGAATCCCTAGCTTGCATCTCCAGAGTAGTCGCTGACTGGTGGAGTAAGCAGGCAACAAAGAAAACAACAAGCCCTGGAGTCAGTAATGGATAATCAGTGTAGATAAGCATTGGGCCAAATCAGATTTAACAAACAGAATCAGCATCAGTGAGTAAAACTAATTGCCATGATTGTTGCTCAAGGGCACTAAGGGGGAGCACTATTACTATTGGGGATGCACTATTATTGAGGCCACTAAGAAAGTGCACTATTAGTATTCAGGTCACTATAGTTAATGTCTCCAAAAATAATAGTGCAATATTACCATTGGAGCACGATTGCTATTGGGGCCATTAAGGAGGTGCACTATTGCTATTGGGGCCAATAAGTGGGCGCAGTATTGCAATTGCGGCCATTAGGGGCTAACCTGTTGGAAACGGAATACTCTTTTAAAACATTGCCAAGTTTAACATATAAATATCCCATACACACCCTCCCTCCCTATCCCACAAAAACCCCACTACCTCCCACCAACTCCCTCCCTATCCCACAAACCCCACCACCTCCCTCCCTATCCCACAAACCCCCACCACCTCCCTCCCTATCCCACAAACCCCACCCCTCTCCCATATAACCTCTCAAACCTAACTTTTAATTTTTACAAACACATTTTCTATCATGCTAAATTCCTCTAACATTTTTGTGTTCGGAATTGCCTGTTCAGCAATTGCACTACCACAGCCAGACTTGGCGCTGGCTACTCTGGGTAGCAGAGGCTAGGGACCGCAGGTTTTCACCCTTTAACCCCTGTACAGGGATCTGGACTCTGCTGCTACGAATCCCTAGCTTGCATCTCCAGAGTAGTCGCTGACTGGTGGAGTAAGCAGGCAACAAAGAAAACAACAAGCCCTGGAGTCAGTAATGGGTAATCAGTGTAGATAAGCATCGGGCCAAAACAGATTTAACAAACAGAATCAGCATCAGTGAGTAAAACTACTTGCCATGATTGTTGCTCAAGGGCACTAAGGGGGAGCACTATTACTATTGGGGATGCACTATTATTGAGGCCACTAAGAAAGTGCACTATTAGTATTCAGGCCACTATAGTTAATGTCTCCAAAAATAATAGTGCAATATTACCATTGGAGCACTATTGCTATTGGGGCCATTAAGGAGGTGCACTATTGCTATTGGGGCCAATAAGTGGGCGCACTATTGCAACTGGGGCCATTAGGGGCTAACCTCTTGGAAACGGAATACTCTTTTAAAACATTGCCAAGTATAACAAATAAATATCCCATACACACCCTCCCTCCCTATCCCACAAAAACCCAACTACCTCCCACCAACTCCCTCCCTATCCCACAAACCCCACCACCTCCCTCCATATCCCACGAACCCCCACCACCTCCCTCCCTATCCCACAAACCCCACCCCTCTCCCATATAACCTCTAGAACCTAGCTGTTAAATTTTTACAAACAAATTTCCTATAATGCTAAATTCCTCTAACATTTTTGTGTTCGGAATTGCCTGTTCAGCAATTGCACTACCACAGCCAGACTTGGCGCTGGCTACTCTGGGTAGCAGAGGCTAGGGACCGCAGGTTTTCACCCTTTAACCCCTGTACAGGGATCTGGACTCTGCTGATACGAATCCCTAGCTTGCATCTCCAGAGTAGTCGCTGACTGGTGGAGTAAGCAGGCAACAAAGAAAACAACAAGCCCTGGAGTCAGTAATGGGTAATCAGTGTAGATAAGCATCGGGCCAAATCAGATTTAACAAACAGAATCAGGATCAGTGAGTAAAACTAATTGCCATGATTGTTGCTCAAGGGCACTAAGGGGGAGCACTATTGCTATTGGGGATGCACTATTATTGAGGCCACTAAGAAAGTGCACTATTAGTATTCAGGTCACTATAGTTAATGTCTCCAAAAATAATAGTGCAATATTACCATTGGAGCACGATTGCTATTGGGGCCATTAAGGAGGTGCACTATTGCTATTGGGGCCAATAAGTGGGCGCAGTATTGCAATTGCGGCCATTAGGGGCTAACCTGTTGGAAACGGAATACTCTTTTAAAACATTGCCAAGTTTAACATATAAATATCCCATACACACCATTCCTCGCTATCCCACAAAAACCCAACTACCTCCCACCAACTCCCTCCCTATCCCACAAACCCCACCACCTCCCTCCCTATCCCACAAACCCCCACCACCTCCCTCCCTATCCCACAAACCCCACCCCTCTCCCATATAACCTCTAGAACCTAACTTTTAAATTTTTACAAACAAATTTCCTATAATGCTAAATTCCTCTAACATTTTTGTGTTCGGAATTGCCTGTTCAGCAATTGCACTACCACAGCCAGACTTGGCGCTGGCTACTCTGGGTAGCAGAGGCTAGGGACCGCAGGTTTTCACCCTTTAACCCCTGTACAGGGATCTGGACTCTGCTGCTACGAATCCCTAGCTTGCATCTCCAGAGTAGTCGCTGACTGGTGGAGTAAGCAGGCAACAAAGAAAACAACAAGCCCTGGAGTCAGTAATGGGTAATCAGTGTAGATAAGCATCGGGCCAAAACAGATTTAACAAACAGAATCAGCATCAGTGAGTAAAACTACTTGCCATGATTGTTGCTCAAGGGCACTAAGGGGGAGCACTATTACTATTGGGGATGCACTATTATTGAGGCCACTAAGAAAGTGCACTATTAGTATTCAGGCCACTATAGTTAATGTCTCCAAAAATAATAGTGCAATATTACCATTGGAGCACTATTGCTATTGGGGCCATTAAGGAGGTGCACTATTGCTATTGGGGCCAATAAGTGGGCGCACTATTGCAACTGGGGCCATTAGGGGCTAACCTCTTGGAAACGGAATACTCTTTTAAAACATTGCCAAGTATAACAAATAAATATCCCATACACACCCTCCCTCCCTATCCCACAAAAACCCAACTACCTCCCACCAACTCCCTCCCTATCCCACAAACCCCACCACCTCCCTCCATATCCCACGAACCCCCACCACCTCCCTCCCTATCCCACAAACCCCACCCCTCTCCCATATAACCTCTAGAACCTAGCTGTTAAATTTTTACAAACAAATTTCCTATAATGCTAAATTCCTCTAACATTTTTGTGTTCGGAATTGCCTGTTCAGCAATTGCACTACCACAGCCAGACTTGGCGCTGGCTACTCTGGGTAGCAGAGGCTAGGGACCGCAGGTTTTCACCCTTTAACCCCTGTACAGGGATCTGGACTCTGCTGATACGAATCCCTAGCTTGCATCTCCAGAGTAGTCGCTGACTGGTGGAGTAAGCAGGCAACAAAGAAAACAACAAGCCCTGGAGTCAGTAATGGGTAATCAGTGTAGATAAGCATCGGGCCAAATCAGATTTAACAAACAGAATCAGGATCAGTGAGTAAAACTAATTGCCATGATTGTTGCTCAAGGGCACTAAGGGGGAGCACTATTACTATTGGGGATGCACTATTATTGAGGCCACTAAGAAAGTGCACTATTAGTATTCAGGTCACTATAGTTAATGTCTCCAAAAATAATAGTGCAATATTACCATTGGAGCACGATTGCTATTGGGGCCATTAAGGAGGTGCACTATTGCTATTGGGGCCAATAAGTGGGCGCAGTATTGCAATTGCGGCCATTAGGGGCTAACCTGTTGGAAACGGAATACTCTTTTAAAACATTGCCAAGTTTAACATATAAATATCCCATACACACCATTCCTCGCTATCCCACAAAAACCCAACTACCTCCCACCAACTCCCTCCCTATCCCACAAACCCCACCACCTCCCTCCCTATCCCACAAACCCCCACCACCTCCCTCCCTATCCCACAAACCCCACCCCTCTCCCATATAACCTCTAGAACCTAACTTTTAAATTTTTACAAACAAATTTCCTATAATGCTAAATTCCTCTAACATTTTTGTGTTCGGAATTGCCTGTTCAGCAATTGCACTACCACAGCCAGACTTGGCGCTGGCTACTCTGGGTAGCAGAGGCTAGGGACCGCAGGTTTTCACCCTTTAACCCCTGTACAGGGATCTGGACTCTGCTGATACGAATCCCTAGCTTGCATCTCCAGAGTAGTCGCTGACTGGTGGAGTAAGCAGGCAACAAAGAAAACAACAAGCCCTGGAGTCAGTAATGGGTAATCAGTGTAGATAAGCATCGGGCCAAAACAGATTTAACAAACAGAATCAGCATCAGTGAGTAAAACTACTTGCCATGATTGTTGCTCAAGGGCACTAAGGGGGAGCACTATTACTATTGGGGATGCACTATTATTGAGGCCACTAAGAAAGTGCACTATTAGTATTCAGGTCACTATAGTTAATGTCTCCAAAAATAATAGTGCAATATTACCATTGGAGCACTATTGCTATTGGGGCCATTAAGGAGGTGCACTATTGCTATTGGGGCCAATAAGTGGGCGCACTATTGCAACTGGGGCCATTAGGGGCTAACCTCTTGGAAACGGAATACTCTTTTAAAACATTGCCAAGTATAACAAATAAATATCCCATACACACCCTCCCTCCCTATCCCACAAAAACCCAACTACCTCCCACCAACTCCCTCCCTATCCCACAAACCCCACCACCTCCCTCCATATCCCACGAACCCCCACCACCTCCCTCCCTATCCCACAAACCCCACCCCTCTCCCATATAACCTCTAGAACCTAGCTGTTAAATTTTTACAAACAAATTTCCTATAATGCTAAATTCCTCTAACATTTTTGTGTTCGGAATTGCCTGTTCAGCAATTGCACTACCACAGCCAGACTTGGCGCTGGCTACTCTGGGTAGCAGAGGCTAGGGACCGCAGGTTTTCACCCTTTAACCCCTGTACAGGGATCTGGACTCTGCTGCTACGAATCCCTAGCTTGCATCTCCAGAGTAGTCGCTGACTGGTGGAGTAAGCAGGCAACAAAGAAAACAACAAGCCCTGGAGTCAGTAATGGGTAATCAGTGTAGATAAGCATCGGGCCAAATCAGATTTAACAAACAGAATCAGGATCAGTGAGTAAAACTAATTGCCATGATTGTTGCTCAAGGGCACTAAGGGGGAGCACTATTACTATTGGGGATGCACTATTATTGAGGCCACTAAGAAAGTGCACTATTAGTATTCAGGTCACTATAGTTAATGTCTCCAAAAATAATAGTGCAATATTACCATTGGAGCACGATTGCTATTGGGGCCATTAAGGAGGTGCACTAATGCTATTGGGGCCAATAAGTGGGCGCAGTATTGCAATTGCGGCCATTAGGGGCTAACCTGTTGGAAACGGAATACTCTTTTAAAACATTGCCAAGTTTAACATATAAATATCCCATACACACCCTCCCTCCCTATCCCACAAAAACCCCACTACCTCCCACCAACTCCCTCCCTATCCCACAAACCCCACCACCTCCCTCCCTTTCCCACGAACCCCCACCACCTCCCTCCCTATCCCACAAAGCCCACCCCTCTCCCATATAACCTCTCAAACCTAACTTTTAATTTTTACAAACTTATTTTCTATCATGCTAAATTCCTCTAACATTTTTGTGTTCGGAATTGCCTGTTCAGCAATTGCACTACCACAGCCAGACTTGGCGCTGGCTACTCTGGGTAGCAGAGGCTAGGGACCGCAGGTTTTCACCCTTTAACCCCTGTACAGGGATCTGGACTCTGCTGATACGAATCCCTAGCTTGCATCTCCAGAGTAGTCGCTGACTGGTGGAGTAAGCAGGCAACAAAGAAAACAACAAGCCCTGGAGTCAGTAATGGGTAATCAGTGTAGATAAGCATCGGGCCAAATCAGATTTAACAAACAGAATCAGGATCAGTGAGTAAAACTAATTGCCATGATTGTTGCTCAAGGGCACTAAGGGGGAGCACTATTACTATTGGGGATGCACTATTATTGAGGCCACTAAGAAAGTGCACTATTAGTATTCAGGTCACTATAGTTAATGTCTCCAAAAATAATAGTGCAATATTACCATTGGAGCACGATTGCTATTGGGGCCATTAAGGAGGTGCACTATTGCTATTGGGGCCAATAAGTGGGCGCAGTATTGCAATTGCGGCCATTAGGGGCTAACCTGTTGGAAACGGAATACTCTTTTAAAACATTGCCAAGTTTAACATATAAATATCCCATACACACCCTCCCTCGCTATCCCACAAAAACCCAACTACCTCCCACCAACTCCCTCCCTATCCCACAAACCCCACCACCTCCCTCCCTATCCCACGAACCCCCACCACCTCCCTCCCTATCCCACAAACCCCACCCCTCTCCCATATAACCTCTAGAACCTAACTTTTAAATTTTTACAAACAAATTTCCTATAATGCTAAATTCCTCTAACATTTTTGTGTTCGGAATTGCCTGTTCAGCAATTGCACTACCACAGCCAGACTTGGCGCTGGCTACTCTGGGTAGCAGAGGCTAGGGACCGCAGGTTTTCACCCTTTAACCCCTGTACAGGGATCTGGACTCTGCTGCTACGAATCCCTAGCTTGCATCTCCAGAGTAGTCGCTGACTGGTGGAGTAAGCAGGCAACAAAGAAAACAACAAGCCCTGGAGTCAGTAATGGGTAATCAGTGTAGATAAGCATCGGGCCAAATCAGATTTAACAAACAGAATCAGGATCAGTGAGTAAAACTACTTGCCATGATTGTTGCTCAAGGGCACTAAGGGGGAGCACTATTACTATTGGGGATGCACTATTATTGAGGCCACTAAGAAAGTGCACTATTAGTATTCAGGTCACTATAGTTAATGTCTCCAAAAATAATAGTGCAATACTACCATTGGAGCACGATTGCTATTGGGGCCATTAAGGAGGTGCACTATTGCTATTGGGGCCAATAAGTGGGCGCAGTATTGCAATTGCGGCCATTAGGGGCTAACCTGTTGGAAACGGAATACTCTTTTAAAACATTGCCAAGTTTAACATATAAATATCCCATACACACCCTCCCTCCCTATCCCACAAAAACCCCACTACCTCCCACCAACTCCCTCCCTATCCCACAAACCCCACCACCTCCCTCCCTTTCCCACGAACCCACACCACCTCCCTCCCTATCCCACAAACCCCACCCCTCTCCCATATAACCTCTCAAACCTAACTTTTAATTTTTACAAACACATTTTCTATCATGCTAAATTCCTCTAACATTTTTGTGTTCGGAATTGCCTGTTCAGCAATTGCACTACCACAGCCAGACTTGGCGCTGGCTACTCTGGGTAGCAGAGGCTAGGGACCGCAGGTTTTCACCCTTTAACCCCTGTACAGGGATCTGGACTCTGCTGCTACGAATCCCTAGCTTGCATCTCCAGAGTAGTCGCTGACTGGTGCAGTTAGCAGGCAACAAAGAAAACAACAAGCCCTGGAGTCAGTAATGGGTAATCAGTGTAGATAAGCATTGGGCCAAATCAGATTTACCAAACAGAATCAGCATCAGTGAGTAAAACTACTTGCCATGATTGTTGCTCAAGGGCACTAAGGGGGAGCACTATTACTATTGGGGATGCACTATTATTGAGGCCACTAAGAAAGTGCACTATTAGTATTCAGGTCACTATAGTTAATGTCTCCAAAAATAATAGTGCAATATTACCATTGGAGCACTATTGCTATTGGGGCCATTAAGGAGGTGCACTATTGCTATTGGGGCCAATAAGTGGGCGCACTATTGCAATTGGGGCCATTAGGGGCTAACCTGTTGGAAACGGAATACTCTTTTAAAACATTGCCAAGTTTAACAAATAAATATCCCATACACACCCTCCCTCCCTATCCCACAAAAACCCCACTACCTCCCACCAACTCCCTCCCTATCCCACAAACCCCACCACCTCCCTCCCTATCCCACGAACCCCCACCACCTCCCTCCCTATCCCACAAACCCCACCCCTCTCCCATATAACCTCTAGAACCTAACTTTTAAGATTTTACAAAAAAAATTCCTATAATGCTAAATTCCTCTAACATTTTTGTGTTCGGAATTGCCTGTTCAGCAATTGCACTACCACAGCCAGACTTGGCGCTGGCTACTCTGGGTAGCAGAGGCTAGGGACTGCAGGTTTTCACCCTTTAACCCCTGTACAGGGATCTGGACTCTGCTGCTACGAATCCCTAGCTTGCATCTCCAGAGTAGTCGCTGACTGGTGGAGTAAGCAGGCAACAAAGAAAACAACAAGCCCTGGAGTCAGTAATGGGTAATCAGTGTAGATAAGCATCGGGCCAAATCAGATTTAACAAACAGAATCAGGATCAGTGAGTAAAACTAATTGCCATGATTGTTGCTCAAGGGCACTAAGGGGGAGCACTATTACTATTGGGGATGCACTATTATTGAGGCCACTAAGAAAGTGCACTATTAGTATTCAGGTCACTATAGTTAATGTCTCCAAAAATAATAGTGCAATATTACCATTGGAGCACGATTGCTATTGGGGCCATTAAGGAGGTGCACTATTGCTATTGGGGCCAATAAGTGGGCGCAGTATTGAAATTGCGGCCATTAGGGGCTAACCTGTTGGAAACGGAATACTCTTTTAAAACATTGCCAAGTTTAACATATAAATATCCCATACACACCCTCCATCCCTATCCCACAAAAACCCCACTACCTCCCACCAACTCCCTCCCTATCCCACAAACCCCACCAGCTCCCTCCCTTTCCCACGAACCCCCACCACCTCCCTCCCTATCCCACAAACCCCACCCCTCTCCCATATAACCTCTCAAACCTAACTTTTAATTTTTACAAACACATTTTCTATCATGCTAAATTCCTCTAACATTTTTGTGTTCGGAATTGCCTGTTCAGCAATTGCACTACCACAGCCAGACTTGGCGCTGGCTACTCTGGGTAGCAGAGGCTAGGGACCGCAGGTTTTCACCCTTTAACCCCTGTACAGGGATCTGGACTCTGCTGCTACGAATCCCTAGCTTGCATCTCCAGAGTAGTCGCTGACTGGTGGAGTAAGCAGGCAACAAAGAAAACAACAAGCCCTGGAGTCAGTAATGGGTAATCAGTGTAGATAAGCATTGGGCTAAATCAGATTTAACAAACAGAATCAGCATCAGTGAGTAAAACTACTTGCCATGATTGTTGCTCAAGGGCACTAAGGGGGAGCACTATTACTATTGGGGATGCACTATTATTGAGGCCACTAAGAAAGTGCACTATTAGTATTCAGGTCACTATAGTTAATGTCTCCAAAAATAATAGTGCAATATTACCATTGGAGCACTATTGCTATTGGGGCCATTAAGGAGGTGCACTATTGCTATTGGGGCCAATAAGTGGGCGCACTATTGCAATTGGGGCCATTAGGGGCTAACCTGTTGGAAACGGAATACTCTTTTAAAACATTGCCAAGTTTAACAAATAAATATCCCATACACACCCTCCCTCCCTATCCCACAAAAACCCCACTACCTCCCACCAACTCCCTCCCTATCCCACAAACCCCACCACCTCCCTCCCTATCCCATGAACCCCCACCACCTCCCTCCCTATCCCACAAACCCCACCCCTCTCCCATATAACCTCTAGAACCTAACTTTTAAGATTTTACAAAAAAAATTCCTATAATGCTAAATTCCTCTAACATTTTTGTGTTCGGAATTGCCTGTTCAGCAATTGCACTACCACAGCCAGACTTGGCGCTGGCTACTCTGCGTAGCAGAGGCTAGGGACTGCAGGTTTTCACCCTTTAACCCCTGTACAGGGATCTGGACTCTGCTGCTACGAATCCCTAGCTTGCATCTCCAGAGTAGTCGCTGACTGGTGGAGTAAGCAGGCAACAAAGAAAACAACAAGCCCTGGAGTCAGTAATGGGTAATCAGTGTAGATAAGCATCGGGCCAAATCAGATTTAACAAACAGAATCAGGATCAGTGAGTAAAACTAATTGCCATGATTGTTGCTCAAGGGCACTAAGGGGGAGCACTATTACTATTGGGGATGCACTATTATTGAGGCCACTAAGAAAGTGCACTATTAGTATTCAGGTCACTATAGTTAATGTCTCCAAAAATAATAGTGCAATATTACCATTGGAGCACGATTGCTATTGGGGCCATTAAGGAGGTGCACTATTGCTATTGGGGCCAATAAGTGGGCGCAGTATTGAAATTGCGGCCATTAGGGGCTAACCTGTTGGAAACGGAATACTCTTTTAAAACATTGCCAAGTATAACAAATAAATATCCCATATACACCCTCCCTCCCTATCCCACAAAAACCCAACTACCTCCCACCAACTCCCTCCCTATCCCACAAACCCCACCACCTCCCTCCATATCCCACGAACCCCCACCACCTCCCTCCTTATCCCACAAACCCCACCCCTCTCCCATATAACCTCTCAAACCTAACTTTTAATTTTTACAAACACATTTTCTATCATGCTAAATTCCTCTAACATTTTTGTGTTCGGAATTGCCTGTTCAGCAATTGCACTACCACAGCCAGACTTGGCGCTGGCTACTCTGGGTAGCAGAGGCTAGGGACCGCAGGTTTTCACCCTTTAACCCCTGTACAGGGATCTGGACTCTGCTGCTACGAATCCCTAGCTTGCATCTCCAGAGTAGTCGCTGACTGGTGGAGTAAGCAGGCAACAAAGAAAACAACAAGCCCTGGAGTCAGTAATGGGTAATCAGTGTAGATAAGCATCGGGCCAAATCAGATTTAACAAACAGAATCAGGATCAGTGAGTAAAACTAATTGCCATGATTGTTGCTCAAGGGCACTAAGGGGGAGCACTATTACTATTGGGGATGCACTATTATTGAGGCCACTAAGAAAGTGCACTATTAGTATTCAGGTCACTATAGTTAATGTCTCCAAAAATAATAGTGCAATATTACCATTGGAGCACGATTGCTATTGGGGCCATTAAGGAGGTGCACTAATGCTATTGGGGCCAATAAGTGGGCGCAGTATTGCAATTGCGGCCATTAGGGGCTAACCTGTTGGAAACGGAATACTCTTTTAAAACATTGCCAAGTTTAACATATAAATATCCCATACACACCCTCCCTCCCTATCCCACAAAAACCCCACTACCTCCCACCAACTCCCTCCCTATCCCACAAACCCCACCACCTCCCTCCCTTTCCCACGAACCCCCACCACCTCCCTCCCTATCCCACAAACCCCACCCCTCTCCCATATAACCTCTCAAACCTAACTTTTAATTTTTACAAACACATTTTCTATCATGCTAAATTCCTCTAACATTTTTGTGTTCGGAATTGCCTGTTCAGCAATTGCACTACCACAGCCAGACTTGGCGCTGGCTACTCTGGGTAGCAGAGGCTAGGGACCGCAGGTTTTCACCCTTTAACCCCTGTACAGGGATCTGGACTCTGCTGATACGAATCCCTAGCTTGCATCTCCAGAGTAGTCGCTGACTGGTGGAGTAAGCAGGCAACAAAGAAAACAACAAGCCCTGGAGTCAGTAATGGGTAATCAGTGTAGATAAGCATCGGGCCAAATCAGATTTAACAAACAGAATCAGGATCAGTGAGTAAAACTAATTGCCATGATTGTTGCTCAAGGGCACTAAGGGGGAGCACTATTACTATTGGGGATGCACTATTATTGAGGCCACTAAGAAAGTGCACTATTAGTATTCAGGTCACTATAGTTAATGTCTCCAAAAATAATAGTGCAATATTACCATTGGAGCACGATTGCTATTGGGGCCATTAAGGAGGTGCACTATTGCTATTGGGGCCAATAAGTGGGCGCAGTATTGCAATTGCGGCCATTAGGGGCTAACCTGTTGGAAACGGAATACTCTTTTAAAACATTGCCAAGTTTAACATATAAATATCCCATACACACCCTCCCTCGCTATCCCACAAAAACCCAACTACCTCCCACCAACTCCCTCCCTATCCCACAAACCCCACCACCTCCCTCCCTATCCCACGAACCCCCACCACCTCCCTCCCTATCCCACAAACCCCACCCCTCTCCCATATAACCTCTAGAACCTAACTTTTAAATTTTTACAAACAAATTGCCTATAATGCTAAATTCCTCTAACATTTTTGTGTTCGGAATTGCCTGTTCAGCAATTGCACTACCACAGCCAGACTTGGCGCTGGCTACTCTGGGTAGCAGAGGCTAGGGACCGCAGGTTTTCACCCTTTAACCCCTGTACAGGGATCTGGACTCTGCTGCTACGAATCCCTAGCTTGCATCTCCAGAGTAGTCGCTGACTGGTGGAGTAAGCAGGCAACAAAGAAAACAACAAGCCCTGGAGTCAGTAATGGGTAATCAGTGTAGATAAGCATCGGGCCAAAACAGATTTAACAAACAGAATCAGCATCAGTGAGTAAAACTACTTGCCATGATTGTTGCTCAAGGGCACTAAGGGGGAGCACTATTACTATTGGGGATGCACTATTATTGAGGCCACTAAGAAAGTGCACTATTAGTATTCAGGTCACTATAGTTAATGTCTCCAAAAATAATAGTGCAATATTACCATTGGAGCACTATTGCTATTGGGGCCATTAAGGAGGTGCACTATTGCTATTGGGGCCAATAAGTGGGCGCACTATTGCAACTGGGGCCATTAGGGGCTAACCTCTTGGAAACGGAATACTCTTTTAAAACATTGCCAAGTATAACAAATAAATATCCCATACACACCCTCCCTCCCTATCCCACAAAAACCCAACTACCTCCCACCAACTCCCTCCCTATCCCACAAACCCCACCACCTCCCTCCATATCCCACGAACCCCCACCACCTCCCTCCCTATCCCACAAACCCCACCCCTCTCCCATATAACCTCTAGAACCTAGCTGTTAAATTTTTACAAACAAATTTCCTATAATGCTAAATTCCTCTAACATTTTTGTGTTCGGAATTGCCTGTTCAGCAATTGCACTACCACAGCCAGACTTGGCGCTGGCTACTCTGGGTAGCAGAGGCTAGGGACCGCAGGTTTTCACCCTTTAACCCCTGTACAGGGATCTGGACTCTGCTGCTACGAATCCCTAGCTTGCATCTCCAGAGTAGTCGCTGACTGGTGGAGTAAGCAGGCAACAAAGAAAACAACAAGCCCTGGAGTCAGTAATGGGTAATCAGTGTAGATAAGCATCGGGCCAAATCAGATTTAACAAACAGAATCAGGATCAGTGAGTAAAACTAATTGCCATGATTGTTGCTCAAGGGCACTAAGGGGGAGCACTATTACTATTGGGGATGCACCATTATTGAGGCAACTAAGAAAGTGCACTATTAGTATTCCGGTCACTATAGTTATTGTCTCCAAAAATAATAGTGCAATATTACCATTGGAGCAGTATTGCTATTGGGGCCATTAAGGAGGTGCACTATTGCTATTGGGGCCAATAAGTGGGCGCACTATTGCAATTGGGGCCATTAGGGGCTAACCTGTTGGAAACGGAATACTCTTTTAAAACATTGCCAAGTTTAACAAATAAATATCCCATACACACCCTCCCTCCCTATCCCACAAAAACCCCACTACCTCCCACCAACTCCCTCCCTATCCCACAAACCCCACCACCTCCCTCCCTATCCCACGATCCCCCACCACCTCCCTCCCTATCCCACAAACCCCACCCCTCTCCCATATAACCTCTAGAACCTAACTTTTTAAGATTTTACAAAAAAAATTCCTATAATGCTAAATTCCTCTAACATTTTTGTGTTCGGAATTGCCTGTTCAGCAATTGCACTACCACAGCCAGACTTGGCGCTGGCTACTCTGGGTAGCAGAGGCTAGGGACTGCAGGTTTTCACCCTTTAACCCCTGTACAGGGATCTGGACTCTGCTGCTACGAATCCCTAGCTTGCATCTCCAGAGTAGTCGCTGACTGGTGGAGTAAGCAGGCAACAAAGAAAACAACAAGTCCTGGAGTCAGTAATGGGTAATCAGTGTAGATAAGCATCGGGCCAAATCAGATTTAACAAACAGAATCAGGATCAGTGAGTAAAACTAATTGCCATGATTGTTGCTCAAGGGCACTAAGGGGGAGCACTATTACTATTGGGGATGCACTATTATTGAGGCCACTAAGAAAGTGCACTATTAGTATTCAGGTCACTATAGTTAATGTCTCCAAAAATAATAGTGCAATATTACCATTGGAGCACGATTGCTATTGGGGCCATTAAGGAGGTGCACTATTGCTATTGGGGCCAATAAGTGGGCGCAGTATTGCAATTGCGGCCATTAGGGGCTAACCTGTTGGAAACGGAATACTCTTTTAAAACATTGCCAAGTTTAACATATAAATATCCCATACACACCCTCCCTCGCTATCCCACAAAAACCCAACTACCTCCCACCAACTCCCTCCCTATCCCACAAACCCCACCACCTCCCTCCCTATCCCACGAACCCCCACCACCTCCCTCCCTATCCCACAAACCCCACCCCTCTCCCATATAACCTCTAGAACCTAACTTTTAAATTTTTACAAACAAATTTCCTATAATGCTAAATTCCTCTAACATTTTTGTGTTCGGAATTGCCTGTTCAGCAATTGCACTACCACAGCCAGACTTGGCGCTGGCTACTCTGGGTAGCAGAGGCTAGGGACCGCAGGTTTTCACCCTTTAACCCCTGTACAGGGATCTGGACTCTGCTGCTACGAATCCCTAGCTTGCATCTCCAGAGTAGTCGCTGACTGGTGGAGTAAGCAGGCAACAAAGAAAACAACAAGCCCTGGAGTCAGTAATGGGTAATCAGTGTAGATAAGCATCGGGCCAAATCAGATTTAACAAACAGAATCAGGATCAGTGAGTAAAACTACTTGCCATGATTGTTGCTCAAGGGCACTAAGGGGGAGCACTATTACTATTGGGGATGCACTATTATTGAGGCCACTAAGAAAGTGCACTATTAGTATTCAGGTCACTATAGTTAATGTCTCCAAAAATAATAGTGCAATACTACCATTGGAGCACGATTGCTATTGGGGCCATTAAGGAGGTGCACTATTGCTATTGGGGCCAATAAGTGGGCGCAGTATTGCAATTGCGGCCATTAGGGGCTAACCTGTTGGAAACGGAATACTCTTTTAAAACATTGCCAAGTTTAACATATAAATATCCCATACACACCCTCCCTCCCTATCCCACAAAAACCCCACTACCTCCCACCAACTCCCTCCCTATCCCACAAACCCCACCACCTCCCTCCCTTTCCCACGAACCCACACCACCTCCCTCCCTATCCCACAAACCCCACCCCTCTCCCATATAACCTCTCAAACCTAACTTTTAATTTTTACAAACACATTTTCTATCATGCTAAATTCCTCTAACATTTTTGTGTTCGGAATTGCCTGTTCAGCAATTGCACTACCACAGCCAGACTTGGCGCTGGCTACTCTGGGTAGCAGAGGCTAGGGACCGCAGGTTTTCACCCTTTAACCCCTGTACAGGGATCTGGACTCTGCTGCTACGAATCCCTAGCTTGCATCTCCAGAGTAGTCGCTGACTGGTGCAGTTAGCAGGCAACAAAGAAAACAACAAGCCCTGGAGTCAGTAATGGGTAATCAGTGTAGATAAGCATTGGGCCAAATCAGATTTACCAAACAGAATCAGCATCAGTGAGTAAAACTACTTGCCATGATTGTTGCTCAAGGGCACTAAGGGGGAGCACTATTACTATTGGGGATGCACTATTATTGAGGCCACTAAGAAAGTGCACTATTAGTATTCAGGTCACTATAGTTAATGTCTCCAAAAATAATAGTGCAATATTACCATTGGAGCACTATTGCTATTGGGGCCATTAAGGAGGTGCACTATTGCTATTGGGGCCAATAAGTGGGCGCACTATTGCAATTGGGGCCATTAGGGGCTAACCTGTTGGAAACGGAATACTCTTTTAAAACATTGCCAAGTTTAACAAATAAATATCCCATACACACCCTCCCTCCCTATCCCACAAAAACCCCACTACCTCCCACCAACTCCCTCCCTATCCCACAAACCCCACCACCTCCCTCCCTATCCCACGAACCCCCACCACCTCCCTCCCTATCCCACAAACCCCACCCCTCTCCCATATAACCTCTAGAACCTAACTTTTAAGATTTTACAAAAAAAATTCCTATAATGCTAAATTCCTCTAACATTTTTGTGTTCGGAATTGCCTGTTCAGCAATTGCACTACCACAGCCAGACTTGGCGCTGGCTACTCTGGGTAGCAGAGGCTAGGGACTGCAGGTTTTCACCCTTTAACCCCTGTACAGGGATCTGGACTCTGCTGCTACGAATCCCTAGCTTGCATCTCCAGAGTAGTCGCTGACTGGTGGAGTAAGCAGGCAACAAAGAAAACAACAAGCCCTGGAGTCAGTAATGGGTAATCAGTGTAGATAAGCATCGGGCCAAATCAGATTTAACAAACAGAATCAGGATCAGTGAGTAAAACTAATTGCCATGATTGTTGCTCAAGGGCACTAAGGGGGAGCACTATTACTATTGGGGATGCACTATTATTGAGGCCACTAAGAAAGTGCACTATTAGTATTCAGGTCACTATAGTTAATGTCTCCAAAAATAATAGTGCAATATTACCATTGGAGCACGATTGCTATTGGGGCCATTAAGGAGGTGCACTATTGCTATTGGGGCCAATAAGTGGGCGCAGTATTGAAATTGCGGCCATTAGGGGCTAACCTGTTGGAAACGGAATACTCTTTTAAAACATTGCCAAGTTTAACATATAAATATCCCATACACACCCTCCATCCCTATCCCACAAAAACCCCACTACCTCCCACCAACTCCCTCCCTATCCCACAAACCCCACCAGCTCCCTCCCTTTCCCACGAACCCCCACCACCTCCCTCCCTATCCCACAAACCCCACCCCTCTCCCATATAACCTCTCAAACCTAACTTTTAATTTTTACAAACACATTTTCTATCATGCTAAATTCCTCTAACATTTTTGTGTTCGGAATTGCCTGTTCAGCAATTGCACTACCACAGCCAGACTTGGCGCTGGCTACTCTGGGTAGCAGAGGCTAGGGACCGCAGGTTTTCACCCTTTAACCCCTGTACAGGGATCTGGACTCTGCTGCTACGAATCCCTAGCTTGCATCTCCAGAGTAGTCGCTGACTGGTGGAGTAAGCAGGCAACAAAGAAAACAACAAGCCCTGGAGTCAGTAATGGGTAATCAGTGTAGATAAGCATTGGGCTAAATCAGATTTAACAAACAGAATCAGCATCAGTGAGTAAAACTACTTGCCATGATTGTTGCTCAAGGGCACTAAGGGGGAGCACTATTACTATTGGGGATGCACTATTATTGAGGCCACTAAGAAAGTGCACTATTAGTATTCAGGTCACTATAGTTAATGTCTCCAAAAATAATAGTGCAATATTACCATTGGAGCACTATTGCTATTGGGGCCATTAAGGAGGTGCACTATTGCTATTGGGGCCAATAAGTGGGCGCACTATTGCAATTGGGGCCATTAGGGGCTAACCTGTTGGAAACGGAATACTCTTTTAAAACATTGCCAAGTTTAACAAATAAATATCCCATACACACCCTCCCTCCCTATCCCACAAAAACCCCACTACCTCCCACCAACTCCCTCCCTATCCCACAAACCCCACCACCTCCCTCCCTATCCCATGAACCCCCACCACCTCCCTCCCTATCCCACAAACCCCACCCCTCTCCCATATAACCTCTAGAACCTAACTTTTAAGATTTTACAAAAAAAATTCCTATAATGCTAAATTCCTCTAACATTTTTGTGTTCGGAATTGCCTGTTCAGCAATTGCACTACCACAGCCAGACTTGGCGCTGGCTACTCTGCGTAGCAGAGGCTAGGGACTGCAGGTTTTCACCCTTTAACCCCTGTACAGGGATCTGGACTCTGCTGCTACGAATCCCTAGCTTGCATCTCCAGAGTAGTCGCTGACTGGTGGAGTAAGCAGGCAACAAAGAAAACAACAAGCCCTGGAGTCAGTAATGGGTAATCAGTGTAGATAAGCATCGGGCCAAATCAGATTTAACAAACAGAATCAGGATCAGTGAGTAAAACTAATTGCCATGATTGTTGCTCAAGGGCACTAAGGGGGAGCACTATTACTATTGGGGATGCACTATTATTGAGGCCACTAAGAAAGTGCACTATTAGTATTCAGGTCACTATAGTTAATGTCTCCAAAAATAATAGTGCAATATTACCATTGGAGCACGATTGCTATTGGGGCCATTAAGGAGGTGCACTATTGCTATTGGGGCCAATAAGTGGGCGCAGTATTGAAATTGCGGCCATTAGGGGCTAACCTGTTGGAAACGGAATACTCTTTTAAAACATTGCCAAGTATAACAAATAAATATCCCATATACACCCTCCCTCCCTATCCCACAAAAACCCAACTACCTCCCACCAACTCCCTCCCTATCCCACAAACCCCACCACCTCCCTCCATATCCCACGAACCCCCACCACCTCCCTCCTTATCCCACAAACCCCACCCCTCTCCCATATAACCTCTCAAACCTAACTTTTAATTTTTACAAACACATTTTCTATCATGCTAAATTCCTCTAACATTTTTGTGTTCGGAATTGCCTGTTCAGCAATTGCACTACCACAGCCAGACTTGGCGCTGGCTACTCTGGGTAGCAGAGGCTAGGGACCGCAGGTTTTCACCCTTTAACCCCTGTACAGGGATCTGGACTCTGCTGCTACGAATCCCTAGCTTGCATCTCCAGAGTAGTCGCTGACTGGTGGAGTAAGCAGGCAACAAAGAAAACAACAAGCCCTGGAGTCAGTAATGGGTAATCAGTGTAGATAAGCATCGGGCCAAATCAGATTTAACAAACAGAATCAGGATCAGTGAGTAAAACTAATTGCCATGATTGTTGCTCAAGGGCACTAAGGGGGAGCACTATTACTATTGGGGATGCACTATTATTGAGGCCACTAAGAAAGTGCACTATTAGTATTCAGGTCACTATAGTTAATGTCTCCAAAAATAATAGTGCAATATTACCATTGGAGCACGATTGCTATTGGGGCCATTAAGGAGGTGCACTAATGCTATTGGGGCCAATAAGTGGGCGCAGTATTGCAATTGCGGCCATTAGGGGCTAACCTGTTGGAAACGGAATACTCTTTTAAAACATTGCCAAGTTTAACATATAAATATCCCATACACACCCTCCCTCCCTATCCCACAAAAACCCCACTACCTCCCACCAACTCCCTCCCTATCCCACAAACCCCACCACCTCCCTCCCTTTCCCACGAACCCCCACCACCTCCCTCCCTATCCCACAAACCCCACCCCTCTCCCATATAACCTCTCAAACCTAACTTTTAATTTTTACAAACACATTTTCTATCATGCTAAATTCCTCTAACATTTTTGTGTTCGGAATTGCCTGTTCAGCAATTGCACTACCACAGCCAGACTTGGCGCTGGCTACTCTGGGTAGCAGAGGCTAGGGACCGCAGGTTTTCACCCTTTAACCCCTGTACAGGGATCTGGACTCTGCTGATACGAATCCCTAGCTTGCATCTCCAGAGTAGTCGCTGACTGGTGGAGTAAGCAGGCAACAAAGAAAACAACAAGCCCTGGAGTCAGTAATGGGTAATCAGTGTAGATAAGCATCGGGCCAAATCAGATTTAACAAACAGAATCAGGATCAGTGAGTAAAACTAATTGCCATGATTGTTGCTCAAGGGCACTAAGGGGGAGCACTATTACTATTGGGGATGCACTATTATTGAGGCCACTAAGAAAGTGCACTATTAGTATTCAGGTCACTATAGTTAATGTCTCCAAAAATAATAGTGCAATATTACCATTGGAGCACGATTGCTATTGGGGCCATTAAGGAGGTGCACTATTGCTATTGGGGCCAATAAGTGGGCGCAGTATTGCAATTGCGGCCATTAGGGGCTAACCTGTTGGAAACGGAATACTCTTTTAAAACATTGCCAAGTTTAACATATAAATATCCCATACACACCCTCCCTCGCTATCCCACAAAAACCCAACTACCTCCCACCAACTCCCTCCCTATCCCACAAACCCCACCACCTCCCTCCCTATCCCACGAACCCCCACCACCTCCCTCCCTATCCCACAAACCCCACCCCTCTCCCATATAACCTCTAGAACCTAACTTTTAAATTTTTACAAACAAATTGCCTATAATGCTAAATTCCTCTAACATTTTTGTGTTCGGAATTGCCTGTTCAGCAATTGCACTACCACAGCCAGACTTGGCGCTGGCTACTCTGGGTAGCAGAGGCTAGGGACCGCAGGTTTTCACCCTTTAACCCCTGTACAGGGATCTGGACTCTGCTGCTACGAATCCCTAGCTTGCATCTCCAGAGTAGTCGCTGACTGGTGGAGTAAGCAGGCAACAAAGAAAACAACAAGCCCTGGAGTCAGTAATGGGTAATCAGTGTAGATAAGCATCGGGCCAAAACAGATTTAACAAACAGAATCAGCATCAGTGAGTAAAACTACTTGCCATGATTGTTGCTCAAGGGCACTAAGGGGGAGCACTATTACTATTGGGGATGCACTATTATTGAGGCCACTAAGAAAGTGCACTATTAGTATTCAGGTCACTATAGTTAATGTCTCCAAAAATAATAGTGCAATATTACCATTGGAGCACTATTGCTATTGGGGCCATTAAGGAGGTGCACTATTGCTATTGGGGCCAATAAGTGGGCGCACTATTGCAACTGGGGCCATTAGGGGCTAACCTCTTGGAAACGGAATACTCTTTTAAAACATTGCCAAGTATAACAAATAAATATCCCATACACACCCTCCCTCCCTATCCCACAAAAACCCAACTACCTCCCACCAACTCCCTCCCTATCCCACAAACCCCACCACCTCCCTCCATATCCCACGAACCCCCACCACCTCCCTCCCTATCCCACAAACCCCACCCCTCTCCCATATAACCTCTAGAACCTAGCTGTTAAATTTTTACAAACAAATTTCCTATAATGCTAAATTCCTCTAACATTTTTGTGTTCGGAATTGCCTGTTCAGCAATTGCACTACCACAGCCAGACTTGGCGCTGGCTACTCTGGGTAGCAGAGGCTAGGGACCGCAGGTTTTCACCCTTTAACCCCTGTACAGGGATCTGGACTCTGCTGCTACGAATCCCTAGCTTGCATCTCCAGAGTAGTCGCTGACTGGTGGAGTAAGCAGGCAACAAAGAAAACAACAAGCCCTGGAGTCAGTAATGGGTAATCAGTGTAGATAAGCATCGGGCCAAATCAGATTTAACAAACAGAATCAGGATCAGTGAGTAAAACTAATTGCCATGATTGTTGCTCAAGGGCACTAAGGGGGAGCACTATTACTATTGGGGATGCACCATTATTGAGGCAACTAAGAAAGTGCACTATTAGTATTCCGGTCACTATAGTTATTGTCTCCAAAA
The DNA here is from genome assembly GCF_035609145.1 of Eleutherodactylus coqui. Lineage (NCBI taxonomy): Eukaryota > Metazoa > Chordata > Amphibia > Anura > Eleutherodactylidae > Eleutherodactylus > Eleutherodactylus coqui. Next base: position 152,442,259 of record NC_089839.1, on the reverse strand, counting down.
ATAATAGTGCAATATTACCATTGGAGCAGTATTGCTATTGGGGCCATTAAGGAGGTGCACTATTGCTATTGGGGCCATTAAGGAGGTGCACTATTGCTATTGGGGCCAATAAGTGGGCGCACTATTGCAATTGGGGCCATTAGGGGCTAACCTGTTGGAAACGGAATACTCTTTTAAAACATTGCCAAGTTTAACAAATAAATATCCCATACACACCCTCCCTCCCTATCCCACAAAAACCCCACTACCTCCCACCAACTCCCTCCCTATCCCACAAACCCCACCACCTCCCTCCCTATCCCACGATCCCCCACCACCTCCCTCCCTATCCCACAAACCCCACCCCTCTCCCATATAACCTCTAGAACCTAACTTTTTAAGATTTTACAAAAAAAATTCCTATAATGCTAAATTCCTCTAACATTTTTGTGTTCGGAATTGCCTGTTCAGCAATTGCACTACCACAGCCAGACTTGGCGCTGGCTACTCTGGGTAGCAGAGGCTAGGGACTGCAGGTTTTCACCCTTTAACCCCTGTACAGGGATCTGGACTCTGCTGCTACGAATCCCTAGCTTGCATCTCCAGAGTAGTCGCTGACTGGTGGAGTAAGCAGGCAACAAAGAAAACAACAAGTCCTGGAGTCAGTAATGGGTAATCAGTGTAGATAAGCATCGGGCCAAATCAGATTTAACAAACAGAATCAGGATCAGTGAGTAAAACTAATTGCCATGATTGTTGCTCAAGGGCACTAAGGGGGAGCACTATTACTATTGGGGATGCACTATTATTGAGGCCACTAAGAAAGTGCACTATTAGTATTCAGGTCACTATAGTTAATGTCTCCAAAAATAATAGTGCAATATTACCATTGGAGCACGATTGCTATTGGGGCCATTAAGGAGGTGCACTATTGCTATTGGGGCCAATAAGTGGGCGCAGTATTGAAATTGCGGCCATTAGGGGCTAACCTGTTGGAAACGGAATACTCTTTTAAAACATTGCCAAGTTTAACATATAAATATCCCATACACACCCTCCCTCCCTATCCCACAAAAACCCCACTACCTCCCACCAACTCCTTCCCTATCCCACAAACCCCACCACCTCCCTCCCTATCCCACGAACCCCCACCACCTCCCTCCCTATCCCACAAACCCCACCCCTCTCCCATATAACCTCTCAAACCTAACTTTTAATTTTTACAAACACATTTTCTATAATGCTAAATTCTTCTAACATTTTTGTGTTCGGAATTGCCTGTTCAGCAATTGCACTACCACAGCCAGACTTGGCGCTGGCTACTCTGGGTAGCAGAGGCTAGGGACCGCAGGTTTTCACCCTTTAACCCCTGTACAGGGATCTGGACTCTGCTGCTACGAATCCCTAGCTTGCATCTCCAGAGTAGTCGCTGACTGGTGGAGTAAGCAGGCAACAAAGAAAACAACAAGCCCTGGAGTCAGTAATGGGTAATCAGTGTAGATAAGCATTGGGCCAAATCAGATTTAACAAACAGAATCAGCATCAGTGAGTAAAACTACTTGCCATGATTGTTGCTCAAGGGCACTAAGGGGGAGCACTATTACTATTGGGGATGCACTATTATTGAGGCCACTAAGAAAGTGCACTATTAGTATTCAGGTCACTATAGTTAATGTCTCCAAAAATAATAGTGCAATATTACCATTGGAGCACTATTGCTATTGGGGCCATTAAGGAGGTGCACTATTGCTATTGGGGCCAATAAGTGGGCGCACTATTGCAACTGGGGCCATTAGGGGCTAACCTCTTGGAAACGGAATACTCTTTTAAAACATTGCCAAGTTTAACATATAAATATCCCATACACACCCTCCCTCCCTATCCCACAAAAACCCCACTACCTCCCACCAACTCCCTCCCTATCCCACAAACCCCACCACCTCCCTCCCTATCCCACGAACCCCCACCACCTCCCTCCCTATCCCACAAACCCCACCCCTCTCCCATATAACCTCTAGAACCTAACTTTTAAATTTTTACAAACAAATTTCCTATAATGCTAAATTCCTCTAACATTTTTGTGTTCGGAATTGCCTGTTCAGCAATTGCACTACCACAGCCAGACTTGGCGCTGGCTACTCTGGGTAGCAGAGGCTAGGGACCGCAGGTTTTCACCCTTTAACCCCTGTACAGGGATCTGGACTCTGCTGCTACGAATCCCTAGCTTGCATCTCCAGAGTAGTCGCTGACTGGTGGAGTAAGCAGGCAACAAAGAAAACAACAAGCCCTGGAGTCAGTAATGGGTAATCAGTGTAGATAAGCATTGGGCCAAATCAGATTTAACAAACAGAATCAGCATCAGTGAGTAAACCTACTTGCCATGATTGTTGCTCAAGGGCACTAAGGGGGAGCACTATTACTATTGGGGATGCACTATTATTGAGGCCACTAAGAAAGTGCACTATTAGTATGCAGGCCACTATAGTTAATGTCTCCAAAAATAATAGTGCAATATTACCATTGGAGCACGATTGCTATTGGGGCCATTAAGCAGGTGCACTATTGCTATTGGGGCCAATAAGTCGGCGCACTATTGCAATTGCGGCCATTAGGGGCTAACCTGTTGGAAACGGAATACTCTTTTAAAACATTGCCAAGTTTAACATATAAATATCCCATACACACCCTCCCTCCCTATCCCACAAAAACCCCACTACCTCCCACCAACTCCCTCCCTATCCCAAAAACCCCACCACCTCCCTCCCTTTCCCACGAACCCCCACCACCTCCCTCCCTATCCCACAAACCCCACCCCTCTCCCATATAACCTCTCAAACCTAACTTTTAATTTTTACAAACACATTTTCTATCATGCTAAATTCCTCTAACATTTTTGTGTTCGGAATTGCCTGTTCAGCAATTGCACTACCACAGCCAGACTTGGCGCTGGCTACTCTGGGTAGCAGAGGCTAGGGACCGCAGGTTTTCACCCTTTAACCCCTGTACAGGGATCTGGACTCTGCTGCTACGAATCCCTAGCTTGCATCTCCAGAGTAGTCGCTGACTGGTGGAGTAAGCAGGCAACAAAGAAAACAACAAGCCCTGGAGTCAGTAATGGGTAATCAGTGTAGATAAGCATTGGGCCAAATCAGATTTAACAAACAGAATCAGCATCAGTGAGTAAAACTACTTGCCATGATTGTTGCTCAAGGGCACTAAGGGGGAGCACTATTACTATTGGGGATTCACTATTATTGAGGCCACTAAGAAAGTGCACTATTAGTATTCAGGTCACTATAGTTAATGTCTCCAAAAATAATAGTGCAATATTACCATTGGAGCACTATTGCTATTGGGGCCATTAAGGAGGTGCACTATTGCTATTGGGGCCAATAAGTGGGCGCACTATTGCAACTGGGGCCATTAGGGGCTAACCTCTTGGAAACGGAATACTCTTTTAAAACATTGCCAAGTATAACAAATAAATATCCCATACACACCCTCCCTCCCTATCCCACAAATCCCAACTACCTCCCACCAACTCCCTCCCTATCCCACAAACCCCACCACCTCCCTCCATATCCCACGAACCCCCACCACCTCCCTCCCTATCCCACAAACCCCACCCCTCTCCCATATAACCTCTAGAACCTAACTTTTAAATTTTTACAAACAAATTTCCTATAATGCTAAATTCCTCTAACATTTTTGTGTTCGGAATTGCCTGTTCAGCAATTGCACTACCACAGCTAGACTTGGCGCTGGCTACTCTGGGTAGCAGAGGCTAGGGACCGCAGGTTTTCACCCTTTAACCCCTGTACAGGGATCTGGACTCTGCTGCTGCGAATCCCTAGCTTGCATCTCCAGAGTAGTCGCTGACTGGTGGAGTAAGCAGGCAACAAAGAAAACAACAAGCCCTGGAGTCAGTAATGGGTAATCAGTGTAGATAAGCATCGGGCCAAATCAGATTTAACAAACAGAATCAGGATCAGTGAGTAAAACTAATTGCCATGATTGTTGCTCAAGGGCACTAAGGGGGAGCACTATTACTATTGGGGATGCACTATTATTGAGGCCACTAAGAAAGTGCACTATTAGTATTCAGGTCACTATAGTTAATGTCTCCAAAAATACTAGTGCAATATTACCATTCGAGCACGATTGCTATTGGGGCCATTAAGGAGGTGCACTATTGCTATTGGGGCCAATAAGTGGGCGCAGTATTGCAATTGCGGCCATTAGGGGCTAACCTGTTGGAAACGGAATACTCTTTTAAAACATTGCCAAGTTTAACATATAAATATCCCATACACACCCTCCCTCCCTATCCCACAAAAACCCCACTACCTCCCACCAACTCCTTCCCTATCCCACAAACCCCACCACCTCCCTCCCTATCCCACGAACCCCCACCACCTCCCTCCCTATCCCACAAACCCCACCCCTCTCCCATATAACCTCTCAAACCTAACTTTTAATTTTTACAAACACATTTTCTATAATGCTAAATTCTTCTAACATTTTTGTGTTCGGAATTGCCTGTTCAGCAATTGCACTACCACAGCCAGACTTGGCGCTGGCTACTCTGGGTAGCAGAGGCTAGGGACCGCAGGTTTTCACCCTTTAACCCCTGTACAGGGATCTGGACTCTGCTGCTACGAATCCCTAGCTTGCATCTCCAGAGTAGTCGCTGACTGGTGGAGTAAGCAGGCAACAAAGAAAACAACAAGCCCTGGAGTCAGTAATGGGTAATCAGTGTAGATAAGCATTGGGCCAAATCAGATTTAACAAACAGAATCAACATCAGTGAGTAAAACTACTTGCCATGATTGTTGCTCAAGGGCACTAAGGGGGAGCACTATTACTATTGGGGATGCACTATTATTGAGGCCACTAAGAAAGTGCACTATTAGTATTCAGGTCACTATAGTTAATGTCTCCAAAAATAATAGTGCAATATTACCATTGGAGCACTATTGCTATTGGGGCCATTAAGGAGGTGCACTATTGCTATTGGGGCCAATAAGTGGGCGCACTATTGCAACTGGGGCCATTAGGGGCTAACCTCTTGGAAACGGAATACTCTTTTAAAACATTGCCAAGTATAACAAATAAATATCCCATACACACCCTCCCTCCCTATCCCACAAAAACCCCACTACCTCCCACCAACTCCCTCCCTATCCCACAAACCCCACCACCTCCCTCCATATCCCACGAACCCCCACCACCTCCCTCCCTATCCCACAAACCCCACCCCTCTCCCATATAACCTCTAGAACCTAACTTTTAAATTTTTACAAACAAATTTCCTATAATGCTAAATTCCTCTAACATTTTTGTGTTCGGAATTGCCTGTTCAGCAATTGCACTACCACAGCCAGACTTGGCGCTGGCTACTCTGGGTAGCAGAGGCTAGGGACCGCAGGTTTTCACCCTTTAACCCCTGTACAGGGATCTGGACTCTGCTGCTACGAATCCCTAGCTTGCATCTCCAGAGTAGTCGCTGACTGGTGGAGTAAGCAGGCAACAAAGAAAACAACAAGCCCTGGAGTCAGTAATGGGTAATCAGTGTAGATAAGCATCGGGCCAAATCAGATTTAACAAACAGAATCAGGATCAGTGAGTAAAACTAATTGCCATGATTGTTGCTCAAGGGCACTAAGGGGGAGCACTATTACTATTGGGGATGCACTATTATTGAGGCCACTAAGAAAGTGCACTATTAGTATTCAGGTCACTATAGTTAATGTCTCCAAAAATAATAGTGCAATATTACCATTGGAGCACGATTGCTATTGGGGCCATTAAGGAGGTGCACTATTGCTATTGGGGCCAATAAGTGGGCGCAGTATTGCAATTGCCGCCATTAGGGGCTAACCTGTTGGAAACGGAATACTCTTTTAAAACATTGCCAAGTTTAACATATAAATATCCCATACACACCCTCCCTCCCTATCCCACAAAAACCCCACTACCTCCCACCAACTCCCTCCCTATCCCACAAACCCCACCACCTCCCTCCCTTTCCCACGAACCCCCACCACCTCCCTCCCTATCCCACAAACCCCACCCCTCTCCCATATAACCTCTCAAACCTAACTTTTAATTTTTACAAACACATTTTCTATCATGCTAAATTCCTCTAACATTTTTGTGTTCGGAATTGCCTGTTCAGCAATTGCACTACCACAGCCAGACTTGGCGCTGGCTACTCTGGGTAGCAGAGGCTAGGGACCGCAGGTTTTCACCCTTTAACCCCTGTACAGGGATCTGGACTCTGCTGCTACGAATCCCTAGCTTGCATCTCCAGAGTAGTCGCTGACTGGTGGAGTAAGCAGGCAACAAAGAAAACAACAAGCCCTGGAGTCAGTAATGGGTAATCAGTGTAGATAAGCATTGGGCCAAATCAGATTTAACAAACAGAATCAGCATCAGTGAGTAAAACTACTTGCCATGATTGTTGCTCAAGGGCACTAAGGGGGAGCACTATTACTATTGGGGATGCACTATTATTGAGGCCACTAAGAAAGTGCACTATTAGTATTCAGGCCACTATGGTTAATGTCTCCAAAAATAATAGTGCAATATTACCATTGGAGCACTATTGCTATTGGGGCCATTAAGGAGGTGCACTATTGCTATTGGGGCCAATAAGTGGGCGCACTATTGCAACTGGGGCCATTAGGGGCTAACCTCTTGGAAACGGAATACTCTTTTAAAACATTGCCAAGTATAACAAATAAATATCCCATACACACCCTCCCTCCCTATCCCACAAAAACCCAACTACCTCCCACCAACTCCCGCCCTATCCCACAAACCCCACCACCTCCCTCCATATCCCACGAACCCCCACCACCTCCCTCCCTATCCCACAAACCCCACCACCTCCCTCCCTATCCCACAAACCCCACCCCTCTCCCATATAACCTCTAGAACCTAACTTTTAAATTTTACAAACACATTTTCTATAATGCTAAATTCCTCTAACATTTTTGTGTTCGGAATTGCCTGTTCAGCAATTGCACTACCACAGCCAGACTTGGCGCTGGCTACTCTGGGTAGCAGAGGCTAGGGACCGCAGGTTTTCACCCTTTAACCCCTGTACAGGGATCTGGACTCTGCTGCTACGAATTCCTAGCTTGCATCTCCAGAGTAGTCGCTGACTGGTGGAGTAAGCAGGCAACAAAGAAAACAACAAGCCCTGGAGTCAGTAATGGGTAATCAGTGTAGATAAGCATTGGGCCAAATCAGATTTAACAAACAGAATCAGCATCAGTGAGTAAAACTACTTGCCATGATTGTTGCTCAAGGGCACTAAGGGGGAGCACTATTACTATTGGGGATGCACTATTATTGAGGCCACTAAGAAAGTGCACTATTAGTATTCAGGTCACTATAGTTAATGTCTCCAAAAATAATAGTGCAATATTACCATTGGAGCACTATTGCTATTGGGGCCATTAAGGAGGTGCACTATTGCTATTGGGGCCAATAAGTGGGCGCACTATTGCAACTGGGGCTATTAGGGGCTAACCTGTTGGAAACGGAATACTCTTTTAAAACATTGCCAAGTATAACAAATAAATATCCCATACACACCCTCCCTCCCTATCCCACAAAAACCCCACTACCTCCCACCAACTCCCTCCCTATCCCACAAACCCCACCACCTCCCTCCATATCCCACGAACCCCCACCACCTCCCTCCCTATCCCACAAACCCCACCCCTCTCCCATATAACCTCTAGAACCTAACTTTTAAATTTTTACAAACAAATTTCCTAAAATGCTAAATTCCTCTAACATTTTTGTGTTCAGAATTGCCTGTTCAGCAATTGCACTACCACAGCCAGACTTGCCGCTGGCTACTCTGGGTAGCAGAGGCTAGGGACCGCAGGTTTTCACCCTTTAACCCCTGTACAGGGATCTGGACTCTGCTGCTACGAATCCCTAGCTTGCATCTCCAGAGTAGTCGCTGACTGGTGGAGTAAGCAGGCAACAAAGAAAACAACAAGCCCTGGAGTCAGTAATGGGTAATCAGTGTAGATAAGCATCAGGCCAAATCAGATTTAACAAACAGAATAAGGATCAGTGAGTAAAACTAATTGCCATGATTGTTGCTCAAGGGCACTAAGGGGGAGCACTATTACTATTGGGGATGCACTATTATTGAGGCCACTAAGAAAGTGCACTATTAGTATTCAGGTCACTATAGTTAATGTCTCCAAAAATAATAGTGCAATATTACCATTGGAGCACGATTGCTATTGGGGCCATTAAGGAGGTGCACTATTGCTATTGGGGCCAATAAGTGGGCGCAGTATTGCAATTGCGGCCATTAGGGGCTAACCTGTTGGAAACGGAATACTCTTTTAAAACATTGCCAAGTTTAACATATAAATATCCCATACACACCCTCCCTCCCTATCCCACAAAAACCCAACTACCTCCCACCAACTCCCTCCCTATCCCACAAACCCCACCACCTCCCTCCCTATCCCACGAACCCCCACCACCTCCCTCCCTATCCCACAAACCCCACCCCTCTCCCATATAACCTCTAGAACCTAACTGTTAAATTTTTACAAACAAATTTCCTATAATGCTAAATTCCTCTAACATTTTTGTGTTCGGAATTGCCTGTTCAGCAATTGCACTACCACAGCCAGACTTGGCGCTGGCTACTCTGGGTAGCAGAGGCTAGGGACCGCAGGTTTTCACCCTTTAACCCCTGTACAGGGATCTGGACTCTGCTGATACGAATCCCTAGCTTGCATCTCCAGAGTAGTCGCTGACTGGTGGAGTAAGCAGGCAACAAAGAAAACAACAAGCCCTGGAGTCAGTAATGGATAATCAGTGTAGATAAGCATTGGGCCAAATCAGATTTAACAAACAGAATCAGCATCAGTGAGTAAAACTACTTGCCATGATTGTTGCTCAAGGGCACTAAGGGGGAGCACTATTACTATTGGGGATGCACTATTATTGAGGCCACTAAGAAAGTGCACTATTAGTATTCAGGTCACTATAGTTAATGTCTCCAAAAATAATAGTGCAATATTACCATTGGAGCACTATTGCTATTGGGGCCATTAAGGAGGTGCACTATTGCTATTGGGGCCAATAAGTGGGCGCAGTATTGCAATTGCGGCCATTAGGGGCTAACCTGTTGGAAACGGAATACTCTTTTAAAACATTGCCAAGTTTAACATATAAATATCCCATACACACCCTCCCTCCCTATCCCACAAAAACCCCACTACCTCCCACCAACTCCTTCCCTATCCCACAAACCCCACCACCTCCCTCCCTATCCCACGAACCCCCACCACCTCCCTCCCTATCCCACAAACCCCACCCCTCTCCCATATAACCTCTAGAACCTAACTTTTAATTTTTACAAACACATTTTCTATAATGCTAAATTCCTCTAACATTTTTGTGTTCGGAATTGCCTGTTCAGCAATTGCACTACCACAGCCAGACTTGGCGCTGGCTACTCTGGGTAGCAGAGGCTAGGGACCGCAGGTTTTCACCCTTTAACCCCTGTACAGGGATCTGGACTCTGCTGCTACGAATTCCTAGCTTGCATCTCCAGAGTAGTCGCTGACTGGTGGAGTAAGCAGGCAACAAAGAAAACAACAAGCCCTGGAGTCAGTAATGGGTAATCAGTGTAGATAAGCATTGGGCCAAATCAGATTTAACAAACAGAATCAGCATCAGTGAGTAAAACTACTTGCCATGATTGTTGCTCAAGGGCACTAAGGGGGAGCACTATTACTATTGGGGATGCACTATTATTGAGGCCACTAAGAAAGTGCACTATTAGTATTCAGGTCACTATAGTTAATGTCTCCAAAAATAATAGTGCAATATTACCATTGGAGCACTATTGCTATTGGGGCCATTAAGGAGGTGCACTATTGCTATTGGGGCCAATAAGTGGGCGCACTATTGCAACTGGGGCTATTAGGGGCTAACCTCTTGGAAACGGAATACTCTTTTAAAACATTGCCAAGTATAACAAATAAATATCCCATACACACCCTCCCTCCCTATCCCACAAAAACCCCACTACCTCCCACCAACTCCCTCCCTATCCCACAAACCCCACCACCTCCCTCCATATCCCACGAACCCCCACCACCTCCCTCCCTATCCCACAAACCCCACCCCTCTCCCATATAACCTCTAGAACCTAACTTTTAAATTTTTACAAACAAATTTCCTAAAATGCTAAATTCCTCTAACATTTTTGTGTTCAGAATTGCCTGTTCAGCAATTGCACTACCACAGCCAGACTTGCCGCTGGCTACTCTGGGTAGCAGAGGCTAGGGACCGCAGGTTTTCACCCTTTAACCCCTGTACAGGGATCTGGACTCTGCTGCTACGAATCCCTAGCTTGCATCTCCAGAGTAGTCGCTGACTGGTGGAGTAAGCAGGCAACAAAGAAAACAACAAGCCCTGGAGTCAGTAATGGGTAATCAGTGTAGATAAGCATCAGGCCAAATCAGATTTAACAAACAGAATCAGGATCAGTGAGTAAAACTAATTGCCATGATTGTTGCTCAAGGGCACTAAGGGGGAGCACTATTACTATTGGGGATGCACTATTATTGAGGCCACTAAGAAAGTGCACTATTAGTATTCAGGTCACTATAGTTAATGTCTCCAAAAATAATAGTGCAATATTACCATTGGAGCACGATTGCTATTGGGGCCATTAAGGAGGTGCACTATTGCTATTGGGGCCAATAAGTGGGCGCAGTATTGCAATTGCGGCCATTAGGGGCTAACCTGTTGGAAACGGAATACTCTTTTAAAACATTGCCAAGTTTAACATATAAATATCCCATACACACCCTCCCTCCCTATCCCACAAAAACCCAACTACCTCCCACCAACTCCCTCCCTATCCCACAAACCCCACCACCTCCCTCCCTATCCCACGAACCCCCACCACCTCCCTCCCTATCCCACAAACCCCACCCCTCTCCCATATAACCTCTAGAACCTAACTGTTAAATTTTTACAAACAAATTTCCTATAATGCTAAATTCCTCTAACATTTTTGTGTTCGGAATTGCCTGTTCAGCAATTGCACTACCACAGCCAGACTTGGCGCTGGCTACTCTGGGTAGCAGAGGCTAGGGACCGCAGGTTTTCACCCTTTAACCCCTGTACAGGGATCTGGACTCTGCTGCTACGAATCCCTAGCTTGCATCTCCAGAGTAGTCGCTGACTGGTGGAGTAAGCAGGCAACAAAGAAAACAACAAGCCCTGGAGTCAGTAATGGGTAATCAGTGTAGATAAGCATCGGGCCAAATCAGATTTAACAAACAGAATCAGGATTAGTGAGTAAAACTACTTGCCATGATTGTTGCTCAAGGGCACTAAGGGGGAGCACTATTACTATTGGGGACGCACTATTATTGAGGCCACTAAGAGAGTGCACTATTAGTATTCAGGTCACTATAGTTAATGTCTCCAAAAATAATAGTGCAGTATTACCATTGGAGCACTATTGCTATTGGGGCCATTAAGGAGGTGCACTATTGCTATTGGGGACATTAAGGGGGTGCACTATTGCTATTGGGGACATTAAGGGGGTGCACTATTGCAATTGGGGCCATTAGGGGCTAACCTGTTGGAAACGGAATACTCTTTTAAAACATTGCCAAGTTTATCAAATAAATATCCCATACACACCCTCCCTCCCTATCCCACAAAAACCCAACTACCTCCCACCAACTCCCTCCCTATCCCACAAACCCCCACCACCTCCCTCCCTATCCCACAAACCCCACCACCTCCCTCCCTATCCCACAAACCCCACCCCTCTCCCATATAACCTCTCAAACCTAACTTTTAATTTTTAAAAAACACATTTTTTATAATGCTAAATTCCTCTAACATTTTTGTGTTCGGAATTGCCTGTTCAGCAATTGCACTACCACAGCCAGACTTGGCGCTGGCTACTCTGGGTAGCAGAGGCTAGGGACCGCAGGTTTTCACCCTTTAACCCCTGTACAGGGATCTGGACTCTGCTGCTACGAATCCCTAGCTTGCATCTCCAGAGTAGTCGCTGACTGGTGGAGTAAGCAGGCAACAAAGAAAACAACAAGCCCTGGAGTCAGTAATTTTTAAAAAACACATTTTTTATAATGCTAAATTCCTCTAACATTTTTGTGTTCGGAATTGCCTGTTCAGCAATTGCACTACCACAGCCAGACTTGGCGCTGGCTACTCTGGGTAGCAGAGGCTAGGGACCGCAGGTTTTCACCCTTTAACCCCTGTACAGGGATCTGGACTCTGCTGCTACGAATCCCTAGCTTGCATCTCCAGAGTAGTCGCTGACTGGTGGAGTAAGCAGGCAACAAAGAAAACAACAAGCCCTGGAGTCAGTAATGGGTAATCAGTGTAGATAAGTATCGGGCCAAATCAGATTTAACAAACAGAATCATGATCAGTGAGTAAAACTAATTGCCATGATTGTTGCTCAAGGGCACTAAGGGGGAGCACTATTACTATTGGGGACGCACTATTATTGAGGCCACTAAGAGAGTGCGCTATTAGTATTCAGGCCACTATAATTATTGTCTACAAGAATAATAGTGCAATATTACCATTGGAGCACTATTGCTATTGGGGCCATTAAGGAGATGAACTATTGCTACTGGGGCCAATAAGTGGGCGCACTATTGCAATTGGGGCCATTAGGGGCTAACCTGTTGGAAACGGAATACTCTTTTAAAACATTGCCAAGTTTAACATATAAATATCCCATACACACCCTCCCTCCCTATCCCACAAAAACCCCACTACCTCCCACCAACTCCTTCCCTATCCCACAAACCCCACCACCTCCCTCCCTATCCCACATACCCCACCCCTCTCCCATATAACCTCTCAAACCTAACTTTTAATTTTTTACAAACACATTTTCTATAATGCTAAATTCCTCTAACATTTTTGTGTTCGGAAATTGCCTGTTCAGCAATTGCACTACCACAGCCAGACTTGGCGCTGGCTAATCTGGGTAGCAGAGGCTAGGCACTGCAGGTTTTCACCCTTTAACCCCTGTACAGGGATCTGGACTCTGCTGCTACGAATCCCTAGCTTGCATCTCCAGAGTAGTCGCTGACTGGTGGAGTAAGCAGGCAACAAAGAAAACAACAAGCCCTGGAGTCAGTAATGGGTAATCAGTTTAGATAAGCATCTGGACAAATCACATTTAACAAACACAATCCTCATCATTGAGTAAAACTACTTGCCTTATTGTTGCTCAAGGGCACTAAGGGGGAGCACTGTTACTATTGGGGACGCACCATTATTGAGGCCACTAAGAGAGTGCACTATTAGTATTCAGGTCACTATAGTTAATGTCTCCAAAAATAATAGTGCAATATTACCAATGGAGCCACTATTTGGGGCACTATTGCTAATGCGGCCAATAAAGGGGCATACTATTGCTATCGGCTCCATTAAGTGGGCGCACTATTGCTATTGGAGCCAATAAGGAGGCGGACTTTTGCTATTGGGCCCATTAAGGGGGTGCACTGTGGTATTGGGTCTATTATGGGAGCGCACTATTGCTTTTTCGGCCATTAAGGAGGCACACTATTGTTCTTAAGGCCAATAATAGGTTGCACCGTGCATTGCTACTGGGCCCATTAAGGGGGAACACTATTGCTATTGGGGCCATTAAGGGGGAGCACTATTGCTATTGGGGTTATTAAGGGGGCGCAGTATTGCTATTGGGGACATTAAGGGGGCGCACTATTGCTATTGGGGTTATTAAGGGGGCGCACTATTGCTATTGTGGTCATTAAGGGGGAGTACTATTGCTATTGGGGATCATTAAGGAGGTGCACTATTGCTATTGGGGATCATTAAGGAGGTGCACTATTGCTATTGGGGATCATTAAGGAGGTGCACTATTGCTATTGGGGCAGCCCTAACTACTAATGACTTACCTGGCACGAAGTAACGGCAGGATTGCATCTTCATCTTCACATGGAGCTCCATTTGTCGGCTGATACTTTGTTGCTTCCAGGTGTTGTATGTTTCTGTTGCAAATGAAAGACCTCCTAGGAAGAAATGCAGAAAAGTTATGAGAAAACACCCCAATACAAATACGCTGTTAGAGAATTCAGAATGCCTGATCTATGAAATGCCTGTATGTATGTGGCCGGTTATAGCCGATGCAGACCATAGATTGTAAGCTCTACTGCTGTAAGGATCTCTTGGTACTACTGTATTTACCCTTGTACAGCGCTGTGTAGTATGTTGGCGCTTCATGACTTCAGAATAATAGTAATTATATAGTCGCCCCATATTTCCCTCCATACTCGTCCTGCAATGGCAGGACATAAAAAGACTATGGGGCCATCACTAAGGGGTTAATCACCTTTTATTTACTTCATATAATAAATCTCCTTACCCTCCAGTTATTGTGTTTTATTTTATGTTCCGTCTTTTTCTGACTTCTGACTTATCGTCTCTCTGTTTACATTCAGGTCTCCCTCCAACTGACTGTAACAAAATGGCTGCTGCGACCATAGTAACCGTGGTAACAAGGCCCACACTGGCTCTCTGACTGTCCCTCTGCACAACAATTTAATAAAGCATGAAACTTACTTTATGAAAGTCCGAAGCTCCTGACAATTATTATACACTTGATACAAGAGGCCGGTTGTGGGCTGAGAAGCATGCTTTCATGAGGAGCTGCTCCCATAGAGAAATGATGGAAGGGAGACATTGCCTGGCGTGGAGCTGAGCGCCTTCATATTACACATTGCTATATAACACTTCTCTCCTTCCTCTCAGGTGGTGGTTTCTCTTTATGTTCTATCCTTTTTCTATCAGTTACCCTGTTATCCTCTTACTGTCTTTATTTATGCCCAGTAGCTGCATGCACGTTTTTCAAAATGGCTGCTGCTACCATGGCAACAGCAGTGACAACGCCCATACTGGCTCTCTGACTGTTGCTATGGATATAACACATTTGGTGGTGTGGCTGACAGTGACTTTCAGGGAATGGGTGTAGCAGGTGGGCTTTGCATAGTATGTGTCCCTAATATTGGGTACCAGAAGGGGCACCAACAACCCTCGGCCCTGATGTAGACATAGGGGTGGGGCAAGAAATTAAATCTTTTTTACTGGGTGACACAAAGCCTAATTCCGATTCTGCCCAAGTACGAGCGTACAATACCTTCACACCGTCAGCACTTTGTATTCACTGGTCCACACAGGTTTCTTCATATTATACCGTGGCAGATAAATGGCGGATGATCTGTTGTGTTCCATGGTTGGCAGTTGAATATGATGCATTATGGGATATAATATGTAATGTAACACACAGGGGCGGGGCTTATCCATACTGACAATGGGAGATTTGTGACCTTATCTAGCAGCCAATCACATCGCAGCTTTCACTGATTACACTGCAGTACCATCACTATTATATATTTTGCTATGTATTGTGAGTCCCACCAGAGGACCTGTTACTGCAGCTGATGGAAGAGACTGTTACTTAGATTATGTGTAACGTGCGGCATTGCGGTCTGTATTTGCCCCCATTATACAATGTACAGTGCTGGGTAGTTGTTACATACACAATCAGAATTGTATCATTTTCTCATATTTTTACTATTTCCAGAGGTTTCAGTAATTTGCATTAACCCCTTAGTAACGGAGCTTTTTTGCATTTTTCCATTTTTTTTCCTCCTCCCTTTTAAAAAATCATAGCTCCTTTATTTATCCATCGACGCCGCTGTATGAGGGCTTGTTTTTTGCGGGATGAGTTGTATTTTTCAATGGTACTATTTATTGCACCTTATAATGTACTGAAAAAGTTTTTTTAAATTTTAAGTGGAGAGAAATAGAAAAAAAATGACATTCCACCATCTTTCGGTGCGTCCTGCTTTCACAAACTGCAACAAAAATGACCTGATAGCTTTATTCTATGAGTCAGTACGATTACTATTAGAGATGAGCAAACGTACTCGTCCGAGCTTGATACTCGTTCGAGTATTAGCGTGTTCGAGATGCTCGTTACTCGTAACGAGTACCACGCGATGTTCGAGCTACTTTCACTTTCATCTCTGAGATGTTAGCGCGCTTTTCTGGCCAATTGAAAGACATGGAAGGCATTACAACTTTCCCCTGTGACGTTCAAGCCCTATACCACCCCCCTGCAGTGAGTGGCTGGCGAGATCAGGTGTCACCGGAGTATAAAAATCGGCCCCTCCCGGGGCTCGCCTCAGATGCGTTGTGACATAGCTGAGGGACAGTGCTGTTGGTGCAGGAGCTGCTATAGGGAGAGCGTTAGGAGTTATTGTAGGCTTCAAGAACCCCAACGGTCCTTCTTAGGGCCACATCTAACCGTGTGCAGTAGTGTGGAGGCTGCTTTTTGCAGTGTTGCACATTTTTTTTTTTTTTGGTATATCGGCCGTGCAGAGCATTGCGCCCTGCAGTAATAGTCCAGGGACAGAAGTGTGGAGGCAGGGACAGAAGGCATATATTATTGATTGAATATACGCAGTGGTCCTTTTCAAAAAAATATTGGGCAAAAAATCTATTTGGCCTGCCTGTCACTGTGCTCAGTGTTCTGGGTCCGTGTGTGCTGGGTGTAGTAGTTCTACAAAATCATACGCAGCCAGCTAAGTGTTACAGCAGGTGTGCGCCAAATTATTTCCTGGCTCTGAAATCACCGCTCTGTTGCAGTTAATAACAGTGCAACACTCTGCAGTTCTGTGACACACTCCAGGGACAGAATTGTGTAGGCAGGGCCAGAAGACATATATTATTGATTGAATATACACAGTGGTCCTTTTCCAAAAAATATTGGGCAAAAAATCTATTTGGCCTGCCTGTCACTGTGCTCAGTGTTCTGGGTCTGTGTGTGCTGGGTGTAGTAGTTCTACAAATAAATACGCAGCCAGCTAAGTGTTACAGCAGGCGTGCGCCAAATTATTTCCTGGCTGTGAAATCACCGCTCTGTTGCAGTTAATAACAGTGCAACACTCTGCAGTTCTGTGACACACTCCAGGGACAGAAGACATATATTATTGATTGAATATACGCAGTGGTCCTTTTCCAAAAAATATTGGGCAAAAAATCTATTTGGCTTGCCTGTCACTGTGCTCAGTGTTCTGGGTCTGTGTGTGCTGGGTGTAGTACTTCAACAAATAAATACGCAGCCAGCTAAGTGTTACAGCAGGCGTGCGCCAAATTATTTCCTGGCTCTGAAATCACCGCTCTGTTGCAGTTAATAACAGTGCAACACTCTGCAGTTCTGTCACACACTCCAGGGACAGAATTGTGTAGGCAGGGCCAGAAGACATATATTATTGATTGAATATGCGCAGTGGTCCTTTTCCAAAAAATATTGGGCAAAAAATCTATTTGGCCTGCCTGTCACTGTGCTCAGTGTTCTGGGTCTGTGTGTGCTGGGTGTAGTAGTTCTACAAATAAATACGCAGCTAGCTAAGTGTTACAGCAGGCGTGCGCCAAATTATTTCCTGGCGTTCCGTAAACGAAGTCAGCCTCCAACCACAGGCCAATAAGCGGCACATTTAATTACAGCATTCTGTTTCTGCACTACTGCTAATACACCATGCTGAGGGGTAGGGGTAGGCCTATAGGACGTGTACGCGGGCGAGGACACTGAGGCCCAAGTCAGGGTGTGGGCACAGGCCGAGCCAGTGCGGTGGCCAGGGGTAGAGGCAGGGCCAGACCGAATAATCCACCAACTGGTTCCCAAAGCGCCCCCTCGCGCCATGCCACCCTGCAGAGGTCAAGGTGCTCAAAGGTGTGGCAGTTTTTCACAGAGACGCCTGACGACCGATGAACAGTGGTGTGCAACCTTTGTCACGCCAAGATCAGCTGGGGAGCCACCACCACCAGCATGCGCAGGCATATGATGGCCAAGCACCCCACAAGGTGGGACGATGCCCGTTCACCGCCTCCGGTTTGCACCACTGCCTCTCCCCCTGTGCCCCAACCTGCCACTGAGATCCAACCCCCCTCTGAGGACACAGGCAGTACCGTCTCCTGGCCTGCACCCACACCCTCACCTCCGCTGTCCTCGGCCCCATCCAGCAATGTCTCTCAGCGTAGCGTCCAGACGTCGCTAGCGCCACTGTTTGAGCGCAAGTACGACGCCACGCACCCGCACGCTCAAGCGTTAAACGTGCACATTGCAAAATTGATCAGCCTAGAGATGCTGCCGTATAGGCTTGTGGAAACGGAGGCTTTCAAAAGCATGATGGCGGCCCCGCGCTACTCGGTTCCCAGTCGGCACTACTTTTCCCGATGTGCCGTCCCAGGCCTGCACAACCACGTCTCCCGCAACATTGTACGCGCACTCACCAACGCGGTTACTGCCAAGGTCCACTTAACAACAGACACGTGGACAAGCACAGGCGGGCAGGGCCACTATATCTCCCTGACGGCACATTGGGTGAATTTAGTGGAGGCTGGGACAGAGTCAGAGCCTGGGACCACTCACGTCCTACCCACCCCCAGAATTGCGGGCCCCAGCTCGGTGGTGGTATCTGCGGGGGTGTATGCTTCCTCCACTACACCACCCTCCTCCTCCTCCTACGCAACCTCTGTCTCACAATCAAGATGTGTCAGCAGCAGCAGCACGTCGCCAGCAGTCGGTGTCACGCGGCGTGGCAGCACAGCGGTGGGCAAGCGTCAGCAGGCCGTGCTGAAACTACTCAGCTTAGGAGAGAAGAGCCACATGGCCCACGAACTGCTGCAGGGTCTGACAGAGCAGACCGACCGCTGGCTTGCGCCGCTGAGCCTCCAACCGGGCATGGTCGTGTCTGACAACGGCCGTAACCTGGTGGCGGCTCTGCAGCTCGGCAGCCTCACGCACGTGCCATGCCTGGCCCATGTCTTTAATTTGGTGGTTCAGCGCTTTCTGAAAAGCTACCCCCACTTGTCATACCTGCTCGGAAAGGTGCGCCAGCTCTGCGCACATTTCCGCAAATCCCACACGCACGCTGCCACCCTGCGGACACTGCAACATCGGTTTAATCTGCCAGTGCACCGACTGCTGTGCGACGTGCCCACACAGTGGAACTCTACGCTCCACATGTTGGCCAGACTCTATGAGCAGCGTAGAGCTATAGTGGAATACCAACTCCAACATGGGCGGCGCAATGGGAGTCAGCCTCCTCAATTCTTTACAGAAGAGTGGGCCTGGTTGGCAGCCATCTGCCAGGTCCTTGGAAACTTTGAGGAGTCTACCCAGATGGTGAGCGGGGATGCTGCAATCATTAGCGTCACCATTCCTCTGCTATGCCTCTTGAGAAGTTCCCTGCAAAGCATAAAGGCAGACGCTTTGGAATCAGAAACGGAGGCGGGGGAAGACAGTATGTCGCTGGATAGTCAGAGCCACCTGATGTCTATATCTCAGCGCGTTGAGGAGGAGGGGGAGGAGCATGAGGAGGAGGGGGAAGAAACAGCTTGGCCCACTGCTGAGGGGACAGATGCTGCTTGCCTGTCATCCTTTCAGCGTGTATGGCCAGAGGAGGAGGGGGAGGAGCATGAGGAGGAGGGGGAAGAGACAGCTTGGCCCACTGCTGAGGGTACAGATGCAGCTTGCCTGTCATCCTTTCAGCGTGTATGGCCAGAGGAGGAGGAGGATCCTGAAAGTGATCTTCCTAGTGAGGACAGCCATGTGTTGCGTATAAGAAACAGCAGAGTGCCTAACGAAGCTGTGGGGGACTGGGAGGCGGGGTGATAAAATGGAGAGGAAGGAAGCGACCAGGGAGGGGGTTTGGAGTGACAGGAAAGAGAAGGGGAGGAAGAGGAGGAGTCAGTTTGCAGAAGAAGAAGAAGAGGGAAGACGTCTGCAAGCAAGAGGTCTGCAAGCAAGATAGAAGATGGAGCAGTTGGTGCAGCAAATTCGAGAAGCGGTGGCCAGCCAGGGTCCCCAGTGGCTCATGAAGATGGTCGAAGAATTCGGAACGGCGGCGGCGTTACCGGAGGTGAGAGCAGAGGAAGAGCCACCAGCGGAGAGCAGCGGCGCAGAACCACGTTGGAGGCCGCAAAGAAGAAGACAACCACCAACAAGGTTGAGCCCCAGCCCAGCAGCAAAGAAGGGGGGCAGAAGCAGTCCGAGAGCAGCGGGAGCGTGCGGGAGTGGAGCGGCGCGGTCGCAGCGCCCGGCGGACGCAGCCAGGCGGGGGGATCGCAGGAGTGGAGTCGCAATGGGACCGGAGGACGGAGGTACACTCACCAGGAGCGGAGGAGCGGTGCAGAGGTCGGGTAAGTCCGGCGCGGGCAGGGGGAGGCCCGCGGCTGTGCAGGTGTGCAGGGAGATGGAGACCGGGACACGTGTCTCCCTCAACAGGCGGAGGGATCCGCGAGCCGGAAGTAGTCCCGGCAGGAGGCCTGCACTACTGAAAGAGGCCACAGGGGGCTACGGGAGCGAGCCCCTTTTCAGCCCGGATGAAGTTAGTGGTGGTGAGGGAGAGCAAAGTGGTGGTAGCGCAGGGGGAAGGGGGGGGGGGGGTCGCACTACAAAGAGAGTCTTTAGGAGTGTAGGGGGAAGGGAGTGTAGGGACAGTGAAGATAGTGTAGACAGCAGAGCATCTGTAAGGAGCGCGCATGGGGCGTTGGCAACAGCCCCTTTGCCCGAGGGTGGGAGGGTGGGGGAGGGGCGAGGGTTTTTTGTACAGCGGCAGGCGCCAGCAGCAGTAAGGACACCCGGAAGAGGGCAGGGCGAGTGGTACGAGTGGCGCACAGGCGGGCGCTCACCGGGCAGCTCGGTAGTAGAGCGAGCAAGTTGGCGCGGTATGGAGGAACATGCAGCAGGGCGAGGTAAGTATGATGAGGCGGGGGAGCGCAGGCGCGAAAAGGGGGCGCAGCGGGTTAGGACAAGTAGGAGAGCGCGGGTAGCGACTAGCTCTTCAGCATCTCCAGAGGATCATGGTTGGAAAGGAAGGACCCCCGTATTGGACGCGCAGAGAAGGGCAGAAGCGGCGGTTGCATACGATAGGCGCAGCGGCCGCGAGCGGGGCGCTCGGGCTTCACGTGATACTTCATCTCTCTCGCCGGCTTCTTCCACAGATAATAGGTACGCTGCCCGCAACATCAGGCATAATTTGGCATCTTCGGCCGGTAGGGCATCCAGTGCACAAAGCCAGAGGAGCCGTGGTGTCACCCATGAATTGGGATCGGAACGACACGCAGGCCAGAGGCGGGATCGTACATCAACGCCACCCGGCCCGAGCTTCCTCTTGGCAGGGCCAGAGAGGAACAAGGCGGGTGAGTCACACTATAAGAATGTCTGGGATGTCTCTTTAACATCAAGTGATAAGAGTAACGAGTTTATGGGTGCGCTTAAAGCGCTGGTGCATCGTTTTGATGTGGAAAAAGGTTTGGCTCACGCACCCGAGAGCTCGCAAGGGGCGAGTCGTAGGGGCGAAGAGTCAGGAGGTGATGGTTTGAAGTTCGCAGACACTCTATTCTGCGGGGTAGCCCCTCTGGGGGTGGGTTTGACAGAAGAGTTGACGGAAAAGATTAAGAATGGTTCATATGTAGACATATGGTCACTACTGTCGGTGGAGCATATTGCCGTCGACAAGGAGCGGTTCTCGGAGCGCGGGACCGATAAAAAAGCAAAAGTGGCTAAGACGTTTGGTAATTGGCTACAGGCATTTTTAATTCTGGCGCACGTAGCGTGTCAACATAGTCCTCAAAAAGGTCCCGAATTATTGGTATATATAAACACCATTCACAGCGAGTATAAACTGCACGGAGGGTCGGCGTGGTGGAGATACGACGAGGATTTTCGTCGTCGTATTTCGGGTATGAAGAACATAAGCTGGGCCACGAAGGCAACGGATGTATGGATCCAGCTTATCCTCTCGCAAAAGCCGGTGAAGCCGTTTTTTCAGGGGACCGCCGCAGGTGCCAGTGGACAGCAGGCACCTGTGGCCCCAAAACCCTCCGGGTCGTGTTGAGCCTTTAACGAAGGTCATTGCCGATTCTACGCCTCGTGCAAATTTCGTCACGAGTGCTCAGTATGCGGTGGAGCGCACTCCGCAGTACGGTGCTTTAGACGACAGAGAGCAGCAGCTACACCAGGACAAAACTAATTAGAGCAGGTTTTACGGAGGGCTTCCGGATACCGCATAACCCGTCTTGTTCCCTTAGGCTCAGCGGCAATCTAAAATCGGCCCGCGAAAATAAAGAATTAGTGATGGAGAAGTTACTGAAGGAGGTGGAATTGGGTCGGATGGCGGGCCCATTTCGGGAACCCCCATTCGGGAACTTGCGGGTTTCGCCTTTGGGTCTGGTCCCGAAGAAGGAACCGGGCAAGTTCCGGCTTATCCATCATTTATCGTTTCCGGCAGGAGATTCAGTCAACGATGGGATTACGAAGGAGCAAGCGGCAGTGTCGTACGCGTCTTTCGATCGGGCTGTGTATCTAGTTCGACGGGCCGGAGCTGGCGCAATGTTAGCCAAGGCTGACATTGAATCAGCGTTCCGTTTGCTTCCGGTACACCCCGATTGTTTCCATCTTTTGGGGTGTAGAATAGAAGGTTACTATTTTGTCGACATGTGTTTACCGATGGGATGCTCGATTTCGTGCTATTATTTTGAGGTTTTCAGCTCGTTCTTAGAGTGGATGCTTAGATTCGAGACGGGCATCCCTTCGGTCTTACATTATCTTGACGATTTTTTATTCGTGGGGCACCCCGAAGCAGGTGTATGTGGTTTTTTGTTGGCATCTTTTCAGAAGCTGATGAGAAGAGCAGGCGTCCCCCTGTCGGCGGAAAAAACGGTCGGGCCAGTGACATCTTTGGAGTTCTTAGGTATCGAGATCGATACTAGGGAGATGGTTTTTCGTTTACCGGAAGAAAAAATTGCGCGGTTGCGTCAAATGGTGGAGACGGTTAGTACGGCGCGAAAAGTCACACTGCATCAAATGCAGGTGCTTCTGGGTCTGCTAAATTTTGCATGTCGGGTCATCCCCATGGGTCGCGCGTTTTCAAGGCGATTGTCTTTGGCAACGAAAGGGGCAAGGGAGCCTCATCATTTTGTCAGGGTGACAAAGGAAATGAAGGCGGATCTGCACATTTGGAAGGTTTTCCTCGAAACTTTCAATGGGCAGGTCATTTGCCAACGGGAAGAAGTGGACAACGAAGAGTTAGGGTTAGTATCTGACGCATCCGGAGCCTGCGGTTTTGGTGTGATCTTTGGTAACAGGTGGTGTAACTCCGGGTGGCTGGAGGCCTGGGTTGAAAGAGGATGGACAAGAGATATAGCACTGCTGGAAATTTTTCCCATCATGGTCGCCATTGAACTATGGGGCCCGGTTTTGGCCAACAGAAGTATATGTTTTTGGTCTGATAACCAGACGGTGGTGAGAGCGGTGAATAAACAGTCTTCGGCTTCCAAACTGGTATTGGCGGCGTTACGCCATTTGGTTTTGTGTTGCTTACAGCATAACATAAAGTTCAAAGCGAACCATGTCCCAGGACACTTGAATAACAAAGCTGACGCTCTTTCTCGATTCCAGATGTCGAAATTCAGGGAGCTTCACCCGACGGCGGACGTCGAGGGGGTATGTTGCCCTGCTTTCTTATGGCAAATAATAGAAAGGAGCTCCTGAATCTGGTTCGTAAGTCGGTAACCGAGGCCACTTGGAGACGGTATAACGCAATTTGGAAACAGTGGTTTGAGGTCGCCGGGGGGGGGTTTCTGAACTCGGAACAGGCTAGAGCGGTAACGTTGGATATATTGGCGAACCTGCGTGGGCTTGGAGCGTCGGCGGATGCGGCGAAAAAACACGTATCGGCGATAGCGTTTTTGTTACGCTTACACGGGAGTCGCGACGTGACAAAAGAGTTCGTTTTTACACAGATACTGAAGGGATGGAGAAAAGAGAAGTTTTCTCGGGATGGGAGACGCCCGATCACTTTCGAGCTGCTTTGCGTGATGATGAAAACCATGGGGTCAGTATGCGTGAACGTGGAAGAAGCGACGCTTTTTAGAGCGGCGTTTTCCTTGGCCTTTTTTGCGGCTTTACGGCTGGGGGAACTGGTCTCGGCGAGTAGAAATAAGCCGGGAGGTCTTCAATTTTCGGATGTTTTGGTCGGGAGCGACGATATTAAAATTCGTATAAGAAAATCGAAAACGGACGTGTACGGAGCGGGTGAATGGCTGCGAATAGGAGCGCTGGGGACAGAGTGGTGCCCAGTAAGGTTAGTAAGGGACTTTATGGTACACCACAGCGGGGACGGCCCGCTGTTGGTGCACGCGGCGGGGGCTCCATTAACAAGGTATCAGTTCACGGCGGTAATGAGGTCATGCCTTAAAAGTCTGGGTTTTGCGCCGAACGATTTTGGTTCTCATTCATTTAGAATTGGAGCGGCCACATCGGCTTTTGTATGCGGTTTACGGAGTGAGGAAGTAAAAAGGGTCGGTAGATGGAAGTCGGAGGCATACCGGTCCTATGTAAGGCCGGATTTGAGGGTATTGTAAAAAATGGTTATGAGGTTGATGTTGGGGACATTTCTTCCCTGTGTTCTTGATTTATTCTACAGGTTCAAACTGGACAGTGTGGGTATTGGGCCACTCATACATATATTGGGCCGAGAAGAGGGCCAGAGCAAGGCCGATGGGTGCCCATCTGGGACAAATGGACGTATGCGTGCAATGGCACGGCATACGAGGTTTAAAATGGACCG
The DNA here is from genome assembly GCF_035609145.1 of Eleutherodactylus coqui. Taxonomy (NCBI): domain Eukaryota; kingdom Metazoa; phylum Chordata; class Amphibia; order Anura; family Eleutherodactylidae; genus Eleutherodactylus; species Eleutherodactylus coqui. The sequence continues at coordinate 152,417,555 of NC_089839.1, read as the reverse complement.
GGCTGCTCCACGAGGTACTGCAAATCAGCAGGCGGTCTCCGGATAGAGTTATTTTGGTAATCCACGCGGGTGGAAACGATTTGGGGAAGGTGAAACTGGGAGAATTGTTGACGTTAATGAAAGAAGATTTATGTCGTTTTAAAAATTTTTTTAATAAAGTTATTTTAGTTTGGTCAGATATTGTAGCTAGAAGGTTCTGGAGAGAAGCGCGGGATATGGAAGCGATAGAAAGAGCAAGGAGAAATGTTAATGTTAAAATGTCGAGGTTTGTTCAGTCTATAGGGGGGGTAGCTATTAGACACTGGGAGTTAGAGAAGAGAGAGATAGGTATGTTCAGGGGTGACGGTGTACACCTTAGCGATATTGGCACCGACACATTTTTGTCAGGTTTGCAGGACGGGGTAGAGGAGGCGTTGTGGCTGGCATGTGGGGGGCGGAGTGCAGCATAGGGATATACTGCATCCTTCATGGCGGTAAATTTCTTTCCATGCCAGCAATGGATGGAAGGGCTGTACAGGCCCATTATGGGGCTTTCTTATGCCTGGTTCTTTCGCGTTTAAAGTTAAAAAGTTACGAAGCAGTTTAAGCGGCATGGAAGAGGGAAAGTTATAAAAGTGGTTTGGTTAAAAGAGAAAATCAATAAAGCTGTGGCCTACCCACGTAAAACGCCAGCAAGTTGTTGTGTTGATTTATTTTATAGATAGTGGGGAGCTAAGGTGGGAAAAGGGGAGTCCTCCCAGTCTAAGAAACAGCAGAGTGCCTAACGAAGCTGTGGGGGACTGGGAGGCGGGGTGATAAAATGGAGAGGAAGAAAGCGACCAGGGAGGGGGTTTGGAGTGACAGGAAAGAGAAGGGGAGGAAGAGGAGGAGTCAGTTTGCAGAAGAAGAAGAAGAGGGAAGACGCCCACCCACCCGCCCTTTATGACAAAGGGGAGGTGAGACAGGCATTATTGTAGGAGTTAGGTCTGTTATGAAGTTGTCACAGCTTAAGTTTAGGCGGTAAATTTCTTTCCATGCCAGCAATGGATGGAAGGGCTGTACAGGCCCATTATGGGGCTTTCTTATGCCTGGTTCTTTCGCGTTTAAAGTTAAAAAGTTACGAAGCAGTTTAAGCGGCATGGAAGAGGGAAAGTTATAAAAGTGGTTTGGTTAAAAGAGAAAATCAATAAAGCTGTGGCCTACCCACGTAAAACGCCAGCAAGTTGTTGTGTTGATTTATTTTATAGATAGTGGGGAGCTAAGGTGGGAAAAGGGGAGTCCTCCCAGTCCAGGTACCCTGGCAAACATGGCTGACTTCATGTTAGGATGCCTTTCTCGTGACCCTCGCGTTACACGCATTCTGGCCACTACGGATTACTGGGTGTACACACTGCTCGACCCACGGTATAAGGAGAGCCTTTCCACTCTCATTCCCGAAGAGGAAAGGGGTTCGAGAATGATGCTATACCACAGGGCGCTGGTGGACAAACTGATGGTAAACTTCACATCCGACAGCGCTAGTGGCCGAAGGCGCATTTCCGCGGCCCAGGTAGCAGGGGAGGCGCAGAGATCAGGCAGCATGTACAGCACAGGCAGGGGAACACTCTCTAAGGCCTTTGACAGCTTTATGGCTCCCCAGCAAGACTGTGTCATCGGTCCCCAGTCAAGGCTGAGTTGGCGGGAGCACTGTAAAAGGATGGTGAGGGAGTACGTAGCCGATCGCACGACCGTCCTCGGTGACGCCTCTGCCCCCTACAACTACTGGGTGTCGAAGCTGGACACATGGCCTGAACTAGCGCTGTATGCCCTGGAGGTGCTTGCTTGTCCTGCGGCTAGCGTCTTGTCGGAGAGGGTGTTTAGTGTGGCTGGGGGAATCATCACAGATAAGCGTACCCGCCTGTCAACCGACAGTGCCGACAGGCTTACACTCATCAAGATGAACAAAGCCTGGATTTCCCCAGACTTCTCTTCTCCACCAGCGGACAGCAGCGATACCTAAGCAATACGTAGGCTGCACCCGCGGTTGGAAGCATCGTTCTCTATCACCATCCAAAACGGGGACCTTTTTGCTTCATCTATCTGTGTATATTATTCCTCCTCCTCCTCCTGCTCCTCCTCCTGAAACCTGACGTAATCACGCCGAACGTGCAGTTTTTCTTAGGCCCACAAGACTCAGTCATATAATTTTTCTAAACAATTTTTATACGTTTCAATGCTCATTAAAGCGTTGAAACTTTCACCTCAACCAATTTTTATTTTAACTGGGCTGCCTCCAGGCCTAGTTACCAATTAAGCCACATTAACCAAAGCGATTAATGGGTTTCACCTGCCCTCTCGGTTGGGCATGGGCAATTTTTCTCAGGTACATTAGTACTGTTGGTACACCAATTTTTGTGGGCCCTCGCCTACAGTGTAATACAATTAATTTTTTGCCCACCTGCATTACAGCTGACGTAACATCAGCTGTGATGGGCACTGCAATGGGATATATTTATGTACCGCCGGTGGGTTCCTGGCACCCACCCATGCTGTGGGTGCACACGTAATTCCCATTGCGGAGTTGTAACTGCCTGTGACTATTTATAAAAAACCGCGGTCTGACTGGGGCATGCAGACACCTTGACAGAATGAATAGTGTGTGGCACATAGGTTCCCCATTGCTATGCCCACGTGTGCACCTCCAGATGGAGGTGGCACAGGATTGGACTTCTCATTGCTGCTGTACAGCATTGTGGACTATCGCCCCGCCCCTTTTAAAGAGGGTCGCTGCCTAGCCGTTCCAACCCTCTGCAGTGTGTGCCTGCGGTTCCTCTGGCAGACGCACTTATAAATAGACATGAGTGTGGCGTGGCATGAGGGCAGCTGAAGGCTGCGCAGGGACAATTTGGTGTGCGCTGTGGACACTGCGTCGTGCGGGGGGGGGGGGGGGGCAGCATGTAACCCAGGAGAAGTGGCAGCGGAGTGTCATGCAGGCAGTGATTGTGCTTTGGTGGAGGTAGTGTGGTGCTTAGCTAAGGTATCCATTGCTAATAGGGCTTTTCAGAAGTAAAAGTTGTTGGGGGGGGGGTCCCACTCTGGCCGCTATTGTGGCTTAATAGTGGGACCTGTGAACTTGAGATGCAGCCCAACATGTAGCCCCTCGCCTGCCCTATCTGTTGCTGTGTCGTTCCCATCATTTTTTTTGAATTGCCCAGATTTTCACAAACGAAAACCTTAGCGAGCATCGGCGATATACAAAAATGCTCGGGTCGCCCATTGACTTCAATGGGGTTCGTTACTCGAAATGAACCCTCGAGCATCGCGGAAAGTTCGTCTCAAGTAACGAGCACCCGAGCATTTTGGTGCTCGCTCATCTCTAATTACTATGTTACCAAACGTATCTAGTTTTTTGGTTTTTTTTTTTACTGTACTACTTTTTCAAAAATATTAAATTTTTTAAAATTATTTTCTCTCTATTTTCTGAGCGCAATAACTTTTTTATTTTTCCGTCAATATAGTTGTGTTAGGGCTCATTTTGTGCAGTATGTCCTGCCGTTTCCATTGGTACCATTTTTGAATAGAATCGACTTTTTGATTGCTTTTTATTACACTTTTTCTTGGAAATAGGATGACCCAAAAAGCACATTTCTGGCGTTCTTTCTTTTTTTTCCGAACGTCGTTTACCGTGCGGGGTAAATAAGGAATTACTCTGGTAGATTGGAGTTTTACGGACGCAAAGATACCATACACATATGTTTGCTTTATTATTTAGATTTTTTTTATTGCAAATATGGCAAAATGTTTTGTTTTTTTTACTTTTATTCCTTTTTTTACTAATCAATAAAACTTTATTGTTTTCACTTTTACACTTTCTTTTAGTCCCCGGAGGGGACAACAACCAGTGATGCTTTGATCGCTCCTGCAGTATGATGTAATGGCATAGCATTACGTCATACTGCATTCTGACAGGCAGCCTACCAAGCCACCCCATGTGGACGACTTGATGGGCATACTGCCAAGACAGCCATGGGGCCTTTCGGAAGGGTCCCGTCTGCCATGACACCTGCACGGCTCCCTCGATCTCACCGTGGGGGGGGGGCATACAGGACCCCCGAACATCGATCAGGGGATTTAAATGCCGCTGTCAGAATTGACAGCGGCTGATTGCAGCTATTGCTGGCAGGTGTCAGCTGTAATAAACAGCTGACGGCCGCACTGTATAGAGGGAGATAGCGGCGCTATCTCCCTCCATACACGTCCTGCAATGGCAGGATATAAAAAGACTATGGGGGCGTCACTAAGGGGTTAATCACGTTTTATTTACTACATATAATAAATGTCATTCCCTCCAGTTATTGTGTTTTATTTTATGTTCCGTCTTTTTCCGACTTCTGACTTATTGTCTCTCTGTTTACATTCAGGTCTCACTCTAAGGGTGCCTACCGACTTGCGTTTCCGATTTTCGTGCGTGAAAAACGCAGCGTTTTCCGCGCGTTTTTCACGGCCTTTTTCGCGCCTTTTCCGTTAATTTCCCTTGACATTCATGGGTGCATTAAGAGAAAAATAAGGACACATATGCAACTGACAGTTCCTATGTGAAAAATTGCAACGGACCGAAAAAAAAAACGCAAATGGACAAGAACACATTCTATACTAATTGCTCTTCAGAAAAAACGCAAAACGCAAAGGAAAAAAAATCGCAAGTGGGTAGGCGCCCTTAGGGTGCATTCCCACGAACGTATATCGGCTCGGTTTTCACGCCGAGCCGATATACGTCGGCTCTCTCTGCAGGGGGGGGAGCCTGGAAGAGCCAGGAGCAGGAACTGAGCTCCCGCCCCCTCTCTGCCTCCTCTCTGCCCCTCTGCACTATTTGCAATGAAAGGAGGTGGGATGGGGGCGGGGATAAGTTCTGCAAATTAGCCCCACCCCTGTCCCACCTCTCCTCATTGCAAATAGTGCAGAGGGGTGGAGAGGAGGCAGAGAGGGGGAGGGAGCTCAGTTCCTGCTCCTGGCTCTTCCAGGCTCCCCCTCCCCTGCAGAGAGAGCCGACGTATATCGGCTTGGCATGAAAACCGAGCCGATATACGTTCGTGGGAATGCACCCTAACTGACTGTAACAAAATGGCTGCTGCGACCGTAGTAATTGTGGTAACAATGCCCATACTGGCTCTCTGACTGCCCCTCTGGATAGAGAACATTTGGCGGTGTGGCTGTCGTTAACTTTGATGGCCTAATTTATCAAATCTGTAACCAATCACAGCTCAGCTCTTATTATTTATACTCCTGAGGTAAACTTAAAGCTGTGCTGTGATTGGTTGCTAGGGGCAACAAAGATTTCTATGTACTCTTTGGAATGGGTGTAGCATGGGTGGAATGGGTGGCTCTTCCATGGTTGTACAGAGTACCCCCAGTATTGGATGCCAGGACGGGCACCAACACACCCCGGTCGGGGTATTTACACCTGAGTTGGGGCAGGGAATTAAATGTTTGCTCTTGGTGACAGAAATCCTAGCTGCAGCTACAAGTAAGTATGACCTTCACTGCACCTTCACCTTGGCGAGAGTTTATTCTTCATCTTCACATTTACGGCAACAGATGACTGGCGGACGATCTGTTCTCTTTGGGTGGCAGATGAACATGATGCGCAATGGAATCTTAACGCTAGCATAACATGCAGGAGGCGGGGCTTATCCATCGTGACAATAGCAGATTTATGATACGTTTTAAAAGAATATGTCTTTGTTGACCAATCACATTGCAGCTTTCACTGCATATTCTGCCACTGAAAACTGAAAACTGCTCGTTCTTTCAGATGGTTTTCATAAATCTCAATAATGTTTTACAAGCAGATTTTGCTGCAGAATTCCTCTTTATATCCCTGAGTTCACACAGGGCGGATTTGCTGCGGTTTTGCCGTGGATTGCCGTTGCATATCCGCACTGCGACAAAACCGCTGCGTTTGCAGTGCAATGCAGCACAAATGAGTTTTGCAAAAAAAGCTGTTCTCACAGGGCGGATTTTCTTCCGCACAGCCGCAGTGCGGAAATGCAACTGCGGCGCGGTTTTCAAAGATGCAGCATGTCCATTCTTCTGTCTTTTCCGCAGCGCTTTTTTGTCCATAGACCTCTATGGACGCAGCAAAATCCGCACCAAAATACGCGGCAAAACGTAAAAACCGCTGTGGAAAAAAACACTTGCGTATTTTTCCGCGGAAAAATCCGCAAGCCAAAATTAACCTTTGAAGCGGTTTTGCCGCAGAAGCATTTCTTCTGCGCAAAACCGCAACGGAAAAACCGCAGTAAAACCACAGCAAATCCGCCCTGTGTGAACCCAGCCTAAGGGTTCACTCACACCAGCGTACATGTCACACAAATTTGTATGTATCTGCGTATATGCTGCATGTTAAAACCTCGTAGCCTTTATTGGTGGGAAATATGTGGCAAAACACGGCGTGCTGCGGGTTTCTTTCGGGTCAGATTCTGCACGTTGGAGTCTGCAGCGTAAGCTTGCCCTGACCGCGACGCTGCTTTCTTCTGTTTAGTGGATGGGATGACCACTGACGCTCGTCGGTCATGTGCAGCACAGGGTTTGTTTTTTTTTAAATCTTTGTTTTTCCTGCGCCATTGCTAGGCGATGACTCAGGTATACGCGCCCATCTGCAATGTCATCTGTGCTCATCATTCACAGCGGCTCGGGCTGTTCACATCTATGCTTTATATATACCATCCCGATGACGCAGCCATACTATCTGAAGCTGCAGAAACGCGTCGATGGTGTTAGAAATTAAATAGAAGGGGTTAACAAGGAGTCTTGATAGATGGGAATATAAGTCTATCTAGCTCCAAAAAGAAGAAAAAAACTCCCTCTTTTGAGATGGTAAAAACAAGAGAAAGGGGTAAATAGGAGCCACATCAGATGGTAGTATAAATCCCTGTGGCTCTATAAACCCATTGGAGTAGCCGCTTATAATAAAAGAATGGCGGTTATTTGAGATATAATGAGAGCAAGATATACGTACATTCAGCCCTAATCAGAGCGCGGGATTTTGACATATATGTGCCTCTATCAAGAGTCCTGTTGAATAAATAAATGAACCTGATATATATCCCAGCCCTATTAAAGTTGTTGGCGATATAAATGCCTGTATAACTACTGCTGAGTTGAATGGAATTGGACCTTATGATGATACGAAGTACATGGAACATGGCGGGATAGCATAAGGCCTCATGTCCACGGGGAAAATCAGGCCCGCTACGGATTCTCCATGGAGAATCCGTAGCGGGTCCCTCCTGCCCCGCGGACATGAGCGCTGAAGTAAGAATAAACTTACCTGCAGGGATCCGTGCAGATCTTCTCTTCTCCGCGGCCGGATCTTCTTTCTTCGGCCGGCGGATGTGCTCGGCACGTCGACGGCGTGCCGCGCGCATGCGCTGGGCACATCCGCCAGGCCGAAGAAGATCCGGCCGCGAAGAAGGGAAGATCTGCATGGTCTGCTGCGGTTAAGTTTATTCTTATTTTAGGTCTCCCGCGGATCCGGACAGCTTCCATAGGCTGAGACCCGCATGAAAATGGAGCATGTCACGTTTTTTTTCATGCTCCATATTTTTTTTTATTCACTTTTATTGACCATCCGCGGGTATTTATCTACCCGCGGGTGGTCAATGCATCCCTATGGGGATGCGGATCCGCGGGCGGGAGAAGAGTTAAAATCCGCTGCGGATTTTAATTCTTCTTTTCCCCCTGGACATGAGGCCTAAAGGTTCTGTAATCCATTCATAGTGTATGCTGCTCAGTATACAGAGCTGCAGTAACAGAGAACCTGCTGGTTGTCCTGAGATACCAATATTCACCAATGACTAAAGTCATACACCAGGGAACAAGATAGAGGGCTATAATAAAGAAACAGAATATATTGTTGCATGCAGCAACAAGTACATCAGAATTACAAGTAGCAGCAGGACAGACAGACAGAATTCAGAGGAAACCACTGATACAATCTGGTGCTACTAGAGGTGCTGATACTAAACACACAAGACTTATCACACATTGTATATTGGTTTGAATAAAAGTTATATTTTAATAATTCGTGGTTCCCTTCGGTGACTGGATATACCATCTGCAATGTCAAGTGACAATGGACTGCGGCTCAGAAGGCTACAATTGACTTCAATGGAAGCCGTCCGTGCGAAGTTCGCAGAAAAACATAACATGCTGCAATCTCATTTCCGCTTGCAGAAATCACAATTGCTATTTGCTCGTGTGAGCGGATATGTGAATGTCCGAAATACTGCGGGTGACGATCGCAGAATCCACAATTCTAATGTGCAACTGGGTCCGTCAGCAGGGGGATACGTGCAGCGGAGAGTCCGTCAGCAGGGGGTGTGCGGCGGAGGGTTCGTCAGCAGGGGGGAGACGTGCGGCGGAGGGTCCGGCAGCAGGGAGGAGACGTGCGGCGGAGGGTCCGGCAGCAGGAGGGCGGGGAGGGCGTGGGCAGGCAGAACAGCATTAGGGATACATGAGGAGCCATCCCCACCAAGCAGCCGACACACTGCACAGACGTGAGCCTGCCGCATCGCCTTCCTGCCTACAGTGAATGCTTTCCTGCAACGTCACTCTTCCTCCGCGCTGATTGGCTGGGGCCGCCAGTCGTCATGGTGACTACGGCCTGCTGGACTGCCTGGAGCCTGAGGAGCAAATGGAGCTAGAAGAGCAGGGAAAGTCGTCCCTTCCGGCGGAGCTGAGCCCCGGAGTGCCCGAGTTACTGAGGACTTTATGGGAAGAGCCTGAGAAAGCGCGGAGGAGCCCCGGAGGCCGAGTGAAGTCTCACCGGCAGCACCGCTACCGACTGTGCCCACTGGCCCGGGAGAGCTACGGTGAGAGGAGCTGGCAGGCAGTAGAAGCGGCACCTGCTTGTAGGTACAGCCGGGGAGCCGGTACTGCTGGCCCTGGGGGCCATTGTGTCTTCACAGCCTCTCACCAGCCCCAGCTGTATAGTCCTGATGCAGGAACGTATCATAGCGCCCCGCTGCTGCCGGGACCGTGCCCGCTTTATAAGGCTCTTCAGCCGCTTTGCGCAGAATGATGCCAGTTTTGAACACGGCGATTTTTGGTGGATTTTCATCTCCACTTTTCAAAAGTCCCAACTATTTTATTTTTCCATGGACGCGGCCGCCGGAGGGCTTGTTGTCTGCGTGGCGAATTGTAGATTTTCTTCACTTTTTGGAGGGTATATAGCATGCACGGAAAAACTTGTATTAATTTTTTTTTGTGCAGGTAGAAACAACAAATGTTTCCATTGTTGTCTGTGGGTTTTTTCAACATTAATCATAAATGATGTTCTTGTCGGTCGCTGCAGGAGTCCGCCCGCCGGTCGCAGCCAGCTCCCTCTGTGGGATGGTGCCGCCTGACCTCTGAGCTGGCGCCATCTGCAGGATGTAAGTTTACGTCCTGTTACGTTAGTACCACGCACCCAGGGCATGAACTTGCATATTCCTCTGTGGGGGAGCGCTGTCAGGTCTCAGCGGTAAACCTATCTGATAGATAGGCTCACCGCGGAGAATTGCAGCATGCCGCGATTTAAATCCCGTGAGCGGAGGATCGCTATGATTCTCCGCTCGTGGACGCTGGCGCTGCACTTTCCGTAGCGATGTTATGGAAAGCTCCACACAGCGTGATAATCGCTTGTGGATCATCGCTCGTAAACAGGCAGCCTAAAGTGAATCTGTCACCATCTTTCCACAGCCCTCTGTGAGAGCAGCACAAGGCGATATGTCTGCTGTCTGTATCTGTGCAGTAGTTCGGTAGAAACTTGCATTTTATTAGTAGCAGCAATTGCATGGAGGATCAGGCCGGTCTCACTTGGGCGTATTGAAGTTGTGCGTAAGGCATGCAGTTTTCCTGGGTACTATTGTACCTTGTCACCACAGGAAGCTAGGGGTTTGACAGGCTTATATTCTTCCGTGATGGGGAGAGTGACAGCAGGGAGTGGGGGTGGGACAGGAGAGCCGCCTGGGCCAGTAAAGGGGAGATTGGACCCCGGTGTCTGCTACTGCTCCTCTACCTGCAGCACATGTCGCCAGCACCACTGATTCCTGGCCGAAGTATCTTCCCCGATGCCCAGCCAGAGAATATTCTCAGTGACTGGCAGGACCTGTGAGGCCAAGGTAAGGGAGACAGCCGCCAGCCAATCAGGAACAGTGGGCGTCACCCACTGTCAATCTTGTCACCATCCCTACTTCCTGGTGGTGACAAGATGCAATAATACCGTTTTCCTGCACGTAACATATACGTACCCCAAAGTTGCAGGACATAACTGTACGTCCTGCAGCGTTAGGCCTTATGCACATGGCAGGTCCGAATTGCGTCTGCAGAATCCAGCCATGATCGTGGTAGGTGACCCTGCATACCTGTCATCTTCTTCACCGGCGTCCACACGGGGCTGTTTTCTTCCGGCTCCTATGTACTGCATATGGTCCACACGTTTCGCCATCGGACTTGTGCGGTACAGAATTTTTTAAAATTATTTCTTGCTTTTCCCACAGAATCCACGGCCCATCCGCAATGTCATTTGAAGCCGTCAAGGTGGGAACCGCAGGAAAATAGAGCATGTTGCGATTTTTGCAACAGCGAGTGGAAACCGGAATTGGTTTCCGCTCGTGTTCATGAAGAATCACTTTTCCATAGCGTGCTATGGAGCGTTATTGCTGCGGAACCCGGAGGCGGACGCCAGCCCCAGATTCCGCAACAAAAAAATGCCCGTGGACATGAGGCCTAAAGGAGTTAAAGAGGTGTTACTGTGTGTATAATAGACGCTATAGGCCGCTTTCGCACAGGCGCTGTTTACTGCGATTAGCGCATATTCCTAATCACGGTACAATGCTCCCAATGGGGCTTTGCAGACCTGCACTCGATTTTCTAGAGCTCTGTTGTATTTTTTTCTTAAATGCACCTCCTCACCCGTTACAATGATGGGTGCGTTACAAAGCCCTGTGAAATGCTGTACCATGCGTTCAAAAACGCAGCTCAAAATCACGGTAAAATGCTTTGGTTTCGAGCAGCGTTTATCTCCATATGCGTGAGAGTGGCCTCAGGCCTCCTGTCCACAGCATAAATGGATTAACAAAATCTGCGCCGGTCTCCCGCATGTGCGATCCGCGCCCATAGGGAATCAATGGGCAATAAATGAATATCTGCGGATGTCATTTTCCACCGGCATGCGGAACGAACGTGCGGAAAAACAAGCGCAGCATGCTCCACTTTTGTGCGGTTTTCCCACACAGACGGTTCCCACTGAAGCCAATGGAAGTCGTCTGGATCCGCGGCCTGTCCGCAGCTGTCAGCGCATCCGTGCAGAATTACCCTACGGAGGCCATTCTGTCATTTTCAAATTGTTTCAGGTTATGCTTTTGTAAAAATAAATAAGAAAATAAAATAGATTTTATTTATCTCCTGACAGCTCTTCGGAAGTTACGAGAAGCAGCCAATGGCAACGATCTAGACACAGGTATTTTGTAACATATATCAGTCACATATAACCTTAACCCTTTCCAATCCAGTGTTGGACCTCATGCAACACTGAGATTTTCCTGCTCAGCTCCCAAGTTGAGCAAGGTCTGACATGTTTCTAACACAATGCAGAAGAGGGATGTGCGTATGTATGTGTGTATAATATAAATATATATATTATGAGAGGTCCAACATCGGAGTTCTCTTCTCTATACTGTAATATACATATACTGAAGTGATTTCTGATGTCAGATCCCTCTCTTGCATGGTGTAATATGCATATACAGAGCCCTGCATAGTGTTAGACGCTATACACATTGTATGCAGTTATAGCATGCCTCTGTATGGCACTGTATTACAAAGAGAGATGGATGTTTATCATTAGAGTAATTAATAGAGCCTATTATATAAATGAATGTTCTATCACTGTACATATAATTACAGGATTATTACAAATGATCTTCCTGATGTGAAACACTCATAACTCATGTTCATTAAAAAAAAAAAAATTGCTAATAAATTCATCATGACAGGTAATTTTTATGTGTGTTTTTGTTGAGTAATTCCAAGAAATCCACAACATGCTTTTCCACCCAAAAATAAATAAGAGCTGGGGAGTGTGCAGGTGACTGGGAAATTGGATGGAAAAGGGTTAATACCATGCGGCAAATGTTGAGTCAATGTTTCTGACCCATCGAGGCATTGACTCAACGGGACCTTTTGAAGGTGTCCTGTGGTATCTGGCACGTTGGCAGAAGAAGCTTTACGTCTTGTGAATTGCAAGCTCGGGCCTGCATAGATTTGACTTGTTTTTCCAGCACAGATGCTCAAACAGATTGAGATCTGGGAAATTTGGTGCCAAGTCAGCACCTTCAGCTCTTTCACGTTTCTCAAATCATTCCAGAACAATTTTTGCAGTGTGTCTGGACGCATTATCCAGCTGACAGGTCACTGCCATTAGGCAATACTATTGTCCTGAAGTGGTACTTGGTCTGTACAATGTCTAGTGGTATATGTCAAGGTAACATCCACATGAATTCCTGGACCCAACGTGTCCCAGCAGAACATCGCCTGAAGTATCACACTGCGTTTTCCAGTTTTTCTTCTTCTCACAGTGCATCCCTAATGCTGTCTGTTCCTCAGGTAGGCAATGCACACAGGCCTGACTATCTAAGAGAGTCCGATTTATTGGAGCAGGCCACATTTTTAATCTGCTCCATGGTCCAGTTCTGATGCTCACGTGTCCATTGAAGGTGCCTATACATGGCCTGCTCTGATGCTGAGTGTGTTCTGACAGCTGTCTATCATAGCCATCAGTAATTTTTTCAGCAATTTATGTTATGATGGTTCTTCCCTGGGATCAGACCACATGGGCTAGCATTTGCTTTCTGGGACCATCATTGAGCGTTCGGCACCCATGACCCTGACACCACTTTATTAGTTGTTCTTCCTTGGACCACTTTTGGATTGGAAGCAACTACTGGATATCAGGAACACTCCACCTGCTATTTTGGAGATGCTCTGACCAATTCATCACAATTTAGCCTTTGTCAAAGTTGCTCGGATCCTTACATACACCCATTTGTCCTGCTTTCAACTTAGCAACTTCAAGAATGAAGTGATCAGTTGCTGCCTCATATATCCCACGGAGTGAAGGAGGATGTTGTCCCAACATAATGCATCTAATTCACTTCTCCTATCAGTAGGTTTGATGTTATGGCTGATCCATCTGCATTTATCATTAAAGCAGATCTCCAGCTTTCCCCTATATATGCCTCTGTATATTTTTGGCCTTATTCCTCACTTCTTGCTCTGCTTGGGTTTATACACCTGGGCTAAAAAAAAAGTGGCGCTGCACTGAAAAGCATGAACAGCGACTAAACACTGTGAGCTGTAGGTGAGAACAGGTGGGTTTGAAACTATCCCAGATGCCCATTGGAAAGTTTTGGTATATTACAGTTGCTGATCATAACCTTATCCTGAAGGAACAGAACTAAACCATTGATGAAAATCGATACTGACTTACATGTTTCGCTTTATAGGTTTTTGTTTTAGTTATCCCTCTAAGAAATGCACTGTTAGTAAATTGAAGGTGTTCAAAATAACCCATCCCCAATGGTGCTCCATAGAGCTGTACGCCAGGGTATGCGAATATCATTTTTAGTTATATATCAGCTCATATATGTAAGACATTGCACAGAAAGCTCTTCTCCACTGTGACTCTGTTCTTATGTATCTGTATGTGACACAACCGCATAGGGAAAACCCTTTCTGTGCAAAGTACACGTGTACAAGAAATGACAGGGAGAAGACTTTTTTTTTTTTTTTTTTTTAAATAAAGCCCCCCTAAGTATTTTTTTTCTTGTGACTGAAATCAGAAATGCATAAGTGATATACATATAAACCTTTTCTCTTGTATTTTTTTTTCCAGTCCAACGCCTGCTAGATGAAGGAGTGGATCCTTGTGCAGCCGATGACAAGGGGCGTACAGCGCTGCACTTTGCATCCTGTAATGGAAATGACAAAATTGGTAAAATATATTCTAGAGTAAATCCTTAGGCTTTGTCTCTGTGACAGTATTCAGTGTCCTCTCCAAAATATCACCTTTTATCCTGACCAGGTTTCTGATGTACTTCCCATTTTCCATCTGTGACTATTGGCATCTTCTTTAAAGGGAACCTGACAGGTGATCTGGGATCTGCGCTGCAGGGTATAGTGACTGATTTCAGCGGTCTGTCACTAACAGCAATCAGTTTAGTGGTTTATGTTCCTTTTGCAGAGCTGGACTGGAAAGGGAGTCCAATGAAGCTCATGCATTCATATATGCAGACTTTCTCAGGAGTCTCTTCATGTGATCCAGAGATTAGATGATGGTCCTTGCAGATGACAGACTCCTGGTCATTAGCATTCCTAAACAGAGCCTTCATTGGATGTTAGAGAAAGTGTGAAGAGCGGAAAGTCCTGTTTGGCTTCAGAATTAGGCTAATTTCACATGGGCGAGTGTGATATCGGGACATGAAACTCGGTCCGAGATCACAGTCGCCACCATGCGATATCCCTGCAGATGTGAGGCATTTGTGTTAAAACCGCCTTGCATCACTTCAGGATCGCAGAGTGTTTCCCATTGTTTTCAGTGTGTCGACATCGCATCGCACACCATGCAATGCTGTGCCGGTCCCATTGAAAACAATAGACGATGCGTTCCAAGGGAACGCCCAAAGATTGCACATGCTACAATGTGGGGGAAAAAAATCGCTGAGGTGTATAACCACATTCAAAAGAATGGGGTTCATATTTGTGCGAGATTTGTTCGTCTTGTAGTGCACAAATCCTGTGCAATTTTTCTCAGTTGTGTGAAAACGGCTTTAATTTAGCGAAAACTGAAGTTCCTTCACTCTGATATCCAATTAAGGGCCCTTTTACATGGAACAATTATCACACAGATTATTGCTGAATCGTGAAAATCTGAAGATGATCGTTCAGTATAAGCGCTGCTAGTGACTGAACAACAAACGATAATTGCGTTCGCTTATTGTTCATTATTCAGTATTGGTTGGCAGAAAATTCAAATGACGATTGGCCTGTGTAAACGGGGAATAGTTCATCTATGAATGATTGACTGTTTACTGAATATAGAGACAGATGGCCAGAAGCGATCTCCAGCCGCTACCCCTCCATTCACTGAATGATTAGCCCTCCCGTAGGAAAGCATCCGGGGGATAATCGCTGGGACTGTCTTAAGTGCCCGACAATCGTCCCGTCTTAAAGAGCTGTAAGCCACCATGGTCCCATGCCATCCGCATTAAATGGCAATCTTATACCATAGAATATTTGGGTGTGCAAATGCCTAAATGTGTAACTTAAATATCGCTCCAAACATGTTTTCATTCTCATCTGGAGTTAACTCCTACTGTCATTCATTGGAAGAGAAAATGTATTGAAAATGATCGAAATACTTAAATTACTGTGCTTACTGCAATCATTACCACTATGGATACAACCGCAGGACAAAGGAAAATTAAATTATTGTTCCGCTCATTTACAAGGATAGATGAGAAGCCAAGGATGACCTTCCATATCCTACAGCAACCCTAAACGCAAGGCGTATTAGACTTCCCAGAAGTAGGGACACTTCTAATCGCTTATTTACATCAACCTTACAATCATGCATATTAAAGGGGTTGTCCCGCGAAAGCAAGTGGGGTTATACACTTCTGTATGGCCATATTAATGCACTTTGTAATGTACATCGTGCATTAAATATGAGCCATACAGAAGTTATTCACTTACCTGTTCCGTTGCTAGCGTCCTCGTCTCCATGGTGCCGTCTAATTTCAGCGTCTAATCGCCCGATTAGACGCGCTTGCGCAGTCCGGTCTTCTCCCTTCTGAATGGGGCCGCTCGTGCCGGAGAGCTGCTCCTCGTAGCTCTGCCCCGTCACGTGTGCCGATTCCAGCCAATCAGGAGGCTGGAATCGGCAATGGAACGCACAGAGCCCACGGTGCACCATGGGAGAAGACCTGCGGTCCACCGTGGGTGAAGATCCCGGCGGCCATCTTCGCAAGGTAAGTAAGAAGTCACCGGAGCGCGGGGATCCTGGTAAGTACTATCTGGTTTCTTTTTAAACCCCTGCATCGGGTTTGTCTCGCGCACGGGGGGGGGGGCGGCTATTGAAAAAAAAAAAAAAAAAAACCCGTTTCGGCGCGGGACAACCCCTTTAAGTTTTGTTTGATTCCAAGAACTCCTTCTAGGGGTGATTATATATATATATATATTTTTTTTTTTTTGACAATGAGTGAGTGTATATAATGGCTTTATCCTGTGCCCACCTGCTCTGTCTGCAGTAGGGGACAGAAATTAAGTCCCACCCCTTTAGTAGGCCCCACCCCCTCAGACACTATCTAGCAAAACATTGAGAGACCAGCAGGCATTTAACTGCTGTATTTTTGCAGGATTTCTGTTTGTAGAAAATCCTACAGACTGATGTTCTGTGGGTAAGATTATCTCCTGCTGAGGCCTCTGGCCCCGTTCCTACGCCATAAGTGCGCCACAGAATTGAGCGCAGATCCCGTACCCGACCTCATGGTGAAGTCTGCATCATTTTAGTTTTTTGTTGAATGCTATGAGAATATGTGTCATGGTTCATACATATTGACTGGTCGGTTGTCATACTTGACATGTCATATTTTTCATTCTTGACATGGAATCCACAGAGAAACACCGTTGGGCAGCCACATGTGGATTTGTCCCACTGACTGGAGCTAAATCCATGTGTGGATACTCATGAAAATCCTCTGCAGAACTCTGGGATTCAGCCTCAGATTTCTGCAGTGAATTAAAGTGCCAGATCCATTTGGGAAAAATCCAATGAGGGTCTTAAAAAAGCCATCCGTGCTACATTTGCAAAAAAAGGATGTATTTTTTTCGTTCGATTGCAGTTCCATACACAGTTAGTGTGTCCATTTTTCTGCTTCCGTATGTAATCAGTTTTTTACGTGTGCGTATATATGAGACTTGTCCTTATTGACTTGAAAGGGCGAGTCTCATCTGTGAATCGATATAATTTTTTTATTGTATTTTAGCTTTTTCACACAATGTGTGTGTCTATGGTAAAACACTAAGTGTTAACTAGCACATTGCCTACTATAGGTCTGTGTGCCGTCCGAGCCTAGTCCGTTTACACTTGAACAGAAGACAGACTGAAGATCCGGTCATGTGCATTAGCCCTTAGTTTTATCATTAACTTCTAGATTTAGTGTGCCCTTATGGCTAATGTACAGGGCTCTCTGTACATACAGCTGACTAACTGTAGCCATTCTAAGGATATACTAAGACCTTAATTGGCGCAGAATGAAAAACCTGATGATAAAAAGTTGAGATTCCCTTTAAGGCTAGGCCTTCTCAACAACTATTTTTTTCCCTGCAAGTCATGGAATTCCCATGATGCAAATCTCAATGTTTTCTTATGAGCAAAAAAGTCACAAGTACCTTTTTGCTTCTTGTATTTTCCTATTTCAACATTTTAAGTTGCCGTACTTTTGCAATTCTTCTTCTACTGGTGAGAAATACAGTCTTGCCCTCGCCTAAAGAGTAGTTTTAATTGACAAGTCAATTGTTCTGGTGTAGGTTGATTGTACAGTAGACGTAAATTGTACCGCCTCCAGGAAGGCAGAATATACCTTTTTAGTAAATTATTATCTTTAGTATTACACTAAAATATCTCTTTACAAATTCTTTTAGTGCATTTACTCTTGGACCACGGTGCTGATCCAAATCAGAGAGATGGGCTAGGCAATACCCCCTTACACTTGGGTAGGTGTTTTATGAGGATTTCTAAAGTTTTCTCTGCAGTGATGAGCGTTATTTTATTGTACATTTCTTTTTCTTCCTAGCTGCCTGCACCAGTCATGTTCCAGTAATTACAACTCTTTTACGGGGAGGTAAGAAAGCTATTCATTCTTCAGTAGAAACATTTTTCAGTCGCAATAAAGTAAACAAAATACTTTTACTTTTAAAAATGTCAGCTTTTTTTTTTCCTGAAACTTTTTGTAAGGTGCCAGAGTAGATGCTTTAGACCGGGCAGGCCGAACACCTTTGCATTTAGCTAAGTCCAAGCTGAACATATTACAGGATGGAAAATCACAGACTCTGGAATCTCTGCGGCTAGAGGTGAAACAGGTGAGAGCTTACAGACTTTAATTTGCAATCGGCCGTTTTATCACCGCCATATTGGGTTTATATAGAGACTACTTCGGGCAGTGTGAACATGGCCTACAGTATGTCAACGATATACTGCAAAAAATAGCCAACTTATTGTGAACAGAGCCTTAAGGCCCTTTTACATGCAACAATTATTGTTTAAAAATCGTTCAAACGAGCTAAAAACAACAATCGTTCAGTGTAACTGCAGACAACCATCAAACAATAAATCTTTCGCTTTTTGTTTATCATTCATTTTATGCAGGCACGGCTGAACGATTTCTCATTTGAAGGAGCCAGCGATGTATCTGCCTGTATAAACGGGCTCCCGAGTGAATGACGTCAGAGCTCACTCGTTCAAAAGAGAAATCGACAGGGCGCATGTGCGACTGCCTCTGCATTCACTGCAGGACGTTCTGGACCCTCATTCTAGGGATCGGTGGAATCCCAGCAGTCGGACCCCCACTGATCAGCTTGTTATTCCCTCTTCTGTGATTAGGGGATAACTTGATTTTGTGGGGCAACTCCTTTAATCACCACAGAATGTTGGACCTAAAAATGACAAATCGGCTTGAAAGAGAGAAATTCACTTTTACGTTCAGGAGACACATTTTCATTATAGAATAATGTTTTGTGTTTTTTTTTTCCCCTTTAAATCGGCTTTTGTTTTTTGCCATATGTAGATTATCCAGATGTTACGGGAATACCTGGAAAGGCTGGGCCAGCAGGAGCAGACAGAACAGCTAGACCAGATCTGTTCCAGGCTGCAGAGGACGAGCACCAAGGAGCAGGTTATGACATGCACTTATACTTGCCTTTTAAAGTCTAGTAACTTTAGTTATCGCCTTAGTTTTTGTTTTAAAAATTAAAAATCAGATGCCCTTTTTGCACCCCGGTTATTACTTTACAGTCCTGTTTAAAAATGCCACGTAGAATTCTAAATTGCATGGTACAGTCGAGAAATTAATTTTAGGTTGTTGAGATTGGCCTCTGTAGAGTTTAGCAAAGCAAACAGATTACCTGGTAGTGAATAGGATTTTGAAGCATTCATAGGCCATGATGTATAGAAAATAACTAAAAATTAGAGCATTCCTCTTACATTTATCACTCATAGTTTCAGGAAGGCAGCCTAAAATACAATATGCTGTCAGTTTGTATATACTCCATCAGTGTAGTATTCTAATTGCTTGTTATGTTCAAGATCCCACTATGTCTTGTCTGATAAAACTGAAATATAAAATAAGGTAATTTGCTTTCTTTTGCAGGTGGATGAGGTGACTGAATTATTGGCCAGCTTCACATCACTCAGTCTCCAAATGCAGAACATAGAGAACAGGTAGCCAGAAGTGCAAAGTCCATCTTAACGTGTCCTGAGCTTTGGATGTTTAATACTTGCTCTGATGTAACCAATTGGCTGCCACAAGAATGTTACCATCCTGCACTTTGATGGCTGCCTCGCGTACAAATATGTATGACCTCTCTAGCATTGTTTGCTCAGCACTAGTCAGCAACTCGGAGGTTTTACCAGAAGTAATGCAAAAATATACATTAGACCAATTAAAGAACTTGCTTGAAGAAACTGAATAATAAGGAGTAATATGCTCTTTTGACAATCTTCTCTGAAGTGTCTTTCATTTCTGACTTGCGGTGCTATATATTTTCACATTTTTGTGGAACTGGAGTTTGTTTAGAACTGTGTTGTGTGATGTACTGTGTTTCTGTTGATCTCACAACACATACGTTTTATGGTGTCCATTTATTTGACTTGCAAGACTATTTTCATCCTTATAAGGCTAGTTCCACATGGGCAATTGCGGCTTTGCAGCGAGAAAATCACAGCAAGATCGTCTTTGTTCCCACAGTTTTTGAGTGTCAGCGATGCTTTTTAAAAATAAATAATTTTGCAGCACTGCCGCCCGCGATAAAATCATGTGATTTTCAACATTAGATAGTCCTATTGACTTCCGCAATAAAAAAGCGCAATGCACATTGCGTTGCAATGCGATAAAAAGGAGGCTCCCTTGGGAAACCTAGATTTAAAAAAAAAAAAAATCACACCTCGCAGAAAGATAGAGAATGCCACAATTTTTTGTTCTCGCAACATTGCATCAGTTAAAACATCACTAATGGGAAAGAAACCATTGAAAATCATTGGTTTCCATAAATCTGCTCTGTTCCTCACTCTCACATTGCGTGAAAATCGCACAATTCTATCGTCCTTGTGAAATCACCATAACTGTTATAGCAGCAATTTACCTTTTGTGATTTGGAAACAGCGCTTGCATACAGGTCCTTTTTAACTTGGGAGCTGACATTAAATACAAGTGTCCCTCGGGCTCTGTTCACACTGGTATGACCTACATTTTATAACAGAGTTGTGACCGCTATAACCAATCTGTTTTCAAAGCATCCTGATGTATCCTATTGACTGCACTATTCTTGCCATCACAAATACCTGGAACCCTGACAGTCCAATGCAAGTGTGAACAGGACTTTACACACATATAAACTTCATTAATCAGTTTCCTCTGTCTGAGCTGTTGCAGGAAATGCATCTCTCTGCATGTGACAAAGAACTGAGAGCACTAAAATTAAGGGCTTATGGAAACCTTTGTGCATTGAAAATCAATATGTACATCTTACTAAGTCCCTGCAGAAAAAATATGATGCGTGTATCTTTTTTTTTACATTGAGTTTTTTCCTTCTCATGCATTTAGAAAGCCTCTTGCTTTTTTTTTTTTTTGCAAATCCTCCTATGTTTCTAGCTTGGGGTACATTACCAGCACTGTTTAGCTGATCTCTTTCATGAACCTTTTAGTCTTGGCTCCCCCTCCCCTCTAATCTTTTCAAGGCTGTGTGGCATAACCACGCCAACTCAGTACTACACAGCTCTCTCTCATCTTCTCTGAGTAGCTGCTGGTCTCGTTCCCCCTTACTGCTGTTAAAAGCTGAAAATTCACCTGGAGGGAATTATGGCTCTCTGTAATAGTAGCTTTCTCTACTCCCTGTCCTTCTGATCTCCACTGTCATACAGCCCTCTGTAATAACTCGGTGGAAAGGCAGTGAATGCATCTTAAAAACAGGAGCAGACTAGGGCAGGAGTCGGTTTACTCTGAATGACAGAATTTGCTAAGATTTCCGTCTTCTAGTCTGCAGTGCTTTGGAAAACAATGCAAGCACAGAAATCAAACAATTAGGCCTCATGTCCATGGGGAAAATCAGGCCTGCTACGGATTCTTCATGTAGAATCCGTAGCGGGTCCCTCCTGCCCCGCGGACATGAGGCCTAAAAATCAGAATAAACTCACCTTCTCCGGACGATGCGTATCTACCTTCCTTCGCGGCCGTCTTCTTTCTTCAGCCCGGGGATGTGCTCGGCACGGCGGCAGCGTGCCGCGCGCATGCGCCGGACACATCAGCTGGGCCGAAGAAAGAAGATCCGGCCGTGAAGAAGGGAAGAACCGCATCGTCCGGAACAGGTGAGTTTAATTCTGGTACGGGTCTCCCGCGGATCCGGACGGCTTCCATAGGCTTCAATAGGAGACCCGCATGAAAATGGAGCATGTCCATTTTTTTCCCGCATGCGGATCCGCGCCTGACGGGAAAAATAACATCCGCAGGTATTTAACTACCTGCGGGTGTTCAATGCATCCCTATGGGGCGCGGATCTGCGTGCGGGAGGAAACGCTGCGGATGTATAGCCCGTGGACATGAGGCCTTAGGCCTCATGTCCAGGGGGAAAATAAGAATTACAATCCGCAGCATTTTTCTGCATGCGGATCCGCACCCATAGGGATGCATTGACCACCCGCGGCTAGATAAATACCCGCGGATGGAAATTAAAAAATTTCTGGAGCATGAAAAAAAATGGACATGCTCCATTTTAGTGCGGATCACGCATGCGGGAGCTCATAGAGCACATAGCTGGATTGATCTCCCGCATGAAAAATAAAAGACAATTACAGTGCATCCGCAGCCCAAATCCGCGTTACAAATCCGCAGCGGATCTGATTTTCCCCGTGGACATGAGGCCTAAGACATTTAAATGAAAAACTATTACAAAAGTCTTCATTTCCAAAAACACAGATTAAGAGCGAAAAAGAGTGCAAAGGTATACATAGCCTTTAAATGTGCAACTTTATCAACCCTGAGATTCTCTTCTACTTTACAGGATCTTCTTTCTGCATTTGCTGTTATTAGGTAATCTCTTAGGGTATGTGATGGAAAACGTGCACCAACTGGTGTGGATTTTATACACATTAAAAGAGGTGGAACCCGCCCTGAAAATCTTGGCTTTGGCCTACAGATCCAAAATACTGACTGCAATACTGCCTTATTATGCAGTAAGATTGTTGAACATGATGGATGATTGTAGGTTCTGATTGTTTTGTTTAGTTGAATGTTTGCGCTTTCTGACCAACCATATCTGCATCATCCTTCCGGGGAAAATTAGTCTATTTTTTTTGTCTCTTAATGTTCTACAGTTTCATCTGTTGTGCTATGAAAATGAAATGTGACCCTAATGTCATTGGAGTTCTTTGTCATTTGCCATAGTTATTAAAAGGAAAAATGAAGCAGTCTGTGCGTTTTTCATGCTACAAATCTATAGTATTCTACAGTACAACGTCAGCGCGTGCATTAGAGACCTTTGTAGGTGATTATCAAGGGACCTTGTGTGGCCGAGCAGACAGTCAAAGATTGTTCCTGGGCAGAGAAAAGCATACCATGACTGTCAGATAATGGCAACCACTGGGTGCAGGACGGATCTGTAGTATTGAGCCTCCATAAAGCTCTAAAACTGTTCAAATACTGTAGCTCGGAGGGACTGCAAACTTAGGTTGTCAAATAGTAGAAAAGGAAGAAATTCAATTATCTATAGTAAAAAATGACTCTGCACTTTGACAATCTAGGCTCTTGTGTGCAGGTGCTGTTATACGTATTAATGTGAAGCAATGGCCAGACAAACTAGAAAAGTAAACGGGATGTAGCTGACAGGACAAGGTACATTCAAGTTCTAAGAGCTCCTGATTAGAGATGAGTGAACCTACTCGGCCACGCCCCTTTTTCGC
This sequence comes from Eleutherodactylus coqui, assembly GCF_035609145.1. Classification (NCBI taxonomy): domain Eukaryota; kingdom Metazoa; phylum Chordata; class Amphibia; order Anura; family Eleutherodactylidae; genus Eleutherodactylus; species Eleutherodactylus coqui. The sequence continues at coordinate 152,394,325 of NC_089839.1, read as the reverse complement.
CCAAGCGCCGCGATTTTCGAGTACTTCCGTACTTGGGTGAAAAGATTCGGGGGGTGCCATGGGTGAGTGGGGGGTTGTAGCGGGGAGAGAGGGCTCCCCCCTGTTCCCCGCTGCTACCCCCGCTCCGCTATGCCGCCCCTCGGCACCCCCCGAACCTTTTCACCCGAGTACGGAAGTACTCGAAAATCGCGGTGCTCGATCGAGTAATTACTCGAAACGAGTAGGTTCGCTCATCTCTACTCCTGATTTTTAGCTCAGGAATATGAGCAGATAAAACAAGGGACACATTTTAGAAGACGCAGGCATTTTTCAGAGATGAATTGGAGAGATGGCAGCATCGGTCAGTGCACAGAAGCCACATGACTGGCTGGAGTTAGAAGTGTCTTCAGTACTTAAAATGGGAATCTTCACATTCTAAGAACAGCATGTTATCATCCACTTTCCTACTTCCACTTGCATGCGAGGACGCCCATAGACATTCATCATTAGTCGAGTGAGACGTGCAGTGAAGGTGTTATCTATATATATAAAGACGAAAGCCCTCACTGACTGACTGACTGACTCGCCAAAAGTTCTCCAACTTCCCGATGTTGTAGAAACATGAATTTTGGCACAAGCATAGATTATCTCCAAAATAGGAAAATTAATTGGGTCCCAACTCGATTATTAATTAGCGTCGAAATTTAACGTACATAATCTAAATCTCTCACTTCCCAATGTCAACTTAAAATTTGGCACGGGCATTGAATATGCCATACATAGGAAACGTTAATGGGTCCTAACTAGATTATTCAATTCTAGCGCAAAAGAACTAGCGTCCAAATTTTACGTACGGAATGTAATTTTCTCACTTTCCGGTGTCATAGAAAGGTGAAATTTGGCACGAGCATTGATTATGTCATTAATAGGAAAAGCTAACGGGTCCCAACTCGATTATTCAATTCTATGCGCAAAAGAATTAGTGTCCAAAGTTTACGTACGAAATGTAATTTTCTCACTTTCCGGTGTCATAGAAAGGTGAAATTTGGCACGAGCATTGATTATGTCATAAATAGGAAAAGCTAATGGGTCCCAACTCGATTATTCAATTCTATGCGCAAAAGAATTAGCGTCCAAATTTTACGTACATAATCTAAATCACTTCCCAAAGTCATAGAAACATGAAATTTGCCATAAGCATTGAATATGTCATAAATAGGAAAAGCTAATGGGTCCCAACTCGATTATTCAATTCTAGCGCAAAAGAACTAGCGTCCAAATTTTACGTACGGAATCTAATTCTCTCACTTCTTGGTGTCATAGAAACATGAAATTTGGAACGGGAGTTGATTATGTCATAAATAGGAAAAGTTAATGGGTTCCACCTCGATTGTTCAATTTTTTGTCGCAAAAGAATTAGCGTCCACATTTTACGTACGAAATCTAATTCTCTCACTTCCCAATGTCATAGAAACTTGAAATTTGCAACGAGCATTGATTGTCATAAGTAGGAAAAGTTAATGGGTCCCAACTCGATTATTAAATTCTAATGCAAAAGAATTAGCGTCCAAATTTTACGTATGGAATCTAATTCTCTCACTTCCTGATGTAATTTTATACAAAGGAAATGTCGCATGGTTACCTCCACGTGGTGTTTCCTGGGTAACGCAGAGAACTATGCAAAATGGTGAACATATGTTTTTCCGGTATCTCTAAAGTAACCACGACTTCATAAAATTTTCTGTGTGAACACCAGATAACCACCAGTACCAAATTAACTCGGGCGAAGCCGGGTATATCAACTAGTATACTTGATAAATGTGCGTTTGTGGCCATGCACCAGCTGGTCCGACAATATGAGTGTACATTTGGAGTTAATGCTTATGGAGGATTATCGATTAACTGGAAGAGGATTGCCTGCAAATTCGACATTTTCTGGGGTAAATATAAATATATTAGGAGACCGTAGAACTTGAATACTCCTTTTACAAAGTCAATTGTACCGTAGGGAGAAGAAAATCTATTCAACTAGCTAACACGCCATAGTATAGGAGACATCACTAAAGGCGATGTTTCATGAAATCCTGGGCATATGGACATTAGGGAGGAGTCCACTCAATGAGCCATAATACAGAACCGCTCTTTACAAGCTGCTCCTGTTCTGACGCATTGAAGCTGTTCTTATACTACAAGGATGGCCGTTCAGCACCAGCTACAGGAAAAACTCCTATTTGGCCATAGCCTTTTCCAGCAAAATCACTTGTATGTGAGAGGGGCTGGGCAATTGGCTGAGCATCCCAAGGCTTCATTTTGAAAGGATTTGTCTGATGAGAAAAACCCTTTAAAAGACTCCTTTGTAGAGGTCGGCAGTATGACTAGAAGGAACCCATCTATGAGTTAAGTAGTTGAGTACATGCTAGCTAGTTTCATGTGTACTTGGAGGAATTGAGGGGGTATCAAATTTTTTTCATAAGCCCTGTGTCAGATTAGACTGTAGTAAATTAGGATACTTCAGTTTCTCCCGCGGTGGGTAGTTCCAGTGTTAGGGTATTGGTGGGTCACGGCTGGCATTCAATTGCTTGGAGAAGGTTAACTAAGCTAAGTTTCGAACGCAGATGAGGCAAATCCAAGAAATAGCTTGCGAGGAATTTGATGTGGCAGGTGATCCATGAGGGTAAGGCTGGTTACACAAGGCCAAGATTCTTGCGCAAGATTTGTGCTTTGCGAGACGCACAAATCTCGCATGAATATGAGCCTCATTCTTCTGACTGGGATCATACACATGAGCTAATTTTTTTTCTTTTTTTATATACCGCTTCACACCAAGAAGCGATGCAGGAAAAGAGTCACAGCATGTCCTTTCTTTGGGCGTGCCCTCGCATCGCATTGCCCAGTGTTTTCAATGGGGCCGGCGACTGCATGATACAGTGTGCGAGGTGTATGCAAGTTCGATGAGATGCAAGGTTTCCCATTGACAACAGTGGGAAACAGGCCATGATCCTGCACCATGGCTGACTGCCATAGCGGAGAATTGCTACGTCCCCGAAGTGATGCAAAGCGGTTTTGATACAAAAACACAAAAGAAATTGCATGTTGGCGAGTATAATATAAGGCTGTGAACTCATCCGTGTGAAATTAGCCTAAGAGCACTATCTGGAAAAGAACATTACACAATACTCAAGCAAGGCTTAGGCCTATTGTAAAAACATAAATAGGTCCAAACAGGAAACAAGACTGCTTTCAAAAGAGGCAACATTGGTTAAAATGCTTAACCCCCTTAGTGACGGCCCCATTGCCTTTTTACGTCCTAGCTAAGTGATCTTTAATCCTCAGGGATGTAAAAACATGCTTCCTTTGCGGATTAAAGCCACTGGCTAAGAATGTGACCGCTACATGCTGCCGGAGGTAGCCGACAACCTGGAGCTGTCATAAAGGGTCGGATTATCCGACCCCTGGGCATGTGATCGACGCTATCCAATGGATATCCGATCGCATGAAAGTAAATGCGTGAAAAAAAGTTAGAGTTTCAGCTCCCCTCACGGATCGCATTCATGACGGGCGCTGCGATGTTCCGCGACGATCTGGTCCAAAAAGGACATTTAACCGTCTTCTGCGTATGCTCACCTAAGAAAAAGTGGCAGTGTATGTGCAGAAGACCAGATTGGCACGGGGGATTTGACATCTTCTGGCTCTCTGCTCCTCCGCAATGTTCAGCGAGGTCTGGTCCTTCTAGGACCTGATGTAGTTCTCTGCGCATTGGTGGCAGAAGTCATACATGGGGCGATGCCCAGAAGAGCTCATGGCCCGGGAAATTTAAAATCCCTCTGCTCCCAGCTATCATGTGTAGCCGGGAGCAGAGAGATATCACCGGAGACCACTGTATGCGGTTCCTGGTCACATGATCACTGCTATCCATTGGATAACAGCAATCATATAAAGTAAAAAAGTGTAAAAAAAAAAGTTTAGGTTTCATCTGGGAGATTAAATTATGTAACTAAGGCCCCCAGATTCATCCGTGGACGTCACCTCAGCTTCTGCGCATGTGCCCCTCGCAACAGTGGTGAACACATGCGCAAAGGCCACAGATTGCCAGGATAATTTAAAATCTCCCTGTTCTTGACTACCAAATGTAACCAAGAGCCTGGAGATTTAAGGGGAGCCGCAGTATGGGGTCACGTGATCACCGCTATCCAATGGATAACAGCGATTGCATAAAAGTTTTAAAAAGTTAAAATTGCACCTCCCGTTGTGGATCTGAATCATGAGCGGAGGTGAAATTGCTTACCTAAGGCCTTCGGCGATGGCCTCCTGATGGGATCTTTATCCATGGACCTTTCCCCAACTTCAGCCCATGCGTCCGTTGGCAAAGTGGCGGATGCAAGCGCAAAAGCTGGGGAGGGCACAGGAAATTTAAAATCTCCTTGATCCTGACTACTAAAGGTAGCCGAGAGCTTGGAGAAGCAACCAAAGGCCACAGTGGGCGTTCCTCGTTCAAGTGATCGCCGTTATCCAATGGCGATCACGTAAAAGTCATATAAACAGTCGAAGATTAATTCTGCTTTTGGTTTGGGCCCCATTATGCAGTTAGACATAAGATTAGGGCCACAATGGGTATATTTCTGAACACAAATGGGGGAATCCACTTTAGGGTGCAAGTCTTCATTCATATGTGTGCTGTACAAAAAAAATTTTTAAATGATAATTGACAAAAAAATGAAAATCATAATTTTTTTCCTTCTGCTTTGCTTAAATTAATTCAAGAACTGTGAGGTCAAAATACGCAGTACACTGCATTAATGAACTCGTTAGGAGGTCTAGTTTTCAAAATGTGGTCATTTGTGGGGGTTCTCTATCGTTTTGGCAGGTCAAGGGCTTTATAAGTGTGCTATGGGGCCTAAATTACCTTCAAGCAAAATGTCTGTTCTGAAAGCCACCGGCTGCTCCTTTCGATTTGGGCTCCATTGTGCATACGGACATAAGATTAGGGCCACAATGGGTATGTTTCTGAATACAGGACAAACGGGGGTATCCATTTTGGGGTGTAAATCCTCATTTTCATGTGCACTGTAGAAAAAATTATGTCTTTAAAATATGAAATTTTATTTTTTCTCCTCTAAATTGCATTAATTTCTAAAAAAAAAAAACTGTGGGGTAAAAATACTCATGACACCCCTCAGTGAATACATTAAGGCCTCATGTCCACAGGGAAAATCAGGCCCGCTGCAGATTCTTCATGGAGAATCCCGCAGCAGGTCCCTCATGCCCCGCGGACTTGAGGCTAAAAATAAGAATAAACTCGCCTGTCCGGACGCTGCGGGTCTGCCCTCCGTCGCAGCTGGATCTTCTTTCTTCGGCCTGGCGGATGTGCTCGACACACCGGCAGCGTGCCACGCGCATGCGCCTGGCACATCCGCCAGGCCGAAGAAAGAAGATCCGGCCACGACGGAGGGAGGATCCGCAGCGTCTGGACAGGTGAGTTTTAATTCTGGTACGAGTGTTCCGCGGATCCGGACGACTTCCATAGGCTTCAACAGAAGCCTGTGGGAGCCATCCCCACGGGAGACCCGCACTAAAATGGAGCATGTCGCGTTTTTTTCCTGCACGCGGATCCGCGCCTGAAGGGAAAAATGACATCCGCAGGTATTTAACCACCTGCGGGTGTCCAATGCATCCCTATGGGGTGCGGATCCGCGTGCAGGAAAAAACGCTGCGGATTTTAATTTCGTGGATATGAGGCCTAAGGGGTGTAGTTTTTAAAATGGGGTTATTTGTAGGGGTATCTATAATTCTGACACCTATGAGCCTTTACAATCTTGGCTTGGTGTAGGAAAACAAAGAAACAAAGTGTTCCTCAAAATATTGATGTTAAATTTGTACATCTCCTAAATGGTTAAAAAAAAACTGAAGTTTTTCAAATGTGCACCCAGAATATAGTAAACAGATGGACATATATGTCTTATCAAAAAAATTGTACATTATGTTTGCACATACTTGAAATATTACAGTTGAAAATGTGAAAAAATAACTTTTTTTTTTGTTCAATATATTTTTATTAGTTTCACAAAATAAGCAAGACAGAGAAAAAAAATGTTTATGATATCTCAGTTTGCTAATAGATCCATTTAACAATATGACTTAATAAATCTTAACTGGAAAAGTGCACTACTTGTTTGTGAAATTTTGTACGATAAACAAACAGGGGAGGGGGTAAGTTGGGAGTGGGTAAAGGGGGGTTGGTGAGGAAGGGGGGGGGGGGGGTCGGTTGGGGACTCCAGGATGGTTGTTTCTGGCTATAGGTATAGTTTGGTCGGGCTACACACACATCCCTGACTGTAGCCAATCAGCGAATAAGGGTGTGTTCCGGATGTCTATCCATGCTGCCCATGTATGGTAGAATTTATCGTGACCCGACGGGTCGTCCGAGAGCCTCAGTCTCTCCATGCGTTCTATTTCGTCCATCGCCCCCACCCAGGCGCCTCTAGGTATTTCTATTCCTTGCTTCCAAAATCTGGGAATCGATTGTCTCGTGGCCATAATGAAGAACTTCAATAGACCTTTTTTGAGGGAAGGGGCGCCTTCCGGCGTGATGGACAACAGTGCCAACTCGGGTGTCAGGGACAGAGATTCCCTGCTCACCTTCTCGTATAGGCGCTTCACATCCTGCCATATGGGAGTGACCATGGGACATCCCCACCATATGTGGAGCATTGAGCCCACGTCCGCCCTGCAGCGCCAACAGGTGTTCGGGGTCGCTGGAAAGAGGGTGTGTAGTCTCTCCGGGGTCATATACCACCATGAAAGAATTTTAAAGTTCAGCTCCTGTAGTTTGCTGGCTATGGACATCTTATGTGTGAATTGGAACGCCTTGCTCCAGAGCTCCCCGGGAAATGACCTACCCAAGGCTTCCTCCCATGCGCCCAGCCACCTGGGGAGATGGTTGTCAAGCTTTTCCTTTAGTAGTTGGTCGTATAGCAGTGAGACCATATGTCTGGGTATTTCCGAGGCACAGCATAGTCTCTCGAAGGGGGTAAGGCTCTCGCTCCAGCCCCCCTCTGGTTTTATTTTCTCCAGGTAGCTGCGTACCTGAAGGTATTGCATCCATGAGCCCGGGGGAAGCTCCCGTGTCCCCCCCAGATCCACCAGCCCCCGTATACCCCCAGAGTCCACCACGTTCCCCGCCCTGGGCTCTGTCCCCGGTGGCAGGAACCCCAAGTTATGGGAAGATATTGTTGCTATGAGCTGTGGGTTACCCACCAGTGGAGTCAGGGGTCCTGGGACCGACATCTTGCACCCCCCCCCCCCGCCACGCCCCTATGAGTGTGTTCATCAGGGCTGATGTCTCTATGTTCCCCCGGCTGACCTTACCCGGAATCCAAAACACTCCCCTCGTCTCAAAGGTGTTGTTTTCGTTTTCAATTTGTACCCAACATTTGTCTGATCTATGATGAAATAGGTCTAGTATGAGGGTTCCTATTGCAGCTTTGTGGTATAGGCGAAAGTCTGGAAGTCCCCCACCCCCCTTCTCCTTTCGTTTAGTTAGGCTCTTATAGCTGAGTCTCTTGGATCCTCCTTTCCATATAAACTGAAGTATTTGACTGCGTACTTTATCGAAGAAGTCTTTTGGGGGGTTGCATGGTGCAGTTTGAAAAACATACAGTAACCTGGGGAGGATGTCCATCTTAATCGCACCCATTCTGCCGAACCATGATAATGGTGTTCCTACCCAGCTTTCTAGGTGCCTTTTAAGGGTCAACAATAGTGGTTTGTAGTTTAATTCGTATAGTCTGGATGGATCAGCCGGAATCAGGATCCCCAAATATTTAAAGGAGTCCTGTTTCCAGGAAAATGGGAAGGCTGAGGTCAGGTCCTCCACGTCTCATTGCGGAATAGAGACGTTAAGAATGACCGACTTTTGGGCATTGACCTTGTAGTTGCTAAGTTTACCGAATGTCTTAAATTCTTGTATAATGTTGGGGAGGCCAATGCGAGGGTCAGTAATGTAGACCAGAAGGCCATCCGCGAATAGTGAGATCTTGTGTTCTACCCTTCCCACCTGCACGCCCCGTATGGAGGGGTTGTTTCTTATAGCGTTGGCTAAGGTTTCCATCACTAGGATGTACAAGGTGGGGGACAGGGGGCACCCCTGCCGCGTACCATTTTTAATCACGAAAGGGGGGGACAGCCCACCATTGACCCTGACTTGTGCCAAAGGATTATGATATAGGGCCATGATCCAGGAGAGCGCCCTAGGCCCCACTCCCAACTTTGCGAGGGTCGCCTCCATGAATCTCCAGCTTATCCGGTCGAACGCTTTTTCAGCGTCGACCGATAATAGACAGAGTGGGTGTCTTTTCCTCCTTGCCCGATCAATTAGGGTCTTGGTGGAGTTGTCCCTTGCCTCCCTCCCCGGGACGAAGCCCACCTGGTCCCCGTGTATAAGTCGGGGTACCGAGGGGTTCAGTCTGTTCGCTATGATTTTGGCAAAAATTTTTAGGTCACAGTTGAGAAGGGAGATCGGACGGTAGCTACCGCATGACAGGGGGTCCTTATCTGGCTTAGGTATTAAAACGATGTGTGCCCGAAGGGCCTGGGGGGGGGGGAACGGGCACCCCCCCGGCTACCGCGTTGAAGGCCTGAAGTAGTATGTCCGAGAACAGGGCTCCGCAGGTTTTAAAAAACCTTGGGGAGAACCCGTCAGGGCCTGGGCTCTTCCCATTCTTTATTCCCTTTAGGACCTGTGTAAGTTCCCCTGTCTCAAAGTCTCTTTCTAGGTCTGTGGACTCTTCCGAGGAGAGGCGTCTCGGGGTGTAGCGGTCGAGGTATTCCGTAAGTGCGGTTGCGTGTTGGGACTCCGATGTGTCCCTAGCTACGGGGATGTTGTAAAGTTTAGAGTAGTATAGGCGGAATTCCTCTGTTATTTCCCTAGGGGAATGTACTCGCCTACCCTCGGAAGAGTTGACAGCATGGATATGAGGGTGGGACGCCTTGGGGTGCAGTGCTCTGGCTAGCCATCGCCCACTTTTATCTCCATATTCATAATAGCCTGCTTTGAGTTTATCTCTCCTACACAGGGCTTTTTGATCTAGCATGTCCAGAATTTTGTGCCGGAGGTCCGATATTTCGGTTTGGAGAATTGCTGTCGGTTGGGCCTTGTTTGAGGTTTCTTTTGTGTTGAGCTCCTTTATTAGTTGGGTGAGACGGGCTGCTTGTTCTCTTTTGATTCTTGCACCGTGCGATATGAATACGCCTCTTACGACGCATTTCAACGCTTCCCGTTTTATCGGCGCGGCCGTGGGGTCTGAGTTGTGATCTCGTTTAAAGTTTTCTATTGTTCTTTTAATGTCGTTCATACATGCAGTATCTTTAAGTAAATTGTCATTGAGACGCCATGTGGGGGCCCCCCTCCTCTCCTCCCCCGGGCCCAGGGACGCAAAAATTGGGGAGTGGTCAGACCACAGGAATACGTCTAGGGAGCATTGGGGTGCCCCGTCTAGTAACCCATGTGAAATGAAGATATAGTCTATCCTGCTATACGAGTTGTGTACCATGGAATGAAAGCTGTAATCTCGCTTACCCGGGTGGAGGATGCGCCACAGGTCAATCAGGTTCAAACTCACGAGCAAGCGCTGGACTCTACGGATGGCCGCCCTCGTGAGAGACGAACGTCCCGATGAGGAGTCCAGACGGGGGTCCATACACATATTAAAGTCTCCGCCTAAGACGATCGGGGTCCCACCCGCGAAGTCCGAGAGTTCCCGGAGAGCTCTGGAAGTAAACCCCACCTGGCCTTGGTTGGGAAAGTACATGTTAGCCAATGTGAGTATCTTATTAGAGATGGATATTTTTAGAAAGATGTATCTCCCATCCTCATCTACTTCTTGCGCCAGTATCACCGGGGCCAGTGATTTATGGAAGGCTATAGAGACTCCACAGGATTTACTCTCCGGGTGAGTGAAATGATACCAAACGTGATAGAATTTGTTTTTGCCGCAGTCCAGGGGACTATTGCGGGGAAAATGTGTCTCTTGGAGCATTGCTACCATGACCTTTTTCCTGTGGAGCCTGTACAGCACCTGGTTGCGCTTGTTAGGGCCGTTAAGCCCTTTAGCGTTAAAGGAGCAAAATGTCAGACGGGCCATCGGGTCATGTAGTAAGGAGGTAGTGACAGCCAGCAAGTCTCCTGGGGTGATCCCCTTCTCTGGGGGGTGTTCTGGGTCGGGAGGACACACAAGAGGGTAAACGGGGGAGGGGAAATGGGGGTAACATGTATTTGCATATACATCTTAAACTATTCAACGACTAATCAACGACTAACGTCTCTGCGGCAGTAACCTGCTGCGGTCCCTAGTGGGGAGGCGGCCGAGTCGGGTCGAGTCCTCTAGGCGCAGCTCCTCCTCCCCACGGCGACCAAAATTGGTAAACAACTGTATGGTGGGCATCCAAACCTTGGCACTGTATTCAGTAAGAGGAAAAGAAAGGCAGAAGGGGGCGGGAGCAGATGGGGAGAGGACAACAAAGAGGGAGAGAAGAGGAAAGGGAAGGAAAGAGAGAGAGAGAGAGAGAGGGAAGAAAAAAAAAAAAAAGGGGGGGGGGGGAAGGCCGTAGACGCAAGGGTTAGAGATGGGTGCGTCAGCAGCAAGTGGTGCTATGGGTAGGGGGGATCTGATGTCCCCCTTGGGTACACCGGGAGGCTCAGCAGTTTAAAGTCCCGCTAGGAGGAGAGGGACCGATATCTCGGATTCAGAGTAAAGTGTTCACATGGATAGAGTTCCGTTCTTGTAATTGTGGCGTGCCGTCTCCCAGGGGTTTAGCGTTCTGGTATGGGGTCTTAAGGTCGGGTCTCCATGGGTGTTTCCTGTTTGTCTTACGTAAGGGGTGGCAACGAATTGTGTTTTCTTTGGTGGTCTAAGTGGTTTCCAGGATAGGAAAAGACTCACTCATATCCGTCAGTCCTTCCGATTTTCAGGGGGCGGAGTCTCGTGGTGGTGGAGCTCTGCCGTTGTTATTTTGCCTCCTCCGTCCCGGTTGCACTGTTTGCCATTGGCTTCTGGGTGGGTTCAGTGTCGGGGCACTTGTTTTCTGCCATTCCGGAAGCGAAACCATTGGAAGTCTAAGAGTTGTGAGAAAATTGGGGAGGTCTCCTAGGGATCTGAAGATGGCTGTCCCGTTGCCCGCCCCGGCCACAAGTTGGAACGGATAGCCCCAGCGATACGGGATTCCCTTTTCCTTCAAGGCTGCTAAGAGGGGCCGGAGTGCACGGCGTTGTTGTAGTGTTCTCCTTGAAAGGTCGGGCAGGACCAGCAGGTCTTTGTCTCTGACTCTTATCGGGCCTTTGGTTCTTATCTGGCGCAGGATCTCCTCCTTCTCCTTGTAGGAAAAAAATAACTTTTAATAAATATACACATTCTATCAGTGTATTTTACTACGTAAATGAAGTACAACATGTGGCGAAAAACAATGTCAGAATCACTTGGATATGTAAAACCTTCACGGAGTTATTCCATGTTAAAGTGACACATGGCAGATTTCAAAAATTTGGCTGTCACTAAGGCGCAAACAGGCTTGGTCACTAAAGGGTTATGGGGAACTTAAATGAAAAAATGACACCCTTCAGGGCAGCATAATCCTAAAAGGTAACAGTATCACAGACAAAGGACTGTCTATTAGGAGATTAACGCATAACCTTTAATCTAATGAAACGAGCAACACAATTAAACCTTATACACTAACCTCAGATAGTAGAGAGCGCACTGATAAGGGTGACTGGGCAGAAACTAACTTATATTACACCCTATGTAGTGGGAGAGCAAGGTTAAATACAGGATTTAGTTTGCAACAATTAAATATGATATCCATTAAAGAGAGAGATTTAATATTTCAATTAAGGCTACAACGCTTAATCACACTACTGTGTATAGGTTATCCTAATGCTTGTAAAAAATTCTATGCTTCCCCTTTTATTTTCAACACCTCATTAGGGAACTCAATACCCATGTTTTACGGTAATAAACTCACGGTGGCTCATTGGTTAGCGCTAAAGATGAGCGAGCGTACTCGGATAAGCACTACTCGCTCGAGTAATTGGCTTTATCCGAGTATTGCTGTGCTCGGGTCTAAAGATTCGGGTGCCGGCACGGAGTGGGGAGCTGCGGGGGAGAGCGGGGAGGAACGGAGGTAAGATCTTTCTCTCCTTCTCTCCCGCCCGCTCTCCCCTGCTCCCCGCTGCGACTCACCTGTCAGCCGCAGCGGCACCCGAATCTTTAGACCCGAGCACAGCGATACTCGGATAAAGCACATTACTCGAGCGAGTAGTGCTTATCCGAGTACGCTCGCTCATCTCTAGTTAGCGCTGTTGCTTGCAGCACAGCAGTCAAATCCTAGCAAGGACAACATATGCATGGACTTTGTATGTTCTCCCTGTGTTTGCCTGAGCTTCTTCCACGTACTACAGCCCCCGCCCCCATCCCAAAAGCATACTAATACATAACATGCTAATTTGGACTGTGAGCCTCAATTGGGGGGCATCGTTATATACAATGCTGTGGAATAAGAATGTGCTATGTACATGTGTAAAATAAAAAATACCTCTCAGATAGCAGTTATGTATGTTAGCTATCTCGAATCCAAAGGAAACGGAAAACAATACTCACTCCAAATATCCAATATATAGAATGCACAGATATCAAACACATCGCCCGTTGCTTCATTTTATGTGGCCCGCTGGCCATGGTTAATAAAGGGGTTATCCAGGCAGCATCGGGGTCAGAGCAGAAGCGCTGCTCCCACCCCTGTGTAGTGGCCGGCTCTTGTAATTGCAGGCGCAGCTATCATTGAAGTCAATTCAACCCCAGCCTGCAATTACAAGCGCAGCGACCATTGATTTGAGCCTGCAATTATAAGCACCAGCCACTACACAGGGGTTGGAGCAGCAGCTTCCACTCCAACACCGGTGCATCCCGTTGGGTGCTGCCTCTACTCACCTTAGCTGCAGCTTTGGTCTGGCAGTGCAGTACAAAATGTGTGACCGCTGACAAGGGGAGAGGTCAGCAGTCACAGACTCATCAACGGCTGCCGCTGGACTAGAGCTATATCCTGCAGGGATGCCTGATCAGAGGCCAATAGGGGGGTTGGTATTGGCCTCTGGCCAGGCAGCATCCCTGAGACTGCTATGAGGGTCACTATTACTACTGGAGCCAATATAGGAGGCACTGCAACTACTGGGACCATATTGGGGACACGATTACTACTGCGGCTACTACGGGGGTTATTATTACTACTGGGGCCACTATGGGGGTCACAATTAAGTCTTGTTCACATGGACATAAGCACATTTAAGTAGTAAAAATATGCTGCATATTTGCGCAACCAAAAATCGCTTATGCTTGTATTTTTATGTGTGCAAATACACTTCGTAATTTTGCTCACAAAAAAGAACGCAGGCAGGCTTATACACATGAGCCTTGGGTGCCCATGACCGTGTTGCCAGTTTACCACTTATCCTTCCTTGGGCCACTTTTGTAGGTACTAACCACAGAATACTGGAAACACCACACAAGATCTGTAGATTTGGAGATGCTCTGATCCAGTCATCTAGCCATTGCAATTTGACCATATTTAAAGTCGCTCATATCTAAGCTTGCCCATTTTTCCTGCTTCTTGAAATATAGGCCCTCCCCCCAAAATAAGCCCTAGCTAGACTACATGAAAAAAAAAAAAAACAATACTCATCTAGTAGCTGGTGTTTGGGTCCCTTGCGCTGGGCTGCGGAGCTGCTGCAGGCTGCCATGTTCTCCTGAAAGCCGAAAGAGCTTGAATAACACTTACAGCCGACGCGCGATTAACCAATCACAGCCATTCATTGAATGACATCATTGAATGGCTGTGATTGATTAATTGAGCACTGGCTCTGATTGGCTGACACAGCGCTCGGTTAACCAATTAGAGCGTTAGCTTGCTGGAGGCGGGGTATTCAAGCCCCGCTACCAGGAAGAAACACAGTATAATGAACAGCTATCTGTATTTATTCTCTGTTATATAGTACTATGGTATTTTCCCTATATCATAAAAGTGAAAATTTATCATTGTTATTGTTAGCCGTTTAATCATTTACGACCTTCAGCGACCCTAAAGTGAGCTCCCTCCATGTTTTTCGGTTTTGCGCTATAAAAGTGAAAACTGAGCACAAATCAGGCTATATTCGCATTGCCGATGCTGTCAGATTTCAATGGAATAATAGCACTGCTATTCAAAAGAACCCAATAAACCCTACTACCGTATAAGTCATTGGGGTCCATTGGGCGACAATGGTACCTGGGGCGCAGGATTTTACAATGCAAATGTGAACACAGTCTGAAGCTCTGTAGTCAAAAATTGTCAAAAGTTTGTATGGCTGCCTACACAGCATGCTCCAGCTCTGGCTAAGGTCTCGGTCACATGAGCGTGGTTTTAGCACAGTATGGGCATGTGAAAAAAAAAAATCACATCTCTACTGCACTAAAAATCACGTGGATGATTTTTCTCGCACACAAGCCCGAAGCTTCATGCATGTGAAAATCGCCCATTCACTAAAACAACTTGTTGCTTTAAAAAAGCACAGCTGCTCCAGGAGTAGAGAGAGTTGAAGCTCTGCAGAGCTTCTGGATTTCCCCTTAGCAGGGAGAGAGAGTTGGGCTATGGGGGGATTTACCCATAGCCCCGCTCTCTCTCCCTGCAATTGGTTAATCCTCCATAGCTCCACTCTCTCTCTGCTATGGGGGATTAACCCATAGCCCTGCTCTCACTCTTCCTGCTATGGGTTAATCCCCCATAGCCCCGCTCTCACTCCCTGCTATGGGGATATCCCCATAGTGCAGAGAGAGGAGGCAGGGCTACAGGGAATCCCTCAGGGATATCCCGTAGCACAGAGGAAGAGGGCGGGGCTAGATGTTTCCTCTGTGGGATTTCCCAATTGCAAGTTGAGAGGGGCGGGTCTAGAGGGCAAACCCCTCTACCCCCACTCTCAGGGAAGCCCTCGGGAAAACCCTTTAACCCTGCCCCCTCTCTCTTCCACTATGAGAAACTCCCTTGGGGAATCCCATGCTGGGGAGTGAGATGGAAATTGCCCAGCAGGGAGGTTGGAGGAATTCCCCGCTGCTTACAGTGGGACATTCAAAACTTGCAGCTCAGAAGCACATTTTAAATGTCCCACTGTAAACTCCTGTTTGTTCTTGCAGGGATTAGGGGAACCCCCGGGAAGATGAATTGAACCCTCGGGACTCCCCTCATCGCCACAGGGACTAACAGAAGTTTACAGCCGGACATTTAAAATTTGCTTCTGGGTTTAGCGCTGCTGTTTGGAATTCCCTCGGTCGGACACAGTTAAACTCCTGCTTCCATAGGAGTCAATGGAAACTCCTGCGCAGCACGATAGGTCAGGTCCTATCTTTTCTCACAGCACGGACCTTAGATGCGTGCATTGTAGCCACGCATGTCCTATCTTTTGAAGGTGAAGAGTTTTTTGTATGTCTAAAATTCTTTCAAGTGAACGGTTCCATAGGTTCTATTAGATGCGTTTTTCACACACCTATTTTGCGCTAAAACTACACTCGTGTGATCGAGGCCTAAAGGTGATGTCAAACTATTTTATGGAATAAAGGGCTACATCTGAGGACACTAGAATATGTGGTGTTAAATACTAGGGCACTTTTATTTTTTTATTGCAGATTTTTTGATTTCAGTGACAAGGTTTGCCAAAAAATTGTTTGGTATGTCTGAAAACAGATCTGTACTTTGGATTAATAGGGAGTGGTTTGGCATATATAGAATAAAGCTTCACACTCTGACTGCTAATACTGATGTAGGATTTATAAGTTTGGCTTTTACTTATAAAAGGACATGGTCACACTTGAGTTTTTCTCAGTATTGTTCTCCAATATATTCTTATTGGGAATCTCCTTTATTATATGTTTGTTCCTTCTGGACTTTGTGAAAAGCAAGAAGAAATGTTCACAGTTTCCTCCGGGTCCTAAAGGTCTGCCATTTCTTGGTAACATTCTGCAGGTAGACTTCACAAGTCCACAAGTGACTTTTTGCCAGGTATGTATGTTATCTGTGATAATTGTTACAGCAGCAACATATTTCGGAATGACTTAGCATGTTCATCGTGTTTTTATGTTCCTATGTAAAACAAAACCCCTAAAACTCATATAGATTAATAAGTCTAAATTTGTCATGATGTCATATCTAGAGTCATACACATCACTAACGCTAAATAAATAACAAACTATACTGTTACCAGATGCACATGCTAATCTAATTGCAGGTTTACACGTGATACTAAAAACTGCAGATTCTTCCCAACTCGTAACTGTCTGTCCTTACCACCAAGTTGTACAGCAATGCTTCCTCTTTTCACTTCCAGTAGGTAGTGGATCCTCCAGTACTGTTGTCCCAGCACTAATCTCAATACTGTATTAATTGCAACACAGAATGCTCCTTACAGCAGTTCCCTAACCTTTCTACCATCGTTCACAAAAGTTCCTGCCCATTATAGGATTTAGCCTCTTCCCAGTAGTCAGAAATGGCAGTTGAGCTTTCCCTGCAGTATATAGTTAATTTTGAGATAGTGTAGGTTCTGGCGTACACGCAGTGGCCTTGCTGTGGCGTGTCAGCTTACGTGTTTTTGGCCTAAAATACTAACACCCGCATTTATCATTGTGTTTTTTATGCATGTGGTTTCCTCTAGATGCTGGAGCAGCCCAGGATGGCATGCCTTTGTGGCACACTTTTTTAATGCAGGGCAATCCACTGCTTAGTCAGTGTGGGTTGTACTCCTGTATGTGTGGTGCACTTATCTATGGCCATCATTTTCGGTATTAGTTCATATTGTGCAGACTAGGTTTGTTAGCAGTCACCCCTCCCCTACCCTGGGTTGAGTTGAGTGGCTGGTCAATCAGTCTGCACATGAACATTTTTGCTCCTCTATATTGCAATCTGGCTTGCTGCATGCTACCAGGTTAAATGGTGATTGAGCCTTCCCTGCAGTATATATCCTATATCTGGCTTTATTTTCTGTGATTTATGCCTTCCCAGTAGTCAGAGCAGGAGCCACTTCTTAAGTAGTTTTAGCAGTATTTTTAAGCCTTCCCCAATAGTCACAGTAAGCTTTCCTCCCTTCCCTTTCTCCATTACTCACATAAGGGACTCTTCTTTCCCCTAATAGTCACAGAAGAACCTCCAACCTGTAGTCAAAGTAGTACCTATTAATTCCCTCTTGTTCCCATCTCCTTGTTACTCCTACAATGTGCCCTCTTCTGGTAGGATGCTCCATGAAAGCAGTCAATTATGTCACCTAATGGTCATTTGGATGTGGCAGATGGGCCCACATGTTTTGATTAAAATATGATGTTCTGAGTTTAGTTCAGTAGACCTGCGGTTGGGCCGCGTCACTCGTCCACATTACAGGTGCATAAATGCACCAGCAGGAAACTGCTTATTTTTCCATGCAGTGGAAAACATCCCCTCCCCCCTGCATCTGTATGTTATAATTATGTGCCATCCAAAGTAGTTTCGTTCATAGCCTGACTGTCACGGCAAAAATATATATAGCCGTCTAGGGAAAGCGGAGTGTACCTTGTGAATGACGTCATATGACCCATGCTACAGCGATAGCCTGGTGAGGGACAGCAGAGTGTACCCTGCAACCGAAGTCTAGGTGACCCGTGCAGTAGGGCTGCTCACACCTAGAGTTCAGTACGCCATATGACGGAGGAATTAAATGACAGAGCCCACACAGTTATGGATTCATCAAAGAATTCCCAACAAATCGATGTCGGGCATCTTTATTTATAGTCCCCTTACAATGGGGTGTCGCAACATCATTGGACAATTAACTATGCAGTTTATTGGTTAGTTTCCAATCCAACATTTGTCATAGGTCAACTTAACCCTTCATTTGCATACCTTCCAGAATCTTCCAAGTCAGCAGTGAATAACCTCTTGATGGAGTGCTGAGGGGCCCAAGTAGCTCGAAGTTCTTATCTTATCAACACACATGTATTCCCTGTACTTTAGCAAAGCATGTGGTCGGCCATTTTGTGTAGTCCTTTTCATGACTCTGTGGCGTAATATTAAATATTACTTATATACCCACATTTACATACATATAGGCACACATATATACATGTGCACCTTCATATATACATACACATACATATGCACATATATACATATACATACATGTATATTCATATATATACACATCCACATATTTCTAGTTTATGAACATTATTCTCTAGTTTTAGTGTGAGGCGTCAACCCCTCCCTTAGTATCTTGTTATTCCTAGGGCCCCTTCAGCTAACATGTGGAAGCTTCTTGATATTCTTATCTCATCTAGACATATGTCCCTAGTTTGTGAAGTAACTTCTCCTGGTATATTTCAATGGCGTCTCTAATTGCGCAGTTTTAATTCATATAACAATTATAATACCTTAATTTCCATTACACTGATGAAGGGGGCAAGATATCCTCGAAAGCTTGCTTGCTGTAACATTGTGTATTTTGTTGCCATTAAAAGGTATCACATCTACAAGATTACTTGGTTTCTCTCACTGAGAATAATCACACATTGCTCTACTGGCTAACACAATAGCAAACGTTTTTTTCGTTTTATAGTGAACACAAATATTATAAAGTTACTAGGTTCTGCTTTGAGCGAAACACCCCATGCATAAGCAAAATGATAAACATACAAGTTTGCATTGTTACAGAATATCGTATTTCATTCTTGTTTCTCAACATTTTATAAAGAAAACCAGTTAAAATGTAACAATTTTTTGGCTCTCACCAGCACTCTTATTAAGCACAGCCATCATTGCATATAGAATTAAAAACACTGCTTGTTCCACCTTTAGGTAAATTTCACATGAGTCTACTATGGATGCATTTATGCACCTGTAATACAGATGAGTGTCCCAACCCAACCACAGGCCACTAACCCTGAACTCAGAGCAGCATATTTTGATCAAAACATATAGGAACCGCTCCTGTACAGGGAACTATCCAAAGGAGGATAGGGGTAGGGTCACTCCATTTGCCACATCCAGGTGACCCTTACTCATATAGGAACCTACTCTGAAAGATTACTTCTTTTTTAGATAGGCCTCCAAATGTATTTATGGAGAGCAGGATCCAGGCCATATACTCTAAAAGGTTTGGGACAGATTCAGTCAGCTCTTCGTACAAAGAAATAAAATGCATGTAAGCATGGCTACAAAACTTACGCTAGCAAAAATGCAAATTGCTGTGCAATATAAAACATACTACATACAATGCGTTCTAGTTTGCGGAATTTTGTTTTGTTTTTTTAGGTTGGTGGCATTTTTTTTTAAATGCAGCATGTTTGGAATATTACTTATTTTCTGTTGCTTTTCTCATAAGCTGCTGTATAGGATTTGAAAAATGCCAGAAAAACGCATTTACAAAATAATACTGAAAAACACATCCTCTGAAAACATTGACGCCACTGTTCGGTTACCCATTGGACTGACCCTCGGTGGTAAATAAATGAGCTGCAGACTGTGTAACGTATCTCAGGTCCTGGCAAAACTTTACTAAGAAAACTTGATCAGAATACACTTGAGAATATACTGGTGCAGGTAAATTGAAGATTAGAGGTCAGGGAGGAAACACAGGATGACACTAGTCCTGCAGTCTCAGTTATCTGCTAGGAACCGATCCTGTATAGGGAACTATCCAAAGGAGGATAGGGGTAGGGTCACTCCACAGACACTCTCATGGAACAGTACCTCTGCATGGTAGTTTTCTTGGTGTTCTGCGACTACCTAAAAACGTCACTTTCTGAGTGTAGCTTTTGTTTATGACAGCGTGTAGGAAATTATGACTTGCAAGGACATTTAAGAAAGTTTCTACTAGTCTAAACAGAATTCAGGATACATTAGTATAGCTATGGAGCACCTACATAACACTTCTCTCCACAGACAAAAGGAATGAGGCAAGTGGCATGAACATCACTTCCTCTGACAAAGAGCTGAAACACACTAATGCTAAACTTTAAAAATAGAAAAGGGCGACTGGCAGGAAAAATAAGAGACATGAACATCACTCCCCCTGAAAACAGCTGGACTACGGAACAGGTGATAGCTTAAGTCAATATTCCCTGACCGTGACTAAAGAAATGAGGTGAAAGCGATGCCCTGCCTACTGTGACAGACTAGGACAGTGGACTGACACTGGCACGTGACATGGGGAACACAAAAGCTCCAGTCATACACATTGAATCATGCATACGGGTTCATTCACATGGGAGCATATTTAAATTAAACATTTTTTTTACTTTAAGGGAATAAATTATTTTAGCAAAATAAGCATATTTAAATTACTTTAGGAAAATAAGCATATTTAAGTTACTCTCTCCTGCACATGACTTGAAACATTATAATGTTACATAACAAGAATAACGATAACTTTTCAATATGAAAACATTAGTAGCAGACTATGGAAAGGAAAATAACTTTGGAGTCCTTTTTATGAAAAAAGGGGCTTAACAGGGGAAAAACAAATGTCTCTTACGTAAAGAGTCTTTATTTAATTGAGAAAATGGTTGCGGGACTAGATCAGGGTAGCAACCACCTACTGGACCTCCTCACTCTCAAGAGTCGGTGACTGTGATGGCGGATGACGGTCTGGTACTTACAGGAACCTCCACCACCGAACTCTCTGCAGAAGCTGGCAGACTTCCTCATCGCACTCGGACACTGTGTAACTGGCAGTAGAGGGAGAGGTCTGCATGGAGTCTCGCTCCGAAGATGAGGTGTCCCGGATTGTAACTGGAGACGTGACAGGTACCTGTTGTGGTTGCTGCAGAGACGGGTTAGGCAGAACTTAGCAGCTTCCAGCAAAGTAGGAGAAATTTTGATCATCAAACTCGATCACAAAGTTCCTCAAGAGTTCAGGCAGATAGTCTTGCACCACGGCATTGGGGCAGTGGATGAGTATCCGAGGGGGGTTCTCAGCTTGGGCCATGATGTCTGCTCTCCTGAATGTGCATAGCGGACGAGCAGGCCCTGCAGCTGCTGGTGGCAGAGAGCTAGGGGAGTCTCTCGGTGTGAGCTGTAAGAGCTGTAGGCCCTCCTCCCAGTAATGCTGCTGCCTGATAGGGACTCCGGTGGGAGTATCCTCGGCAGGGCGTAGGCTTCTCGTGGTGGGTTGCAGGTGTTTTCAACAGAAGAGTCTGCAGATAACTCCACCAATTGGGGGTGTGCTTTAAGTCGGCGCCAGGACAGTTCAGTAGGGGTAGTCTTCCCCCCTACTTTTTGCTTAGCCAGGGTGAGGGCTTTTTGGTGCCAATTGTTTGGCGGTAGATTCTTGGCGGGAATGAGCGAGCTAGATGAGAAAGATGGCTGTTGGTTGCCATTTTGAGCAGTTTTGGCGGAACTGATGCCGCAGAGATTTTTTTTCACAGAGGTACGAAAAAGAATGGGTGAATGGGAACACCACCATTCCGTTACCCACCAGAATGACCCGCAGACTGTGTAATGTATCTCAGGTTCCTGGGAACAGTCAGGGCCTGGCAAAACTTTACTTAGAAAACCTGATCAGAATACACTTGAGAATACACTGGTGGAGGTAAACAGAAGATTAGAGGTCAGGGATGAAACACAGGATGACACTGGTCCTGCAGTCGCAGTGATCTCATAAAAACTGTCCTGGACGGGAAACTCTCCAGAGGAGGATAGGGGTAGGCTTACTCCACAGACACTCTCACGGAACAGTACTTCTGCAAGGTAGTTTTGGCTGTCTCTTCTCGCTCACTCTCAGTCTCTTATATCTTCTTACTCACTGTTGGCTCCTGGCATCAGGGTACTCTGGTAACGTCTCTTCTTCTTCCATTCTTCACCACATGAGGGTTGAAGGTACCCCCATGTGGCTGGCACTCTCTCTCAGGAACCCAGAAGAACAGAAGACTCTCACACCCAAATCACTCATCTTTATAATCCCTCACATACCACAAGACAGGACATAAATTGATACATTGCAGGCATCACCCAGTCTCATGCAAACATTAACCTCTCACTTGCTGCAGCTGTGCAATACACATAACACAATGACTAGACAACTTTGCACATCTACAAAAGACATGACATGTATGGCATTTATGGAGGGTCCAGCAACATAGACTTCTGGCCGCTACACTTTTGTAGAAAAAATCCAAATAAAAATACTGAAAAGTCACCTTTTCTCTTACACAATACCTTATTATTAAAAACTGTTCATAAACAGTAAAATAGCTATACATAATTGGTATCACAAACTATTATATAAAATGAACAGATTAATAATGGATTATTTATCATACATGGGAAATGCTGTAAAAGAAAAAAACTAAAAATGCTAGAATTTCAATTTTTTTTGTCAACTTGATTCCCAAAACGAATAAAATAAGTAACAAAATATCATCAAAATGTGGTATGTACCCTAAAAAACTATATATGTTTCACCAGATGAGCAAAGAATATGGGAATGTCTTTAGTGTGCAGTACTTTTGGAAAAAATATGTAGTTCTCAATGGATTTGAAGCGATGAAGGACGTTCTAATCGACAGGTCGGAAGACATAGCAGATCGCCCTCGCTTTCCTATCTTTGAAACAGTAGGATACACTGGTGAAAACAAAGGTAAGTAATTCCATAGACCATTCTTTGAACAGTATATAAATATTGCTGTTGTGGTGGACTTTAAGGGTTAATCTTTACGGACAATATGCATCATATAATAGAAGGTATCAAGATACACAACTGTAAGACTTACTTAAACAACTCATTTATTATAAGGTGAAACACATATTGAAATAATTGGCTGAATGACTATATGATACATGTTCTAACTTCCATGATCTGTGCTTACTATAATGTTGTATTTACTATTACATTGCATACCCCAGCTAACAATACACATTTGTCAGCACACCTGAATTTGTAGCAATGGTATGTAGTTGTTCAGCTGTTTGTGCTCACAACTTCTGTGCTCTGAGATTCTCCATTTTATCAGTGATATTCAATATCATATGGCTAAAACTTCTGCTACTCAGCATCTTTAATTGTTCCCACATTTTGGCATATATGTACAGGGAGTGAACAAAAAATGGAAACACCATATGAAATGCATGGGATTGTAATCATTAGCACTGAGCTGACCATTTGACCCCTGCTTGGCTGACAGCTTTCTCAGTAAATTTGTGTTTACTTCACCTCTTGCCCTGCTCTGGATGGTTTTAGGAGCCAGCTGGTAACAGCAGCTGAGTGGCTCAAACCCCTGACCAATAGAACCTTGTTGCTCGGGCAGATGTTCACTTCTCCCCGGCAGCATCTGTGTCATACAGTGTCTCCCCAAAAATAAGACCTACCACCAAATTAAACCCTACCCTGACTTTTCAGGATTGTCTGGGGCTTGAAATATAAGCTTCGCTGCGCATCTTGTAGTCCTCATTCACCCACACAAGATCACTTCCTGGTTAGGGGATTTATAAATCGCACCTCCAGGAATGATTACTCTGAGTGATTCTCGAGCACTGCTCAGCCAATGCAGCGCTCAATGAACAAATGCAATGGCTGTGATTGTTCATCCAGCATTGATTGGCTCTTCGACCGCTGCTCAGCCAATCACAGCCGTCGCGTTGTGAAGGCGAGATTTATGAATTGGTCAATCAATGCCGTGACTCAGCCAATTCATAAATCCCGCCTCCACAACGCGATACCTGTGATTTTTTCATCAATTGGGAATGAGTGCTGTACTCCTGCACTAACAGTCAAGATCAGACAAACCTCTAATCCGGTTGTGTAACCACTAAAACCCTATGATTGATGATAATGACAGTGAGTAGTGAGGGAGTAGTCTCCACACTTGACAGGATTCTTAGTCTTGGGCCAGTCAGTACCATCCCTAACATTCACTGTTCAAGGACAGACAGCTGACATTTCACTTAACACTTTTTGGTACTAAATCTTGTATATCCTTGCTAGGCATAGTGTTGGCCCGATATGGAAATTCATGGAAAGACCACAGAAGGTTCATCCTGACAACACTCAGAAACTTTGGGATGGGAAAGAAATCCCTTGAGGAGACAGTGACAGAAGAAGCCCAGTATCTGTGTTCTGCATTCATGTCCAAGAAAGGTGGGTTTTGGTTATATATGTAAAGATTTTAATTCTAACATGAACCGTCTTTTATAGATCTTCCTAAAATTGTTACCATCAATAATTATTTTACCATAAATGCCCATACTCGAGCCACATTCACACACAGCGATTAGTGAAGAGAAGTTTTAGGAAATAAAATTCAAACATGTTTTGCCTGCAATTTAGCGTCAGTTTTGGAGCATGCTGTAGTTTTTTGGCAATCCAGCATGGTATACTGTAGGTATAGTGCTTTTGTGACTTCTTTTCCTGTTATACCTCATGCGCATGACCATGCATGCTATATGAATAACGGTGGTATGCAGACCTCTATTGCAAATGGTATGTCTCTCAGCACTGCCTCCTCAATCACAGTGCAGGCTCATTTACATGCACCAACATACAAGTTTTCAAATCTCTTGTTATAAAAGCAATGTTACAGGCTGCCTGGTTTTACAAGCATGAGTAAGGCCACACAGAATGGCATGGGGGTGACTGAAACATGGCATCCTAATTTTGCAGGAAAACCACAGTTATTAATAATAATATGCTGTATAATAATTTTTATTTGTATAGTGCCAACTTATTCCGCAGCACTTTCGAGGTATATGGGGAACAGAAATACAGAAGTTTACAGAAATTACAAGAGTTACATGTGATATTCAATTATTCAGGAACAAAGGGGTTGGATGTGCAACGGGGGAATGCAATACAGGAATGAAGCCGCTGCAGCTTCTGCAACACCTATGAGGGAGACATTGCAGGAAATTACTTTCTACCCTCGGTTGGAGTTGGGAGGCTGTAGTGCGTGCACCTGTCACAGTGGCACTTACCAACTACTGGTTCCGGAGGGAGTTACCGCAGCAGAAGATAGGGTCAGTAGTCTTCAAGATTAGAGGGGTAGTCGTAGATATCATGTCATGACACCACTGTTCCTACACACCGTTAATCTATGCAGCGGAGGTGTATTGTACCTCGGGTCCTCAGGAATGGTTGAGGCCCGGTAAAACTTTACTTGCATTAAACTTGGTATAACAGATAGTTACAGGTATCATTCACGTGTAGAAAATACAGGCAGGAGCTCAGAGGTTGGGAGGAAACAAAACACACACAAGAACAATATGGCCCTATAGTCCATGTTATCTATACGTCACCCGTCCTGGAAATTGAGTATACTCTGGAGGAGATAAAAGACAGGAATCACTCCACGTACACTCTGGTGGCAAGAATTATTTAAGGAGGCGGCTTAACCTAGATGCACCCTGCACAACATCCGCGTAGGTGTCACAATTATGTACCTCTGTGTGGTGATCCTAATGGCGGATGGCCACACAGGAAAAAGATGCCTGTAGTGTGAATGGGTACCTGTTTTAATAAACTGGGGCGTTGTGTGCTCTCTCTCTCTCTGGAAGGGACCCACTCCTCTCATATCCACTCTCCAGATGCTATGGGTAGTCATTCCTCTTCCTCCATCTTCACCAACATAGAAGCTAAAGGTGCTTCCATGTGGCTCTGTGGTAGCACTCTCCTCCTGAAGATGGACTTGAAGATGGACCCCTTCCCACTCTCAGACACTCACTTTTATAACCTCTTTTGTACCACGTGACATAGTAGGAAAGATACATTCAGCAGCAAAGCTGACAGGCAATGATTTTAGGGAAGTTAACCCTTCAGATGCTGCAGCTGTGCAACATACATACAGAAAATTGACATGACAGTTTTTTACAGTGCATCCACATAAGACAGAACATGTATAACAATTATGAAGGGAACCAGGATGTTGTTCTGGGACACTACAGATGATACAGAAGGTACAGAGACAGGTGGTGGAGCAAGGGGGAACACAGCAATGCGACAATAACATGTGATATACAGTTTTTAGGACACAAATGGGGTGGGGGTAGTACAGGAGGTATGGGGCAGTACGTGTACATAATAGGCAAAAGTGGAAAGCCATAGGGAGGGAATAGGTGCGTCCCAGAAGATCCTAGAGAAGTCCTAGAGGCGAGCATGTGAGGATCGTATTAGAGGGGAGTTTAGTCAGAGTGTGTTAGAAGATTAGAGCGCGGGCTGGGTGATGTATGGACAGGAGGGAAGCGATGTACGGTGGCGCAGCGCCACAGAGAGCATTGTGGGTGAGGAGTTTGAATTGAGTTCTGTAGTGTATGGGCAGCCAGTGCCTCAACTGGCATAATGCAGAGGCATCCAAGAAGCGGCTGGATAGGGACAGGAGTCTAGCTGCCACATTTAGTATGGATTGCAGTCTGATGCGGGTAAGGCCAATGAGCAGGGAGTTGCAATAGTCGACATGGGAATGGATGAGGGCGACAACGAGTGTTTTAGCATGTTTGTGGTGAGGAACGGCCAGATTTTAGCAATAGGTACAGACGGCATGTTCAGGCCAGAGATTGGATATAGCGGCTAAAGGAGAGGTCCAAATCCAGTTTGACCCCAAGGCAGCGGGCATGCTGTCTGGGGGTTATGATGGTGCCAGATACTGATATGGAGATGTTTGGGGGAGGTCAGCTGGTTGAGGTTGGAAAGACAAGGAGGTCAGTTTTTGAGAGGTTAAGTTTGATAAAAAGGGAGAACATGGTGTTAGAGACAGCAGACAGTTCGTGATCTTTTGGAAAAAAGGTAAAGAGAGGTCGCTGGAAGAGGTGTATAATTGGGTGTCATGAACGTAGAGGTGGTAATGGAGGTTGAATCTGTGGATGGTTTGTCCGGTTTGAGCTGTGTAAATAGAGAAGAGAAGGGGGCCAGGGACCGAGCCTTGGGGACCCAAACAGAGAGGGGGAGAGGATAGGAGATGAAACCAGCGAAGGAGATGCTGAAAGAGCGGTCAGAGAGGTAGGAGGAGAACCAGGAGAGAGCAATGTCCTTTAGGCTGATAGAGCAGAGCATAGCAAAGAGGAGGTGATGGTCGACAGTGTCAAATGCAGCAGAGAGGTCAAGGAGGATTAGTAGGGAGTAGTCGCCCCTCGATTTGGCCATCCTCAGGTTGTTTGATACTTTTGTGAGGGTGAGTGTAGGAGGTGGAAGCCAGACTGGAGGGGGTGGAGGAGAGAGTTATCAGAGAGAAAGTGGGTAAGGTGGGAATAGACCAGGCATTCAAGTAGTTTGGAGATGAAGGGGAGGTTTGAGATGGGTCAGTAGTTGACTGCGTCTGTTAGGTCAAAAGTCAGTTTCTTTAGCAAAGGGGATATGATGGAGTGTTTGAATAAGGAGGGGAAAATACCAGAGGTCAGGGAGAGGCTAAAGATGGTGGTGAGGGGGGTAATGACAGCCAGGGAGAGGGACAGGAGGTGGTGTGAGGGAAGAAGGTCGCTAGCGCAAGTCTGGAGACTTCTTCCTCTGTCATTGGTTCTAGTATGGATAGTGAGTGAGTGATGGATGCAGTGCTGAAGGGGCCAGGATCGGGGCTAGCCATGTAATGTTCAAAGATTTCTTTGCAGATGTTTTCGATTTTTTTCCTTGAAGTGGGCGGCTAGCTCTCCAGCATTCAGACCCGTCACGGGGGCCTGTACTTTGGGGCTGAGGAGGGAGTGAAAGGTATCGAAGAGTCGCTTGAGGTAGTGGGATAGTGAGGAGATGAGCCTCATGGACCACCAATATGATATTCCTGTGATTTTCTCACAGCGATGTCGTGTCGCCCTTGTGAAAGAGGCCTAAAATCTACATGTCAGATTACATCTTCATTGTAATTAAGAACCACATGGCTACAACCCTGTGTGAACTTGGCCTCAGTGTTATGAAAACCAGGAACAACCTTTCTTTTCCCATAGCAAAAAAAATCCCATAATCATGAGACTAATGTTACCACATTATAAAACTTCACATGACAGTTTCTATAAAACATAAGGACTTGCAATATAATATTGGGTTCATCTTTTCAGGTCACCCGTTTAATCCTCATTACCTTGTTAACAATGCAGTTGGTAATATAATCTGTTTGATTGCGTTTGGAAACCGCTTTGAGTATGATGACCACAAATTTCAACAACTTCTACATCTTTTTGATGCAGCATTGAAGGCGGAATCTGGATTCTTAGCCCAGGTGACTCACATGTCTTTCGGTAATATGGCACTACTAGCTTGTATTTGAAAAAAGTTATGACTCTTAAGATGAAAAACAAAATAAAACAATACGGTGATAAATCATATAATCACTACTAGACAATTCCAAGAACCTGGTTGATCATATAAAATGGAAAGCTATAAAAATGAGACAACATTGAAAAAAAAAACAGGTTTGGATAAGACATATTTAACATGATGTATAAAACCATTTTTAAATGGCTACTCCGGGGAAAACACATCACTGCCCCCCTCACCTGACTGACTGTCACAATCTGGATGTCTCCTATACATATTGCAGTCACTTCCATGCAGTGCAGCCCTTTGTCTGATACATACCAAACACCAAATCTATCCCATGATGTATCAGCACAGCATTAGCTAGAGGCTATACCATACTGCCTGCTAGTTTCATTATAATTACCTTCTATGTTTACCTAAATGAGCCACAGACCATATGTATACAGTCAGGAGGTTGAGCTATGATCTCCTCTAATATAACTGTGTGACAGGAGCTGTGTGATCATCATCAGTAACTGTGATATGAGTGTCTGTGTCCCGCTCTAGGAAGTTTCTATGGTAGGATTTATGTAACAGCATTACACAGACTGTGAAATGGACTAGTTTCAGATAGCACAGCTCCAAGTAGATCTGAGCTGGTCAGAACGGAGATCACATGACCAAGCAAGGAAAAATAGGCCAGGAGTTTCAGATAGAGAGAAATAACTATCAAAGGTGAATTTAGCTCACTTATTTAAACAGGGAGATAGCTACATCAGGAATGAAAAAATAAATTCCCCGGAGTGGCCCTTTAAGCTATTTTCAATACATTAGACCAGTTGTTTTCTTAGAATTCTGCATTGGAAGTAATAAACAATTATATCACAACACTGACTTTCAGATAGTGAATGAATTTCCCATTCTGACAAACATTCCTTGGCTTGTTGATCGAATTATGGAACCAGAGCGTAATGTGTTCGCATTTCTAAAGGAAATGATTTCAGAACATAAGAAAACCTGGAATCCAAACTACATCCGGGATTTTATTGATGCCTATCTACTGGAGATGGAGAAGGTAAGGGGACTTTTGTAAAGGAATATCACCAGCAGTACCTTATGTCAGAGTCTGTAGGCACAATATGCTCTCTGGTTAAATTCTTATCAGCCAGTGTAAATATAACAGAGGCACGGCCAGTGCTTCATGGACAGTTGGGTTAAACCGCCCACAGAGGTGGTATGTTTATGTCATAGAAAGTGACATTTCAGGCAGTATAGGTGGTAGAGAAATAGATTCTCTTGACTTGGGTTGTCTGATTAAAGGGCTATTCCGGGCACAGACTAACATTTTAAAACCTAATAGACATCATCACAATAAGTCATTCTCTAATAGGTTCACTGTACATGGTGTAGCTAAATTCTTCATTTTCCATCTGTCATGTGAAGCTCCATCTGAAAAATATCTCCACGATCTCTGACATCTTGTCCACATTTGCTACTTCCTCCCCTGTCCAAAACCTGCAACTTCCTGTGAGCAGTGCATAATGGGAGGACAGGAGTGGAAGTACTGCGCTGTACTGCTCTTGTACAGTTCAGAGTGCTGGCAGGTCCGGTCTGTTAGCTTCAGCAGCTTTCTCGGGAACTGAGAGGGAGGTTGGTGCTAGTAAGTTGTAAGACCTATGAGCTGGGGGTGGAGCTACAGTGCTGGCCGGTAAACTCAATGCATGCTGGGACTTATAAGTAAAGGTCTTTAGCTGTATTTACTGCGGAGGTGATGCCTGTATACACAACTGCAGATCGGCGTCTGCACAGACAAAGAAGAGGGTCCAGAGTGGCAGATAAAAGGTACAGGTTGCTGCTGCTCAGCTGTATCTACTGGATTTTAGCATTTTCCGACTTTCCATTTTGTGCCCGAAAACCCCTTTGAGTTAATTAGGGGTCAGTTGGCAGGGGTGTGAATGGGAACTGAGCTTTCCTACAATGCTCCCAGTCTGGGAAAGGCAGATTCTAATAATCAAGAGTGGTGATATGAACTATGAATTGGTCTAAAGTTCTGGGACCTCGGACCTTGGACCTCCTCAGCTAGGGATGCTGTAAAATGTTAGTTGCGGCCATACATGTAATATAGAGACTGGTAGGCTGTCAGCCATTTTGTGTGTCAGGTCTGGCTATATTGTCATCCATTTTGTGTGTAGTTAGATTGCATTGGTAGCTTTCAGTCGACCCTTCACCTAGTTCCTTACTCCTGCCTGTTAATATTCGCATTTAGAAAGGCCATTGTCTGACATTCCCCTGGATAAGAGCTGTGATGAAAAGTAGCCATTCCATTCTTCCTGGTTTCATGGCTCCACGTGTCCGTTTAGTTAGAATTAGTACGAGAGAACCCAATTATGTGACCATCTGCTTGTTAAGGAAATCTAAGGAAAAACATTCACCTAGGAGTTGGATTCTTGCAGGCATTGTGGAGCCAGGATGCAAATTAAGGAAAAATCTTTTAATAAAGATTATTGGTTGTGTAAGGGTCCTAGCCCGATATGAATTATATTTTCAGAAACGGGCGGGCCAGCTGAACAAGACACACCTAAACTCATTATTGTACGGGGCCCAGAACACCCCTAAATGGTGTATCTGCATATTTGGTAATAGTTTCTGTGTCATATTTGGTATCGCTGAGTGGATAAAATCATAATCGGAAATTTACCAGGCATGTATTCCTAATCAGAAGATCTCTTGCGGAGATATGGCCGAATTAGGGATTTATGGCATTTCTACAGATCCATACACATTTACCCCATCCTTCTCTGCATGACCTCATGGGGGGGGGGGGGGAGGTGTGTTCTGGGAAAGCTTTAAAAACTAAGGTTTCAGAGAGACCCAGTTGTCAGAGTTCAAATATACGCTATGGCGTAAGGCTTTCCCGTTTGCTTCAGTGACACCGCACAAATCAGAACAATGGGCCGAGTATCCCAAATCTGGTACTTTTCTTTATTTCCTTATTTTATTTTAAATCCTGTTTGCTGTGTATGCCTGCAAACCTTATCTCCACTGTAAAATGTTTTCTGTACATTTTTGTATATATAGATATTTAGCACTGCTAGTCTTTTTCTAGACTAAATATGCAATTTATTAGTCGAACCTTGTCTGTTTTAAAAGGAACCATAAACTCTGAAGATTGTCTCAAAAATTCATAGTCTGGGTTCCAGTTTACCTGTGATATAAAAGTTGGAGGTGTCAGCGGTATATGCGGGTATTGTAGAGTGCTGGAGCAGTGGTGATTTGAGCTTACATTTTGCATGCGTGCAGAAGCTCGGGAAAGCTGGGCACAAATCCACCTTTATTCTAATGACCTCAAAATGTGATTGTTCCCAGCAAGAGAAACCACATAATCTTGCAGATATGATACCTTTTAATGGCTAACAAATATACATGATGTAATAACGAGCTTGCGAACCTCTCGGGCTCTTCGTCAGGCTAAAAATGGAATATATCTGAAGAGGCATGAACTTTCACTCCCTCATCAGTGTTTAGTTAAAAATGTTTGTGTACCTCTTGTAGCATTCCTGGCCTGACTGCCCCCCCCCCCCCCCCCCCAGAAGTTCTGGGAACATAAAACTTTGACTCTGCTATCAGTGCCTAGACAAAAAAAAGTTTGTTTGATGTTGCAGAATTCCTTTTAAGTGCGAACCAATCACATCCATATCTGTGCCTTGTCATAAGTATGTATGTTATAAGTGTGTATAAATATTCATGCCTCTTCAGATATATTCCATTCTTCGCCTCACAATAGTTGATCTGTGACAAATTTGTGATAAAGGCGGGATCTGTCGGGTCTCCCCTCTCTCATCCAAAACAATACAGCTCAGGGTTTATTTTGATGTTTGCATTGTGATGTAAGTAATTTGCCATGTGGAGAGAAATAAAGTTGGTTGAGGCCAGTTTTGAGCAAAAAGCCTATTTTGAGTAAAACGTCTCCATAGATGGACAGTACATGGATCCATTGAATTAATGGGGTTGTCTGTTTACAATTAATCTTTTTAAATTACAGCCAAATGGGTTAAAACTAGAGATGAGCGAGCACCAAAATGCTCGGGTGCTCGTTACTCGAGTCGAACTTCCCGTGATGCTCGAGGGTTCGTTTTGAGTGACGAACCCCATTGAAGTCAATGGGTGACCCGAGCATTTTTGTATGGGACCTATGCTCCGCTAAGGTTTTCATTTGTGAAAATCTGGGAAATTCAAGAAAGTGATGGCAATGACACAGAAACGGATAGGGCAGACGAGGGGCTACATGTTGGGCTGCATCTCAAGTTCCCAGGTCCCACTATTAAGCCACAATAGCGGCAAGAGTGCCCCCCCAACAATTTTTACTTCTGAAAAACCCTCATTAGCAAGGCATACCTTAGCTAAGCACCACACTACCTCCAACAAAGCACAATCACTGCCTGCATGACACTCCGCTGCCACTTCTCCTGGGTAACATGCTGCCCAACCACCCATTTCAGTAATAGTAGCAGTCAAGACAGGCCCCAGTAACAATTCAAAAGCACAGTATTAGTTCCATTTCAATAGTAGTTGCAGTCTAGACAGGCCCCAGTAACATATCACTAGCAGCAGTATAGGGGGAGCACAGTATTAGTTCCATTTCAGTAGTAGTAGCAGTGTAGACAGGCCCCAGCAACATATCACTAGCAGCAGTATAGGGGGAGCATAGTCTTAGTTCCATTTCAGTAATAGTAGCAGTCAAGACAGGCCCCAGTAACAATTCCGAAGCAGCAGTATAGGGGGAGCACAGTATTAGTTCCATTTCAGTAGTAGTAGCAGTCAAGACAGGCCACAGTAACATTCCCGTTGCAGCAGTTTAGGGAGATAACAGTCTCTTTCACATTTCAGTAGTTGCAGTATAGACAAGGCCCCAGTTACATTTATGTAGCAAATGCAGCGGCGGCTCCATTGAAGATAATGTGTTTTGTTTTTTTACACAAAAATTTTTCATTTTCAGGGAAGAGCTTATATGTAAAGCCCTTCCCTGAAAAAGAATGCAGAGGTGCCGTTAGACCATTGTTTTCAATGGAGCCACCGGCAGCAGCCGTGGCTCCATTGAAAACAATGCGTGCATTCCCTATGGTGCACACATGTCCTATCTTTGCAGGCTTGCACCTGCAAAGTGCAGACATGTGCACACACCATAGGGAATGCAATGTTGCAAACAGAAGCGTGTTTTTGTGCGTGCGTATGTACACACAAAAACATGCTCGTATGAACCCACCCTAAAGAAGTCTTTGTCCAGTACTTAACTTGAAAAAAACAAAACAGAAATATTTCAGTATTTCATTTAGTCTTATTACTGTTTTTCAAATGGAACAAATAGTGCAGCTATTTACCTTTTTTATAAAAACCATTGAAAAAAATTGGCAATAAAACAAAACGTTTCATTCTGTTTTCAAATTCCATTTCTCTACTCCTCGAGCAGAACAGAAAAAAAGAAATGAAGAAACTGATGAGAGACGGCGCTCCACCCACTGCAGTGTAATTGTGGTACAATAAATAAAAGGATGGGACTTACCCGGTGTAGGT
Source organism: Eleutherodactylus coqui (assembly GCF_035609145.1). Lineage (NCBI taxonomy): Eukaryota > Metazoa > Chordata > Amphibia > Anura > Eleutherodactylidae > Eleutherodactylus > Eleutherodactylus coqui. The sequence continues at coordinate 152,360,529 of NC_089839.1, read as the reverse complement.
GGATGGGCTTCAATGGAGAGCCCCCCACCTAGCACCTCCACGTCCTGGTAGGCGTTGTATATATAATGCAGTCTCCTCTCTCCAGTCCGGAAATAAGGAAGAGATGCAAAAAAGAGCAGGCAGGGATCTGTCACATTCCTGGGTGGGGATGCGACTGAGTATAAATGAATATAGGAAAAAACAAAAAAAGATCCAGCGCTCCAAAAGAAGGAAAAAGAGCCTTTCATTGATGTAGCTGCTATAATATATTCCTATATTCAGAAAAAAAGAAATGGTTAACTAAGCCTAATGACAGTCTAGACTGGCCCTTTTCATCTATCAGCAGATAAGCATCTGACTGATAAGGGTCCAACCTCTGAGACCCACACAAATTACGAGAATAGGGGTCCCTAGTGTCCCTGAATGGAGCAGTAGATATATGTGCGCACTACCGCTCCATTAATCTCTATGGAGCAGTCGGAGATAGCTGAGCAGGAGAGCTGCTCACTTCATTTAGGGACATGCAGTCCTGTTCTTGTGATCATTGGGGGTTCCAGAGATCAAAGCCCCACCCATCAGATACTTATCTATTCTGTGGATAGGTGATAAATTAGTTTAATATGTAATCCCAGCGTACTATTATACCATTTCCCTCTTCTAGGTTAAGGAAGACAGCAGCAGTACTTTTAATGAGGCAAACCTACTGTTGATAACAAATGACTTATTTGGAGCTGGCACAGAAACTACAACTACCACCCTGAGGTGGGCCTTGTTGTATATGATCCTCTACCCAGATATCCAGTGTAAGTAACAGCATTTATATTCTCATTGTAACTCCTATAATAATCGTTACAGGACAGTGACATCAAAGGCCAGTCTGGCCATTTGTGATATGTGAGATTGTTTAGGTCCTCAGATTATGTATATTATACTGCATAGATTTAGAATCCAGGACACATGATGGTCATGGGATTGTGTATTCAAGAGCAACATAAAAAAAGATATTTGAGCTGCATGTGAATTGACTACCCTGGGTATATTCTGACTATGTCCTCTATTCTTATGTCATCGTAAGGCTTTTTGGCACAGCCTTATTACGACCACATTTATGTGTCCATAACATGGATGTGTCCTGTCTAGTCTACTGACCCAAACTCAGAAAGTCATAGGGATCTATAATGTTCTGAGTTTGGGCCACTAGGCCCATGGTTGTGCTGAGCTAGGACACTTGACCCTATTATGAATGCATAAATATGGCCTTAATGTGCTTGTGTGAAACGAGACTTATTAAGACCTCTTCACAAAGTGTTCTTGGCTAATTAAAAGGATTTTCTGGGACCGCGAATATTGATGACCTATCCTAAGGATTGGTCATCAATATTGGTCAGTAGAGGTCTGCTGCTTGAGACACCCGCATTCAGCTGCTTGAAGAGCTAGCGGCGCTTGGCCGAGCATTGCTACTTCTTCACTGCATACCAGGCACAAAGCTGTAGGTTTCTTAGCTGTGGTGCTTGGTATAGTAGCTCAATCCCATTCCTTTGAACAGGTGAACGTGACATCACTGGCCTGAGAAGAGGCTGCAGCGCTCACATGAGTGCCGCAGTTTTCTTCAATCATCTGATTGACAGTAGACCACCACCAATTAAACATTGATGACCTATCCTGAGGACATGTTCAGAGAGTTGAAAGGTCCTCTTTATACTGCTTTTGGTTACACTGAAGCATTCTAATACTTAATTGGAGTCTCTCCCTCTATCCTTTTGGTAAGTATACATTTTAACCATTTCTAATAACTGTCCTATATGGATGCCCATATCTTTTCCCCCTTGTTATCTGCTAGAGACAAGTTAATTCAGTTGATTTTTTTCATCATATTTCCTATCAAAATAATAAAGACCACCTGTCTATGAGGAACTGTGTGAGTTACATGTAATGATCTCCGCCCCTTATCACATGACTGTGATGTCATCACAGGTCCTAAAACATGCAGAGCCTGACAGCAGCCATGTGCTTACAGGCCCTAACATAACTATAAGGGATGCGGTTGCACCCGGGCTTAGGAGCCTTAGGGGGCCTATAAGGACTCTCTTCTCTATACAGGGAGCCTAGTACTATGAATAAAGCATTGGGGCCCAGGAGCTTCAGGTTATGCCTCTGTGTTAAGGGGTTAAGAGAAGGTAGGGGGCCCCAAGATAAACTTTTGCACCCAGGCCAATGAGCCCTTAGCTACGCCCCTGCTTATGGGACCTGTGATGATGTCATCATCATGTGATGAGTCGTGTGTGTGTGCATGTAGAAGAGCTGTGTGTATGTGACATGCGTGTAGCAGAGCTGTGTATGTGACATGCATGTAGCAGAGCTGTGTGTGAAGTACTATTAGTAATTGCGCCACCAGAAACACTGGTACTAGTATTGTACTATAGGTAGAGTTGAACTATCCAACTGTACCAAGTATACTAACTACAGTCGGGAAATTGTAATACATCCTTTACTCTACAGTGGAACAAATGTGAAATACAGGTCAATATTGTACCTTTTCAAATGCTTTGATCACCTACAAATAGTACTAGGAGAGTTTGTTTCTATAACCTCCTTATAATGTATAACAGGAGTCAAATAAACTAAAATCTGGAGTTATTAAAGGGGTTTTCCAGGGAAGTAGATCATAAATAGTTGATTGGCTGGGGTCCGTTGCTCGGGACCCTGACTGATCACCTGATCACCTGTCCGTGTAGTGGCCAGGGTTTGTAACTGCAGGCACTGCTCTCATTGAAATCAATGGGAGCTGTGTCTGCAACTACAAGTGCCAGCTACTATAAGGAGGTCGGCGCAGAAGCTTATGCTCTGACCTCTGTGTATTTGGAGCAGAAGTCCCCGCGCCGACCTCCCATGTAGTTGTTTTCAATGAGAGCCGTGCCTGCAGTTACAAGCACCGGTCACTGTATGCAGGTCAGCGTGGAGGCTTCCGTTCCGATCTTTATGTTATTGCAGCACTGACAGCATGCACCCGCACAGCTGATTGGTTGGGGTCCCAAGTGACGGACCCCAGCCGATCAACTATTGATGACCTATCCTGAGGATAGGTCATCAACAGTATTTCCCTAGTAAACCCCTTTAGGTTAACAACCCTGTAATGAGTTCTCTGACAGAGGCAGCTGGTGCCCTAACATGAACAATGAAGCAGTATATCTAATAGCCACTCGGGACAAAGACTACCAAAATATGGGCTGTTGTCCTATTGCTTGAAACTATAGGGGACATTTGGAAGTAGAAAAATATCCCTTTCTCCTGCTTCTCAGTGGATAAAGGTAGATCCAGGCGCCTTTTGGTGTTGATTGAGAAAATTAAAAGGTTATACAAATCCGCAAACTGCGTTCTTTTGCTTCAGTAAACCTGTGCACCAACATGTATTTCCAAAGTCTCTTATAATAACATAGTATGTTGGGCTAAAAGAAGACATATGTCCATCTAGTTCAGCCTCCCCCGACCCTACAATGTTAATCTAGAGGAAGGCAAAAAAAAAAACAATGAAGTAGAAGCCAATATTCCCCACTTAAGGGGGAAAAAATTCCTTCTCAATTCCAATCTGGCAATCGGAATAATCCTTGGATCAGTGACCTTTCTGCAGTTATTAGTGACTATAACATGTAATATTATAATGCTCCAGAAATCCTTGCACCTATTAAATGTATACAATAAGTTTGCATGTTATGGATATCACAATTTTCAGCCAAAGTTCAAGAGGAAATTGATCAAGTCATTGGAAGAGAGAGAAAACCAACAATGGGGGACGTGCTGAAAATGCCATATACCAATGCTGTGATTCATGAAGTACAACGGAGTGGAGATATTATTCCCTTGGCTTTCCCTCATATGACCTACAGAGACATAGAAGTTCAAGGATTTTTTATACCAAAGGTAAAGCAAATGGGGAGATATATGATTTTATATTGGTAAAGACGACCTGTCCTTTTTAATTAAATACTTGTATCTCTGATTAAAAAAATACTTTGGTGCATGTTTACTTAGAATATGGCAATGCGCTAGCTGAAAGTATGTAACTTTGACAAATAAACCTAAGGGCTCATGCCCACGACCAGCATTTCACCATGTATTACGTGTGTGTTGCACGACTGCGTGATACGCAGTGAATGCAGACAATAGAAATCAATGGACTTTTCATTGATCCATGTACATGTGTGTGCAGACACTATGTTTAGATACGCACAAGAAATAGATCGCAGCATGCTCTATTTCTCAGTGTACCACGCAGCGTAAGCCCTATCCATTTGTACAGGCAGTGTATGCAACACTGTCCATACACAATACATTGAGTATGGGCAGCGTTTTCATACAAAACCCCGCTATGAAACAAAGCAGGGAATTTTAAAAGAGCCACACGAGACAATTCCGTGTAATAAGCGCAGTGTATTCGCAGCCATACATGATCTCTGTGACTCTCTGCTAGCAGAGCAGCTATTTACAAGTACTGGTAAAATGCTGCGGGAGACAGGAGGCCTAACTTGCAATGGGAGTTGAATAATTTTGATTTTATCTATAGATGAATTTATTGACTTTTTAAGGGGTTGAATATTTCTGCAAAACACTGTAGCGATGTGGCTCCAAAAGTAAAGCTTTAGGCTGCCTGTCAACGGGCGATGATCCGCCGATGATAAATCGCTAGCGGATCACGCGGTGTGAAGCTTTCCATAGCATTGCTATGGAAAGTGCAGCGCCGGCGTTCATGAGCCGAGAATCATAGCGATTCTCCGCTCGCGGGATTTAAATCGCGGCCTATCAGATAGGCTCACCTTGGAGACCTGACAGCGCTTTCCCCTCCTCCCCTGCTAGCGATATTCCGCCTTGGCCGTGGACAGGGGGCCTTACTTTAACTCTTTCTAATCCAATGTCTCTGCCACCCACACAGTCCCAAGCACTTATTTATTTTGGGTGGGAAAGCGCTTTGTGGATTCCTTGGGATTACAGAAACACATAAAAAGGAAGTCAAATCATGTTTTTAGTAGCAATTTTTTAAAATTAAATGTGAATATGTGTATTACACTACAAGTATATTACATATGTATATTACACTATACAGAGGAATGCTCCAACTTCAGAGTTCTCTTCTGCATACTGTAATACATATACAGAAGAGAACTCCAGTGACAGACGTCTCTTCTGTATTGTGTTAGAAGCATGTGTCGGACCTCGCCCGACATGGGAGCTAAGCAGGGAAATCTCAATATCGGATGAGGTCCAACACTGGATTGGAATGGGTTAAGGCTAAAGTCCAATGTCCACTTGCACGCACGGATTCCATCAGCTGAATCCTGCAGCGGAATCCAGCCGTGCCTACAGACATGGACAGGAAAATAATTTTTTTTACCTGTCCAGATCCAACGCGCGTCTCCTCTGTGCCAGACGGATCTTCTTTCTTCGGCAACGTGCTGGACGCATGCGCAGTGCAATTTTTTTTTATCTCCTGTTTTCCCGCGGCACGTCCACAATAACAGCTGTGGCTGTGCCGCGGATCGGATGGCTCCCATTGACTTCAATGGGAGCCGTCCCGTGGGATCCGCAGAAAAATGGAGCATGCTGCGATTTCTTCCTGCATGTGCGACCCGCACGCTGGGGGGGGGGGGGGGGGGGGGGGGAGAGAAAGAAATAAAATCACATCCGCATGCTTTAAATTGCCTTGCGGATACTAATGCATTCATATGGGCGGCTAGAGGTGCGGATCCATCATGCGGATTTTATAATTAAAATTCACCCGTGGACATTGGGCCTAAGGTTACACAGCGGCATGTATCACGCAACAGCAAATTGCACAACAGTTTCAGAACTACGATCTGTCTGCAGTACAATTGATGTCTGATGGAAAACGTTGCCTTTCATATGACTTACAGCCAAAATCCAACAGAATTAGATTGTCTGTGATTGTTATGCTACAGTCACATGAGGTCGCTACAGGACGCTATTGACAATCATAAGACACATGACACTTGTCGCCATGTAAGCCTAGCCTAAAGGGGTTTTTCCACCATAGGAAGTGGAGGCAGAGTGCAAGGATACGCCATCGTTTCTTGGACCCACTGAACGTCAGAGTGAAGGTCCTACACCGCTAGTTCGGCTCTGAGGCTCCTGCTGTTTACCATGCACAACAGAGCTCCCAGGAAGTGGAGTTGCATTGGGATTCGGTACACATGGCAGAGAGGAGAGCATTATTGTGCTGGAGAGATAGGGACCCTGATCCTTTTTGTTTTCAGGATTGAATGGAGTCTCGGAGATTTAACCTCCACTGCCCATAATATCATGGGGAATACCCCTTTAAGGGGAGGTAAGCAGAAACCAGTAGGGGGATACAAAATATGACTATTTTGTGCATCCAGCACATTTATTTTATTATAGTCACTCCTATATAGTTTGAACTCTTGTCTTTCACAGGGCACCAGTATCATCACAAACCTGTCTTCTGTACTCAAAGATAAGCATGTATGGGAGAAACCATTACAATTCTACCCTAAACACTTCTTGGATGAAAATGGCAAGTTTGTGAAACGAGAAGCATTTATCCCATTTTCTGCAGGTAAATCTAAAAATCTATCATAAGTTATTTAGGCTTATGAAAAGATTCCTTTTAATCCCTTAACGCTACAAATCGTACATTTACGTCTTGGAGGTTCGGCGTTTGTATGTAGGGGGATTGGGGGTTGATACCGATCCATACAATGAGGGTACCAGCTGTTTCTTACAGTCAGCACCCATATTCAACATCTCCAATTAGCAGCGCTGCTGATTGGAGCTGTTAACCCTTTAAAATGTCACCATCAATTCTGACAGTGGCATTTCAATGCTCCAATTGATGTTTTGGGGGTCTAGAATGGCCCCTGGCAATGAGATTGCTGGGTGACATGGCTGTTGCCATGACAGCCGGGGCTTTCTGAAAGCCCACAAGGCTGACATTGCAGATTGCCCATGAAGCCATGCCTGTGGCATGGCTTAACAGATTTCCTGTCGCGATACAATGTAGTACTATGGTATTACATCATACTGCAAGAGCGATCAAATCATCAAAAGTTCTTGTCCCCTCTGGCGACTAAAAAAAAAATGTAATAATCAGTTTTATTAATTATAAAAAAAGGCATAAGTTTTTTAAAAAACATTTTGCCATATTTCTAATAAAAAATCTAAATAAAAAAATAAATACATATTTGGTATCGCTGCATCCATAAAAGTCCTATCTAGCAAAGTAACGCATTCTTTACTCAACACGGTGAATGATAAAAATAAAAATAAACGTCAGAATTGTGTTTTTTTTTAGTCACCCCAAAGAAAAAATGTAATCAAAAGCAATCCAAAAGTCATATACACTGAAAAAACAGAGCCAATAGAAACCAAAGGATGTCCCGCAAAAAAATGAGCCCTCATACAACTATGTCGACGGAGAAATAAAAAGATTATGGCTGTCAGAAGATGGCAGCAGAAAATAATTAAAAAAATAAATATCTTTGGGAAAAAAAAGCTATATAACTTTGATATCATAGGAATTATACTGACCCACAGAATAGAGTTAACATTTTTTTTGCTGCAGTGTGTCCACCATAGTAACAAGACCCTCCCTACCTCCAAAGACGGTGGAATTTCGTTTTTTTTTCCAACTTCGCTTTTTAAAAAAGTTTTTCAGTACATTATATGGTACATTAAATAGTGCCATTGAAAAATACAACTCGTCCCACAAAAAACAAGCCCTCATACAGCGACGTTGATGGATAAATAAAAGTTATGATTTTTAAAGAGGGGGAAGGAAAAAACGAAAACATAAAAAAAAGGGCCGCGTCCTCAAGGAGTTAATGTTGCCCACTCAAAAGCCAGCTCCATGAAGTGAACTCTTCTAATCAGTTCTCTGTGCACCTACGGTTGCTTTAGGGTGGTTTCACATCTGCATTGGAACCTCCGTCGGACTTTGGAAATTCCCAAAGAAAAAGCATTACAGGCAGCTTTTTTTCTTTCATCCCAAAACTGAGCAGCTAGGCGGAAAGGGGGCATACCCCATTTTAGTCAGTTGGGTCCTTCCGGTGCTATACGGTTCCGTCCAGAGACAGAACCGTTCGGCCGGGGGGATTCCTGTTTCCTGCTCCCCGAACGGGCTATTAGGGATATATATGGCTATTATAATAGGTGGTGAATGGAGTCAACGAAAGTACATTGATTTTCATTGATGCATTCACACTTGCCAATAATACACGCTTAAAAAAAAAAAAGTAACATGTTCTATTCTACCACATATTCCGTGCGATGAAGCTCTATTTTGCTCCATGGGTGCCTACAAAAATGCTTTACATATGCAATTACATTGCGTATATGCTGAGTTTTTACACAACGTTGCTAAAAGACAATAGAAGGAAAGTTTAAAAAAAAAAAAAAAAAGAAACCAGGAAGCAAGTGCATGACAGCGTGCGTGAGATACACGCGACAATACGCCATTCCACACGCCTGTAAAACACGGTGATTTTTACATAATGAAACAAAAACATCCTAGGATCTACTGATTCTCCTACCACTTGAGACATCTAATTCAGCAAAACGCAATTCCAAACAATTAAATTAAGATGCATTAAGAACTAACACATTTTTTCTTTCATAGTTGTGAATAGAGGTACATAAAAGCAGAGTTCCCTAGAAGTCTGACAAGTTTCTGATACAAATGCCTTATAAATAGAGATGAGCGAACGTACTCGGTAAGGCCGATTTCGCAATCGAGCACCGCGATTTTCGAGTACTTCACTACTCGGGTGAAAAGATTCGGGGGGAGCCGTAGGTGAGCGAGGGGTTGCAGAGGGGAGTGGGGGGGGAGAGGAAGAGAGAGAGGGCTCCCCCCTGTTCCGCGCTGCTACCCCCCGCTCCACCACGCCACGCCCCGCCCCCGGCGACCCCCGAATCTTTTCACCCGAGTAGTGAAGTACTCGAAAATCGCGGTGCTCGATTGCGAAATCGGCCTTACCGAGTACGTTCGCTCATCTCTACTTATAAACCATCACCAGGCACCTTATCAACCGCTCTCATAAACTACTTTCACATCCAAAGTCAGGTCCTGTATTGCCCTCCATTTTTTATTTGCCGGAAAAGTTATCAGAATCCTTCCTGCCCTGTAGCAACTTATATATCCTAGAATTAAATTAAATTGCCCTTCTGCTCAAAAAGGGAGAGTCTTGTTATGTTGCTTTTATTGTACTACAAAGGTCTGAAAATGTATTTTAACTCCTTCAGGACCAAGCGTGGTAAATATATGGCGCTCGGTCCTGGGCTTTTATTCTTGCCGATAGCAAAAATACAGTGCAGAAGTAAACTCCTGCAATCAAGGAGAAGCAGGTCAGGTCCTCGGATGTCAAATACAACAGAGGACCCAGAGAAGAAGGGAGAAGCGTTTTTTAACTCTTAACCGGTTCTGCCTTTACCCTTCCCGGGTACATAGCACTCAATGAGCACCATATACCAAAAAGTGAAAGTAATCGACCTGGCGATCACGTAACGACTGGGTGCCCACTGTTACAGCAGAGCTGCAGGGTCCTAGCAGACCCAGATCAGATCTGTTAGTGACTATTGACACTACAGGGGGATGTTTTCCCCTGTAACTGGGGCTGCTATTAATGCAGCCCCTATGGATGCCCCAGCTACAGTGGAAGAGTGTGATATGAAAAAGAGAAGAAAAAAAAAAGACAACGAATGTGAATGACCCCCTGGGGTCTTATATAACGTCATAGATGGTAAAAAAAAAAATTGTTACAAGAAAAAAATAAAATAAAAGTATATACCATGTATACTCGAGTATTAGCCAACCTGAGTATAAGCAGAGTCAATACGTTTTACCACAAAAAAACTAGTAAAATTTATTGACTCGAGTATAAGCATAGCTACACTTGAGTATATACTAGGTAAAAAAAACCAAAACGCGATACTCACCTCGGAGTCTGTGTTCCCGGCGCGATGCTCTCCCTGGCGGTGCGGCAAGCTGCTTCAGTCTTCTCGCCACTGTCATCTCCCTGGCTTGGTTTTGAAATCCCCCGCTGTCAGCGCTGTGTGTGTGAGGAAGTGTTGTAACTGGATCGAGCATCGGCCAATCACAGCCGGCGCTCGACAAACCAATCATAGCCATTCAGGGACACAGACGCCGGCTGAGAGGTGAGTATTGCATTTTTTTTTTACCCCACTAGAGTATAAGCCGAGCGGGGCCTTTTCTGCACATTTCTGCTTATACTCGAGTATATACGATACATAAAAAAGAAAATGACCCACTGCCGACGCCAACCAAAACAGTTGCCCTGTGCGCCCTGTAATCCGAGACTTACAAATAAAATATATTAGTAAATAAAATTAGTAAATATACTAATTTTAAAAATACAACAATAATTTTTTTTTAAAAAATCATTTTTTTTAGCTGTTTACCTCCATTAAAACTAAAAGACGGAAAAAAAATGGCAGTGAAAAAAAAAATTTAAAAATAGGTAGCTGAAGAAGAAAAAAAAAATAGGCAGTAAAAGCACCACATGGGTAAAATCCCTAAAAGCAGCCTGGTCCTTAAAGGGGTTGTCCCGCGCCGAAACGTTTTTTTTTTTTTTTTTTACCCCCCCCCCCTGTTCGGCGCGAGACAACCCCGATGCAGGGGTTAAAAAAACAAACCGGAGAGTGCTTACCTGAATCCCGGCGGTCCGGCGTCTTCATACTCACCTGCTGAAGATGGCCGCCGGGGTCTGCTCCCTCCGTGGACCGCAGCTCTTCTGTGCGGTCCATTGCCGATTCCAGCCTCCTGATTGTCTGGAATCGGCACGTGACGGGGCGGAGCTACACGGAGCCGGCATTCTGCACGAGCGGCCCCATTGAAGACAGCAGAAGACCCGGACTGCGCAAGCGCGGCTAATTTGGCCATCGGAGGCCGAAAATTAGTCGGCACCATGGAGACGAGGACGCCAGCAACGGAGCAGGTAAGTATAAAACTTTTGATAACTTCTGTATGGCTCATAATTAATGCACAATGTACATTACAAAGTGCATTAATATGGCCATACAGAAGTGTATAGACCCACTTGCTGCCGCGGGACAACCCCTTTAAGGGGTTAAAGGGAGTCTGCTAGCAGGCACTAGGAAGAGCAGGGACAACTTTTTAAACATATCTGAGTATTTTGTTAGAGGAAGCATTATATAAAAAGGGAATCATGAAAGGAAACGTCTCTCTATCCTCAGCCCCAAACAGATCTTTAATGTTTAGCGAGCTTAAGGCTGAATTTACACGAGCGCATATCGGCCGTGTTTTCATGCCCGGCCGATATAACCTGCCCCTCTGATGCATTGGGTTACAATGCATCAGTTCAGATGGGCGTATTTCCGCGGCGTAAAAGTGCCCAGCCGTCCAAGATTGCATTTCGGCCGGGCGCTTTTACGCTGGCGGCAGCTGCATAGACTCCTATGGAAGCCTATGACAGCTGCCGGAGAAGGGAGAAGCATGACTGCCCAACTCCAACTCCCTTCCCTCCTCCTCTCCACCCTTGCCGGCTATTTGCAATGGGAGGGACGGGGACGGAGCTAGTTGCTAAGCTCCTCCCCTCTAATTGCTGGCTGCAACAAGGGGTGGGAACTTAGCATACTAGCTCCTGCCCCATCTCCTCCCCTTGCTGAGAGACGGCGAGGGGGGGAGACACTTTACCAGAGCTAAATGCCGTTGAGCGGGGAGAGACAGTTTTCCCCCGCAATGCTGGTATGGGGGTGGGGGAAGACAGTTTAGCAGAGCTTCTCCCCCTCAACGGCATTGTGGGCCTATGTGAATAAGCCCTAAGGTCCATTCACATTCAAAGATGATTGCTCAAAATTCGTCAGAAATGGACAATTTTGAGCGATCATTTTGCATTAGCTAATAAGCCAATCAGCCCATTAGTAGCTAACTAGCTTCATTTGCATGTATTTAGAGAACAGCGGGTGGTCTGTTCTCTAGATACATCAATTTTGTTCTCATGTGGCCTGCTGGCCGCATATAATGCTATCAGCGCTGCCTGCGGAGAACACAGCATTCCGTCCCTCTCATCAGGGACAACAGATTTTATGCTGAGTTCCAAGAATTAGCCCCGCCCCCGGCCCGCCTCTCCCCATTGCAAATAGTGCAGAGGGGCGGAGAGGAGGCAGAGAGGGGGCTGGAGCTCAGTTCCTGCTCCTGGCTCTTCCATCTTCCCCCCCCCTGCACACGAGGACAACGTATATCGGCTCGGCGTGAAAACCGAGCCGATATACGTTCGTGGGAATGCAGCCTTAGGGCGCCTACCCACTTGCGTTGCCGATTTTCGCTCGTGAAAAACGCAGCATTTTCGCGTGTTTTTTGCACGTTTTTTGCAGCCCTCCATTGACAATCATGGGTGCATTAAGAGAAAAATAAGGACACATATGCAACTGACAGTTCCTGTGTGAAAAAACCCCACGAAACGGAAAAAAAACCCCAGATGGACAAGAACACATTCTATACTAATTGCTCTTGAGAAAAAACGCAAAACATCGCAGGAAAAAAAAAATCGCCAGTGGGTAGGTGCCCTTAGGGCGCCTACCCACTTGCGTTGCCGATTTCGCGCGTGAAAAACGCGGCGTTTCCGTGCGTTTTTTGCAGCCCTCCATTGACAATCATGGGTGCATTAAGAGAAAAATAAGGAGACATATGCAACTGACAGTTCCTATGTGAAAAAAACCCACGAAACGGAAAAAACCCCCCAGATGGACAAGAACACATTCTATACTAATTGCTCTTGAGAAAAAAACGCAAAACATCAGAGGAAAAAAAATCGCAAGTGGGTAGGCACCCTTAGGGTGCCCACCCACTGGCGTTTTTTTTCCCTGCGAAATTCGCAGCATTTTTTTCTCTGCAGGGGTCTATGGGACTTGTAATGTTAAAATCGCGATCGCGCAAAATCGCAATTTACCGCGAAATCGCAATTTTGCGCGATCGCGATTTTAACATTACAAGTCCCATAGACCCCTGCAGAGAAAAAAATGCTGCGAATTTCGCAGGGAAAAAAAACGCCAGTGGGTGGGCGCCCTTAGACTGCAAAGCATAAACCTGGTGGCAGATTCCCTTTACAAGTACATACAAAGTTTTTTTGTTTTTTTTCCATCATCTTGTAGGTCGGAGGGTTTGTTTGGGAGAACAACTTGCAAGAATGGAGCTTTTCCTGTTTTTTACAACTCTTCTCCAACAATTTACATTTGAGATACCAAGTGACCAACCTCGTCCGATGGAAGATCCTTGTTATGCATTTACACTAAGTCCTAAGCCTTACAATATCTGTGCTGTAGCCAGAGTATAGAGGGACAGAGAGATGGGGTTTATTCATAACACTTTACAGTTCTTTAATAGTTAGACTTCCAATCACACTTATATAACTCGCTCATCTTCAAATATACAGTAATTGATGGGAGGGAATTAGTGTGATATACATAGATATAAATGATTATTTTTATGTTTATGACTGCAATTATTTAATGAATAAAGAACTAAACGCAATAAATATGGATTTGATTTAATTACCTACATAAAACTGTTTAGTGGGCATAGTCCCCGCAAAAAGTGCCATACCCTTTGAGGCTACCAGTGTAGGCAAAACTAGCAGATGAGGCGTGACAAGCAATGGAGGCACATTTTGCATCATGGGTGTGGATATACTCATAAAGGCTGTGCTTGTGTAAATAGGGACTCTGTAAGGTATTGCATTATTTCTACACTGTGTTTGGACCATTCTTTCCATAAAGCCTTAAAGGGGTTGTCTCGCGGCAGCAAGTGGGGTTATACACTTCTGTATGGCCATATTAATGCACTTTGTAATGTACATCGTGCATTAAATATGAGCCATACAGAAGTTATTCACTTACCTGCTCCGTTGCTAGCGTCCCCGTCGCCATGGATCCGTCTAATTCTGCTGTCTTCTGGCGTTTTTAGACGCGCTTGCGCAGAAGGGTCTTCTGGCTTCTCTTCGGTCCGGCACGAGCGGCGTTCTGGCTCCGCCCCTTCTACGCGTCATCTCGAAGCTCCGCCCCCGTCACGTGTGCCGATTCCAGCCAATCAGGAGGCTGGAATCGGCAATGGAACGCACAGAGCCCATGGTGCACCATGGGAGAAGACTCGCGGTGCACCAAGGGAGAAAACAGCAGTGCATTCCTGGGAAAGGACCGGCGGCCATCTTAGGCAGAAGATTTTTTAAAGTTCATATTTCGTCGGATCGGTGAGTTTCAAGCGGCTTAAAAACCGCTTTAAATTGCTATTTTATGCCAGGGGGGGGGTGACAGGGGGAATGGGGTAATGTAAAATTTTGATGTTTGCCGCGAGACAACCCCTTTAAACTGGTTAATGGCGTTCAGTTCTACAACAGTGTCTGTCATGAACAGCCAGTTCTAATCTAATGAGAATCATCTTTATTTATATAGCACCAACATATTCCGCAGTGCTTTACAAATTGGGGACAATGGTTTTAAACCGTACCAGATTATCATAGAATTCAGCTTTTCTTTCAGTAAGTTTCACATCTGTGTTGCGACCTCTGGTCAGAGGTTCCAGTGCAGCTTCGACTCAAAATACCAGAAGAAAAAGTGCTGCATTCAGCGCTTTTTTTTTCCATCCAAAAGCCAGGAAGCTGGGCGGAAATTATAGTCAATGGGTCTGTTTGGTTCCGTCCTCAGACGGAGCCGCTTGGCTGCGGGAATTCCCCTTTTCTGCTCCCTGAACGGAGCAGGAACGCAGAACCCTAAGTGCAGATGCGAATTTTGCAATACCACACTTTTTCCAGCCATGACACTGGCTCATCAGATGCAGACCCCGCAGGGTTTTTTTCTTTTCGAACATTCCTTTGATAGGCCAAGCACTTAAAAATTAAGTCATCAGTAATTGTTTGAGATTAGAGATGAGCGAGCACCAAAATGCTCGGGTGCTCGTTACTCGAGTCGAACTTCCCGCGATGCTCGAGGGTTCGTTTCGAGTAACGAACCCTATTGAAGTCAATGGGCGACCCGAGCATTTTTGTATGGGACCTATGCTCCACTAAGGTTTTCATTTGTGAAAATCTGGGAAATTCAAGAAAGTGATGGGAACGACACAGAAACGGATAGGGCGGGCGAGGGGCTACATGTTGGGCTGCATCTCAAGTTCCCAGGTCCCACTATTAAGCCACAATAGCGGCAAGAGTGCCCCCCCCCCAACAATTTTTACTTATGAAAAACCCTCATTAGCAAGGCATACCTTAGCTAAGCACCACACTACCTCCAACAAAGCACAATCACTGCCTGCATGACACTCCACTGCCACTTCTCCTGGGCAACATGCTGCCCAACCGCCCATTTCAGTAATAGTAGCAGTCAAGACAGGCCCCAGTAACAATTCCAAAGCAGCAGTATAGGGGGAGCACAGTATTAGTTCCATTTCAGTAGTAGTTGCAGTCTAGACAGGCCCCAGTAACATATCACTAGCAGCAGTATAGGGGGAGCACAGTATTAGTTCCATTTCAGTATTAGTAGCAGTCTGGACAGGCCCCAGTAACATATCACTAGCAGCAGTATAGGGGGAGCACAGTATTAGTTCCATTTCAGTAGTAGTTGCAGTCTAGACAGGCCCCAGTAACATATCACTAGCAGCAGTATAGGGGGAGCACAGTCTTAGTTCCATTTCAGTAATAGTAGCAGTTAAGACAGGCCCCAGTAACAATTCCGAAGCAGCAGTATAGGGGGAGCACATCATTAGTTCCATTTCAGTAGTAGTAGCAGTCAAGACAGGCCACAGTAACATTCCCGTTGCAGCAGTTTAGAGAGATAACAGTCTTTCACATTTCAGTAGTTGCAGTATAGACAAGGCCCCAGTTACATTTATGTAGCAAAAGTGTAGGCCAACCCCACACACCTTGCTGTACCATGAGTGCAGGCAAAGCCCATAAAAATTACTAGGATTACACTGTAGGCGAGGGCCCCAAAAAATTGGTGTACCAACAGTACTAATGTACCTCAGAAAAATTGCCCATGCCCAACCAAGAGGGCAGGTGAAACCCATTAATCGCTTTGGTTAATGTGGCTTAATTTGTAACTAGGCCTGGAGGCAGCCCAGTTAAAATAAAAATTGGTTCAGGTGCAAGTTTCAACGCTTTAATGAGAATTGAAACGTATAAACATTGTTTACAAAAGTAATATGACTGAGCCTTGTGGGCCTAAGAAAAATTGCCCGTTCGGCGTGATTACATGAGGTTTCAGGAGGAGGAGCAGGAGGAGGAGGATGAATATAATACACAGATTGATGAAGCTAAAAGGTCCCCGTTTTTTATGGTGATAGAGAACGATGCTTTCATCCGCGGGTGCAGCCTACGTATTGTTTAGGTACCGCTGCTGTCCGCTGGTGGAGAAGAGAAGTCTGGGGAAATTCTGGCTTTGTTCATCTTTATGAGTGTAAGCCTGTCGGCACTGTCAGTTGACAGGCGGGTAAGTTTATCCGTGATGATTCCCCCAGCCGCACTAAACACCCTCTCTGACAAGACGCTAGCCGCAGGGCAAGTAAGCACCTCCAGGGCATACAGCGCGAGCTCAGGCCACGTGTCCAGCTTCGACACCCAGTAGTTGTACGGAGCAGAGGCGTCACGGAGGACGGTCATGCGATCGGCTACGTACTCCCTCACCATCCTTTTACAGTGCTCCCGCCGACTCCGCCTTGACTGAGGAGCGGTGATACAGTCTTGCTGGGGAGCCATAAAGCTGTCAAAGGCCTTGGAGAGTGTTCCCCTGCCTGCGCTGTACATGCTGCCTGATCTCCGTGCCTCCCCTGCTACCTGGCCCTCGGAACTGCGCCTTCTGCCACTAGCGGTGCTCCTCCCCCTCCTCCTCCAAAACGCGCTGAGATATAGACATGAGGGTGCTCTGACCATCCAGCAACATACTGTCTTCCCCCGCCTCCGAGCGCAAAGCGTCTGCCTTTATGCTTTGCAGGGAACTTCTCAAGAGGCATAGCAGAGGAATGGTGACGCTAATGATTGCAGCATCGCCACTCACCATCTGGGTAGACTCCTCAAAGTTTCCAAGGACCTGGCAGATGTCTGCCAACCAGGCCCACTCTTCTGTAGAGAATTGAGGAGGCTGACTCCCACTACGCCGCCCATGTTGGTATTCCACTATAGCTCTACGCTGCTCATGGAGCCTGGCCAACATGTGGAGCGTAGAGTTCCACCGTGTGGGCACGTCGCACAGCAGTCGGTGCCCTGGCAGATTAAACCGATGTTGCAGGGTCCGCAGGGTGGCAGCGTCCGTCTTGGACTTGCGGAAATGTGCGCTGAGCCGGCGCACCTTTCCGAGCAGGTCTGACAAGCGTGGGTAGCTTTTCAGAAACCGCTGAACCACCAAATTAAAGACGTGGGCCAGGCATGGCACGTGCGTGAGGCTGCCGAGCTGCAGAGCCGGCACCAGGTTACGGCCGTTGTCACACATGACCATGCCCGGTTGGAGGCTCAGCGGCGAAAGCCAGCGATCGGTCTGCTCTGTCAGACCCTGCAGCAGTTTGTGGGCCGTGTGCCTCTTCTCTCCTAAGATGAGTATTTTCAGCACGGCCTGCTGACGCTTGCCCACCGCTGTGCTGCCGCGACACCGACTGCTGGCGACGTGCTGCTGCTGACACATCTTGATTGCGAGACAGAGGTTGCGTAGGAGGAGGAGAAGGAGGGTGGTTTAGTGGAGGAAGCATACACCGCCGCAGATACCAGCACCGAGCTGGGGCCCGCAATTCTGGGGGTGGGTAGGACATGAGCGGTCCCACGCTCTGACTCGGTCCCAGCCTCCACTAAATTCACCCAATGTGCCGTCAGGGAGATATAGTGGCCCTGCCCGCCTGTGCTTGTCCACGTGTCCGTTGTTAAGTGGACCTTGGCAGTAACCGCGTTGGTGAGGGCGCGTACAATGTTGCGGGAGATGTGGTCGTGCAGGGCTGGGACGGCACATCGGGAAAAGTAGTGGCGACTGGGAACCGAGTAGCGCGGGGCCGCCGCCGCCATCATGTTTTTGAAAGCCTCCGTTTCCACAAGCCTATACGGCAGCATCTCCAGGCTGATCAATTTGGCTATGTGCACGTTCAACGCTTGAGCGTGCGGGTGCGCAGCAGTGTACTTGCGCTTGCACTCAAACAGTTGCGCTAGGGACGGCTGGACGCTGCGCTGAGAGACATTGCTGGATGGGGCCATGGATAGCGGTGGTGAGGGTGTGGGTGCAGGCCAGGAGACGGTCGTGCCTGTGTCCTGAGAGGGGAGTTGGATCTCAGTGGCAGGTTGGGGCACAGGGGGAGAGGCAGTGGTGCAAACTGGACGCGGTGAACGGCCTTCGTCCCACCTTGAGGGGTGCTTGGCCATCATATGCCTGCGCATGCTGGTGGTGGTAAGGCTGGTAGTGGTGGCTCCCCGGCTGATCTTGGCGCGACAAACCTTGCACACCACAGTTCGTCGGTCGTCTGCACTCTCAGTGAAAAACTGCCACACCTTTGAGTACCTCGGCCTCTGCAGGGTGGCATGGCGCGAGGGGGCACTTTGGAAAACGGTGGATTATTCGGTCTGGCCCTGCCTCTACCGCTGGCTACCGCACTGCCTCTTCCAACCTGTCCTGCTGCTTTACTTGCCTCCCCCTCTGAAGACCTGTCCTCAGTAGGCTTAGCAAACCAGGTGGGGTCAGTCACCTCATCGTCCAGCTGCTCTTCCTCCGAATCCTCTGTGCGCTCCTCCCTCGGACTTACTGCCCTTACTACTACCTCACTGATAGACAACTGTGTCTCATCGTCATCGTCCTCCTCACCCACTGAAAGCTCTTGAGACAGTTGCCGGAAGTCCCCAGCCTCATCCCCCGGACCCTGGGAACTTTCCAAAGGTTGGGCATCGGCCACGACAAACTCCTCCGGTGGGAGAGGAACCATTGCTGCCCAATCTGGGCAGGGGCCCGAGAACAGTTCCCGGGAGACTGCCTGCTCCTCAGAATGTGTCATTGTAATGGAGTGAGGAGGCTGGGAGGAAGGAGGAGCAGCAGCCAGAGAATTCAGAGTTGCAGCTGTGGACGGCGTAGAAGACTGGGTGGTCGATAGATTGCTGGATGCACTTTCTGCCATCCACGACAGGACCTGCTCACACTGCTCAGATTCTAATAAAGGTCTACCACGTGGACCCATTAATTGTGAGATGAATCTGGGGACCCCAGAAACTTGCCTCTCTCCTAATCCCGCAGCAGTCGGCTGCGATACACCTGGACCAGGAACTCGGCCTGTGCCCACACCCTGACTTGGGCCGTCGTGTCCTCGCCCGCGTCCACGTCCTCTAGGCCTACCCCTACCCCTCAGCATGGTGTATTACGAGTAGAGCAGAAACAGAACACTGTAATTAAATGTGCCGCTTATTGGCCTGTGGTTGGAGGCTGACTTCGCTTACGGAACGCACAGCAGAGCCAGGAAACAATTATGCGCAAGCCTGTAGTGAGACCTAGGTGCGTATGACTGAGCTACTGGAATTCACAGCGCAGAACCAGTCAAGTGGCCAAAGGCCAGTGGTAGGCCTTAAAGGGGTTGTCCCGCGCCGAAACAGGTTTTTTTTTTTTTTCAACAGCCCCCCCCGTTCGGCGCGAGACAACCCCGATGCAGGGGTTAAAAATAAAAACCGCACAGTGCTTACCTGAATCCCCGCGCTCCGGTGACTTCTTACTTACCTGCTGAAGATGGCCGCCGGGATCTTCTCCCTCGGTGGACCGCAGGGCTTCTGTGCGGTCCGTTGCCGATTCCAGCCTCCTGATTGGCTGGAATCGGCACGTGACGGGGCGGAGCTACAAGGAGCCGCTCTCCGGCACGAGCGGCCCCATTCAGCAAAGAAGAAGACCCGGACTGCGCAAGCGCGTCTAATCTAGCGATTAGACGCTGAAAATTAGACGGCACCATGGAGACGAGGACGTTAGCAATGGAACAGGTAAGTGAATAACTTCTGATAACTTCTGTATGGCTCATAATTAATGCACAATGTACATTACAAAGTGCATTAATATGGCCATACAGTAGTGTATAGACCCACTTGCTTTCGCGGGACAACCCCTTTAAGTATTTTGCTTCAAATTTTTAAAATGGTGAGGTGAAAAACCAGACAGACACCGTATGCAGCGTATATATGTATACTCTTTCCCTCTGGCGGGATGACGACGATCATGTAACGGACACAGCAGAGCCAGGAAACAATTATGCGCAAGCCTGCTGTAACGCTTAGCTGGGTAATAATGAGTGACTACTACCCCCAGCAGACACGCAGTAAACTGTACACGGTCACAGGCTTGGCTGGGTATTAATGAGCGGCTACTACCCCCAGCAGACACGCAGTAAACTGAAGACAGTCACAGGCAGCCCAAATATAGTATTTTTTTCCAATTTTTGGGAAAAAGCCTACTGCCTATATAGCCTGTATATGGATTTCCCTGTTGGAGGATGACTGTGGTTATTGAAAGCGCAGTGCAGCCAGAAAAAATTATGCGCAAGGCTGGGTATTAATGAGCGACTACTACCCCCAGCAGACACGCAGTAAACTGTAGACGGTCACAGGCTTAGCTGGGTAATAATGAGCGACTACTACCCCCAGCACACACACAGTAAACTGAAGACTGTCACAGGCAGCCCAAATATAGTATTTTTTTCAATTTTTGGGAAAAAGCCCACTGCCTATATAGCCTGTATATGGATTTCCCTGTTGGAGGATGACTGTGGTTATTGAAAGCACAGTGCAGCCAGAAAAAATTATGCGCAAGGCTGCAGTAACACCTAGCTGGGTATTAATGAGCGACTACTACCCCCAGCAGACACGCAGTAAACTGAACACGGTCACAGGCAGCCCAAAGATTTTTTTTTCCAATTTTCTTGAAAAAGCCCACTGCTTATATAGCCAGTATATCTCTTTCCCTGTACCACTGTCCCTGCCTCACCAGTACTGCCCCTATACTCAGTAAAATGACTGCAGACTGAGGACGCTATGGTCTGCACGCCCGATATCCGAAAAAAAAAAAAATGTGCAAAACTGCTAAAAGCAGCCTCAACAGTACTGCACACGGTCAGATGTCGCCCTAAGAAGGACCGTTGGGGTTCTTGAAGACGAAGATAACAGCCTAACACTCTCCCTCTAGCAGCTACAACAAGACGGCACTTTCCCTAATGTCTCTCAGCGTGCATCTGTGGCGAGCCGCGGCCGGCCCCAGTTTATATACTCGGGTGTCACCTGATCTCCCCAGCCACTCACTGCAGGGGGGTGGGATAGGGCTGGAACTTCACAGGAGGAAGTTGTAATGCCTTCCCTGTGTTTGTATTGGCCAGAAAACGGCCCAAAATTTTCTGGGAAGAAAATGGAAGTGACTCGAACACCGCGTGGTGCTCGTCTCGAGTACCCTAATACTCGAACGAGCATCAAGCTCGGACAAGTACGCTCGCTCATCTCTATTTGAGATCTTTGGTTTTCCCAAAAAATTATATCTAAGAAAGGTCACTTGGTATTTAAGAGATTGAGCGCTGCATTGATTGGCTGAGCAGCACTCGAGAACCAATCAGAGCCATCACATCTTGGAGGTGGGATTTATAAATCCTGTAACCAGAAAGTGATCTTCTGTGGGCGGCAGAGGACTGCAAGAAGCGCATCGAAACTCTGGAGAGGGGACCTGGACCGAGCCTGCTAGGTAATGTATTCCTTTTTTTATGTAATGCAGCTAGGGCTTATTTTCAGGGTAGGTTATCGCTAATGTTATGCCACTGATGTAATCATGGTGAAAATACACGTCATGTAATGGGAAGCAACGCTGGTGATATAAGCGAGCTACGACCTCCACATTTTTTTACCTAATTTTCCTTTAAGATTAGACGATATTGAGGTATCACATGACTTCCTTAGCTATATATAACCACTAAGAATGTTAGGTAAGAGGTAGTTTTGACGCTCATTTAACTTTTTGAATATAGTCCAATAGGTGATGTATTTGAGGGTCATGTTCCTCAGTACTTAAATGGCAAGTGTATCATAGAGTATAAGCACCTAAAGGGAGATCACAATTCAGTAGTATAACATGGAAAAGTAACATCTTTATTGACATAAATGTAACTAAAAACTATAAAACTGCATAGTTATGATGACAACCAATAGAAGGACAGTTAATTAGTATATTGGACACGGTTCGCTCAGTAAAGAATGGTTTTTGTTTGTTAGCTGGAAACGGGCCGAATTTTCACTATGGCAAATGCACACGTTCCAAACTCCAACCAATTTTTGGCTCTAGAGGGCATCCTATCAGATCTAGCCGAGGGTGCCATGTTGGTGGAAGGAGACTTTAACCTTGCCATTGATCGTATCTCTTGGGTTTTCCTCATTTAGCTTTCTCTTAACTTAGGCAAGTCAAGCGTCTCCTTCACTCACACAAGCTAAATCGATGTGTGGCGTTCTGTACATTGTAATGACAGGGACTATACCTATTACTCTCCAGTCCATGATGTCTATTTGAGAATTATTATTTTTTATTAGACATGCAGGGGTACCACTGATCCACAATAGATCCAATTATCTTTGCGGATCATGTTGCACGCCTTACTGACCACCTCCATGACTTTACCTAGAGAATGGAGTTGGCATTCAAATGAGTCTTTGTTACAGGATGTTGTGAATTAGTCAGGCTATTCACTTGGACATACTTCTCTTCCAGCGTTGGCTGCACAGAAATGTGTCATTCGGGGTCCAATTGTAACCATGGGACGCAGCTTAAAAAAAGAGATCATATAAGATAGTGGCCTTTAGATCAGAAATAGAAACCATGGAGGGGTCACAAACGTTCACACGCGTTCTCAGTTCAATCTAGGTTACTCATGGCCCGAAACGACTTGAAGAGAAGTTAGACTTTAGAACCAAGTCCCTCTTGGTTAGAGGGAGACGTCACTTTTTCGAATTTGGGAATAAGTGTATTAGGACAATTGTTAAGGGAATAGTAGATCCATAATTTTGTGCCTGTAATTTCCTCAAGAACCGGCTGCATCACTAACAATCCTGATAAGGTCACAGCTGAATTTGACCAATAATACCAGGAACTACATAATCTCGGTCCTTCTTCAGGGTCGCCCACTACATTCAATTTCAGCTCACATATCCAGTGATAGCTCGTTGAATCAGGTCTCCCGATAGTCTCCTTGGAAATATCAAACTCTCTGGACAAGCCTATCTCTAGGGAGGCGTTATTCCTTGCCCGGCATTCCAGGCAACCGTGCAAGCTGGCGGCCCAGACCCACAATTTCCCACAGTCCACACCCTTTTCAAATCTGGTGCTCTGTAGAACAGTGTCATGACTCCCATTTTCTATCAGCATCCTGACGGTTCTCAAGAGAAGATTTGATGTCTGTCTTGGACCCTGTCCTGTGGGACCTATGGCGATCCATGCAAACATCCCACTTTCTGGGCTCTCTCCGTCCTCCAAGATGATTTTATAGATTAATGACTCCTTTTGAAAGACCTTGCCTGGGGTCGGGTCTGGCCCACCACTCCTTGTTGGAATTTCACTCTCTCTTGATCTCACCACCTCCAGGTTTCAAACCTCCATTTCTGATCAAAAGAGAGAGTGAGCTTAATATTTTGCTTTCTTTGGCTCAGTTGGACAGGATATTCGAATTCACACACAAAGCCTCAGTCAACAGTAAATACCAGGAAGTGGGATATAAATTGCTCTCACCTTGGTACTATGTACCCTTTAGGCCAGAGTTCCCCAACTCCAGTCCTCAGGGACCGCCAACAGGGCATGTTTTCAGGATTTCCTCAGTGTTGCACAGGTGATGCAATTATTGTCGGTGCCTCAGACATTCCACAGGTGTTCTTACCATAGGATATCCTGAAAACATGACCTGTTGGTGGTCCCTGAGGACTGGAGTTGTGGACCCCTGCTTTAGGCTACATAAAATAGATCCTTCATCATCAATGTGTGTAGGTTAGGGTGAGGAGATGGCACTCTTTCACATATATTCTGGGATTGCCCACATGTGAAAGGCTTTTGGAATGCTGTTCCCACAACCATTTGCAAAATTATCCATCTGCATATCCCCAATTCTCCAGTCATGTTCCTCTTGCATCTTCCTCTTGCAAGTTAATACTCAAGCATTTTATTAATGCAGCTCAGTCTTGTTTTCCGACTCTCTGGAAATCCACCTCATCACCCTCCTAGACCCACTGGATATATAAGATTAAAGATATTGAGTAGATGGAAGGGCTAACTATCTTGTTGCATGGCAGATCTGATTCCAGGTCCAAGGCTTGGGTCCCATGGATTAGCTGTCAATACTTACATTAGTATAGAACCATTGTTGGTTCTGGCTACATCCTACCTTATTTTCCAACCTTTGACAGGAGTGGTCCATGCTGAGGCCTCTAGCTACCCAGTCTACCCCTCTTTTTTCCCCTTCCATCCCTTATATCCTTATTTACTAAAGAGGATAAGTGTTACGTCCAACCAGGACGCACTGGATCTATCACGCGCAGATCTCCCACAAATGCAAATGAATAACAAAACAGGGATAGAACCAAAATCTGGGAAACACTGTACCTGTATAACCAAACACAGGGAAGGGTCCTGTCTGAACGCAGGTCGATCGCCCTGATAAGGACAGCCCTGACCACGTACCTCGGCCCCTAGTTGACCCTACATGGGAAAGCGAAAACACAAGAAAACCAAAACTAGGAATGATAACAAACGCAGTACTTAGCTTGAGAAGCAGCTGGTAACTGAATGCTCCAGAACCAGAGCTCTGAATGCTAGCTCAGCCAGACAGAGACTGACAATAAACCACAGTTCAGCTCAGTATCAGGCCAGGTTAAATAGCCCTAGAATTACCCACAGGTGTGACCAAGCACATCACACCTAATACCACACCCACTAAGCCAGATAATGTAGAAACACATCCTAAGGCTGCATTCACACGAACGTACATCGGCTCGGTTTTCACGCCGAGCCGATATATGTTGTCTCTCTCTGGAGGGGGGGAGGATGGAAGAGCCAGGAGCAGGAACTGAGGAATTTAGCCCCGCCCCCATCCCGCCTCCTTTCCTCCTTTCATTGCAAATAGTGCAGAGGGGCGGAGAGGGGGCAGGAGCTCAGTTCCTGCTCCTGGCTCTTCCATCCCCCCCCCTGCAGAGAGGGGGGGGGAGGATGGAAGAGCCAGGAGCAGGAACTGAGGAATTTAGCCCCGCCCTCATCCCACCTCCTTTCATTGCAAATAGTGCAGAGGGGCGGAGAGGGGGCGGGAGCTCAGTTCCTGCTCCTGGCTCTTCCATCCTCCCCCCCTGCAGAGAGAGACAAGGTATATCGGCTCAGCATGAAAACCGAGCCGATATACGTTCCTGTAAATGCAGCCTTAACCAGCACCAGACTATCAGCAAGGCAGCAATTCCAGAGACGCCACAACACTAAGTTACATTGCGGTAGTGACTTTTGGAGCTGCAGAATTCTGAAGTACACTCATTGTCAAAAGAAATCAAACACTTAGAAGGAGTTGTGAAAATTGAACCAAACTTTCTCTGTGCGATTGTAATGTTGACATAAGTAAGTGATTACAATATCAGAGCAAAATGATAATTTATTGCGGAAAACTGAAGACCTGTAGGCAGGCTCTAGTACCTTGTTGTACTGCCTCTGGCTTGGGTGCAAGATAGGATACAGGCAGGCATGGAGGCTCTAGTACCGTTGGAACGCCTCTAGCTTGGGTGCAAGATGCGATACAGGCAGGCATAGAGGCATACAGGTTCTGTATGGTATCCTATGGCATATTAGTCCACATTTGCTGTAACTGAGACTCTATATCA
This sequence comes from Eleutherodactylus coqui, assembly GCF_035609145.1. Lineage (NCBI taxonomy): Eukaryota > Metazoa > Chordata > Amphibia > Anura > Eleutherodactylidae > Eleutherodactylus > Eleutherodactylus coqui. The sequence goes on along the minus strand of NC_089839.1, from coordinate 152,334,688 downwards.
TGCAAACTCGTAGGCTGTCGAGGTTGGTGTCCCAGCTGGTCTGATGCATACTCTATTGACAGTAAATCTGGTGTGACAATGTTGTGGAGACATTCCTGTGACACCCTTGCTGTGTGCGGCCGAGAATTATCCTGCTGTAAGATGCCTCTTGGAAGCCAACATGAGAGGAACACGTGACTGCAGGATGTCCTGAACTTATCACTGAGCTGTCATTGTCCCTCACACTGACTGTTGTACGCGATGGCCCTCCAGAGCACCACGCCAGCAATAGGTGCAGTGTGCAGCTTCACAGCAAAGGCGCTCACCCCTAGGTCTCCAGACAGGAGCACGGCCATTGTCAGTGTCCAAACGAAACCTGGATACATCGCTGAAGACAACCCGCTTTCACTTCGTAGCAGTCGTTTCTTTGTTCACAACAGCAGTGCAAACGGAGGTGACGGTGGGTGGGTGTCAAAGGCCGTACATGTAATGGGCAGCTTGAAACCAAATTCCTATAGCCAAGTGCCTGGAAATGGTTCTGACAGACACAGCGGTGTAATGATGGTGTCACCTGTCTCTGGATGATGGACAACAAAACAGATGAAGCTGCTCGTGCTGGTCAGGCAATCAGACGATCCTCTGTACTGGTGGTCTGTCGAAGGCATCTTGAGCCTGGTCGCCTTGTGTGTCCTCACGTATCCACTGGTCCAAACACCTCCTAACAGTCCGTGCAGAAAGCCCCAGGTAACGGGCAATTCTTCGATACAACCAATAATGCTCCCCCTCTCAAACTCTGGTCATGGGGTGAAATCTCCTCTCTGTGTCATAGAGGCGTCTAGTGGTCAACAAGCTCTACACAAGCCTAAAGCCTCCTGCACACGACAGGGTCGGATCTGGCATGCGGGATTCCGCAGCAGGATCAGACCCTGTGCCCGGTCGGTGACCCCATTCACCTGTCCAGATTCTTATTCTTCTGTACTTCGGGAGCACCGGTGCTCATGCGCAGTACAAATAAAGCCGCACCGTTGCTAGGCGATGGCGCGGATCCCGCAACCCTTCTGTAGTGCTCACTGCTGAAGGGACGCGGGGTGGACGGCTTCCATTGACTTCAATAGAAGCCATCGGTGCGGAAAACCACACAGAATGGAGCATGCTGCGATTTTTTTGCCATGAGCGGAAATTTCCGCTCGTGTGCAGGAAGCAGTGGGTCTCCATAGGAGGCTATGGGCGGTATTTGCTGCGGAATTCAGGTGTAGACGCTGGCCCCGGATTCTAAAAATCAAATCTGCCTGTGTGCAGGAGCCGTAAGAAGAGGTCACTACACACAAGGAGCCTCTGAGAGCCTTTTATACAACAAGGGTGGAACCACTATTATGGCCTCTGGTGGCAAGACCGCTCATCTAATCACACCACAACTCATCATTTATATATCTGCCCGAGCTGTAACTGCATGCCGAATTTTGCAGCAAAACGACAACTTCTTCTGGGGAACGGATTTTCACACACGATAACTGATTGATAGAAATATGGTCAGATATTGCACGCGTAAATGGCCAATGGATTTAAATAATTTAATTCACATGGGCGATTTTTTAAAGATGAAAAGAGTTGCTACGTGTCCCATTTCTGGGCGATTTTGAATAAATAAATAAACCACCTATTATTTTCACTGGGAGTTGTTTAAAAAACAAAAAAAACAACCATTGCATTGCACTCGCATGTTGATGCGATTTTTAAATTATTTTTACTACTGAAACATACGATTTTCATGCGTGTACAAATTGCATATTGGTGAGATGCCTTTTTTTGCAAAACACATCGCACTCGCAGCAGTAATCCTAAGAATGCCAGTGCGATATCTCAGACTAAGGTTGGATTCACACGAACGTATATCGGCTCGGTTTTCACGCCGAGCCAATATACGTCTTCCTCATCTGCAGGGGGGGGGGGGGATGGAAGAGCCAGGAGCAGGAACTGAGCTCCCGCCCCCTCTCTGCCCCATTTGCAATGAAAGGAGGCGGGACGGGGCGGGGCTAAGTTCCGCAAATTAGCCCTACCCCGTCCCTCCTCATTGCAAATAGTGCAGAGGGGTGGAGAGGAGGCAGAGAGGGGGCGTGAGCTCAGTTCCTGCTCCTGGCTGTTCCATCCTCCCCCCTGCAGATGAGGACGACGTATATCGGCTTGGCGTGAAAACCGAGCCGATATACGTTCGTCTGAATCCATGCCTAAGGCTAATTTCACACAAATGTACTTGCAGAGGCATTTCGCATGTGTAAACGCAACCAAGCGATGCCTTCCATTTCAATAGATTCATTCAGATGAATGTTTTTTCCGCCCCAACTATTTGGCGGTGAAAAGATAGGTTTTGCCCTATCTTTTTATGTGTTACGCAGACAGCTGCCATAGACTTATATGGCAGCTGATAAAATGGAGGGGGAGGGAGTTACCCTGCGTACAATGGAGGAAAAAGAAGACAGCTTGCCGTAATTAGGTATTTAATTGCCATTTAATGCTTCTTGCCATCTCCTCCCCTCACTCATGCGAATATACATTCCATATGGACGATTATATTAACGCATACGTTCGTGTGAATAAGCCGTCAGGCTGTATTTACACGGCCAATAGCGAGTCCCCATGAGATTCTCAGGCGTGACTCATATCATACAGAACACGGACACCGCGTTAGTGTTCTATGCCATGTGCATCTGCATGTTCTGTTCTCATGCGAGACTCGCGTGAAAATAAAACACGATGCAAGAGAAAAATTGGCCATGTAAATTCAGCCCAAGGCTACATTCTCACGGCTGAGTGCGATATCACGCTCGTAAATATGCGATGTACCAGCGGATGCGTGGCGCTATTCTATCAAAAACGCCTCACATCACTTCTGTGAAGTAGCGATCCTCCAGTGCAGCTTTCAGCGACGTCGGAGGATCAGCAAGTGTTTTCCGTCTCACGCAGTGTGAGGAGTTTTCCAGTGCCATTGAAACAATGGGCAAAGTGTTCCGAGGAATGCGGAAAGATAGCATTGCTAGGTTCATGTGTGAAGGAAGCCTAAGGCTGCATACACATGAGCACAAAACGCGCTCCAATATGAACTCTATTCTTTTGAAAGGAGTCATACACATGCGATGCTGTGGGGTAAATAGTCGTGGCATATTTTGTAGCGTCCTCAGAAAGCATCGCCCATTGTTTTCAATTGGACAGGCAAACACATGGCACGGCCTCTGATGTGTACGCAAGCTTCCCATTTAAACACTCCCGATCTGCTAAAGCATGAGAGGGCTGGAATTTCACCGAAGCAAGGCAATTTTGCCTGGAAATTTACCTCACATCAATGGGTAAAACGCACGATGACAAACTAGTTTCACCTGTGTACAACTAGCAGCAAGGTGGTGAACCTCTCTGCTGGAACACACGCCGACGGATGCTCACCCTGGTAGTGATTACCGACCGGGGTGTCACCGCTTCCCGACCGGTAATCCCTGGTGCACTCACCAATGTCACCCGGGATCCTCCTCCCCTGACCTTTCCTCCTTGGTTCTGCTCGATGAGAGGAGAAGGCAGGAGGCATCTGGGCGCATACACCGATGTCCGCTGTAGTGCCAAGCTGAGGAGCAGTGGCGCTTAGACTACAAGAAAGAGGTAAGTATATAGGTCTCAGGGGTGGTACTATTACTCCTGGGGCTACAGTTGGGGGTGGTCACTGTTACTACTGGGGTCTATATAGGAGACACTATTAGTAATGGTGTCTCCGGTATCAGCCCCAGTAGTAATAGTATAAGTACTGAGGCCACTGTGGGATGTCACTATTACTACTGAGGCCGCTGTGGGATGTTACTATTAGTACTGGGGCCACTGTGGGATGTCACTATTAGTACTGGGGCCACTGTGGGATGTCACTATTAGTACTGGGGCCACTGTGGGATGTCACTGTTAGTACTGGGGCCACTGTGGGATGTCACTGTTACTAGTGGGGCCCCTGTGGAATGTCACTGTTACTAGTGGGGCCCCTGTGGGATGTCACTGTTACTACTGGGGCCCCTGTGGGATGTCACTGTTGCTACTGGGGTTTATATAGGAGACACTATTAGTAATGGTGTCTCCTGTATCAGCCCCAGTAGTAATAGTATAAGTACTGAGGCCACTGTGGGATGTCACTATTACTACTGAGGCCGCTGTGGGATGTCACTATTACTACTGGGGCCCCTGTGGGATGTCACTATTACTACTGGGGCCCCTGTGGGATGTCACTGTTACTACTGGGGCCCCTGTGGGATGTCACTGTTACTACTGGGGTCTATATAGGAGACACTATTAGTAATGGTGTCTCCTGTATCAGCCCCAGTAGTAATAGTATAAGTACTGAGGCCACTGTGGGATGTCACTATTACTACTGGGGCCACTGTGGGATGTCACTATTACTACTGGGGCCGCTGTGGGATGTCACTATTACTACTGGGGCCGCTGTGGGATGTCACTATTACTACTGGGGCCGCTGTGGGATGTCACTATTACTACTGAGGCCGCTGTGGGGTGTCACTATTACTACTGAGGCCACTGTGGGATGTCACTATTACTACTGAGGCCGCTGTGGGGTGTCACTATTACTACTGAGGCCGCTGTGGGGTGTCACTATTACTACTGGGGCCGCAGTGGCGTGTCACTGTTACTACTGGGGCCACTGTGGCGTGTCACTGTTACTACTGGGGCCACTGTGGCGTGTCACTGTTACTACTGAGGCCACTGTGGCGTGTCACTGTTACTACTGGGGCCACTGTGGGGTGTCACTGTTACTACTGGGGCCACTGTGGGGTGTCACTGTTACTACTGGGGCCACTGTGGGGTGTCACTGTTACTACTGGGGCCACTGTGGGGTGTCACTGTTACTACTGGGGCCACTGTGGGGTGTCACTGTTACTACTGGGGCCACTGTGGGGTGTCACTGTTACTACTGGGGCCACTGTGGGGTGTCACTGTTACTACTGGGGCCACTGTGGGGTGTCACTGTTACTACTGGGGCCACTGTGGGGTGTCACTGTTACTACTGGGGCCACTGTGGGGTGTCACTGTTACTACTGGGGCCACTGTGGGGTCTCACTGTTACTACTGAGGCCACTGTGGCGTGTCACTGTTACTACTGGGGCCACTGTGGCGTGTCACTGTTACTACTGGGGCCACTGTGGCGTGTCACTGTTACTACTGGGGCCACTGTGGCGTGTCACTATTAATACTACACTGTGGCTGTGGGTCGGATGTCTCCATTGACATCAATGGAGGCCGTCCACATGGATTACACCGCAAAATAGAGCTTGCTGCGAGTTCTTTTACTGATTGAGAAATCCGCAATTCAAATTTGCTCGTGTGAACCTGGTCTTAGCCATCCGGTGTCCGTGTTCTGTTGCACCCCAGTCTACCATGTAACCAGGGCCCAAGAAGATCTAGAACACGTCTGTTCTAGCCATCATGTACCACCCAGCTGTGTCTGGCCTGCACGGACAACCTCTGCCAGCTGCTCACAGCTGTACACTCAAAGTCTGGCCCACACGGACAGCCCCCGCCAGCCACTCACACTGTACACCCAGAGTCTGGCTCGCATGGACAGCCCCGCAGCTGCTCACTGCTGTACGGCAGAGCCTAGCCTGCACTGACAACCTCTGCCAGCCGCTCACAGCTGTACGCCCGGAGACTGGCCCGCATGGACAGCCCCCACCGGCTGCTCACAGCTGTGTGCCTGGAGTCTGGCTCGCAAGGACAGCCCCCGCTGGCCGCTCAGCTGCATGCCTGGCCCGCACAGACAATCTCTGCCAGCCGTTCACAGCTGTATGCCCTACACAGGCCCGCACGGAAAGCCCACGCCAGACGCTCACAGCTGTATGCCCGGAGCCCGGCCCGCACGGACAGCCCCCGCCGGCGATAACTCTCCGTCACACACAGGTTTTCTCAGACATTGGAGAACCTTTTGTCTTCCTTATTGACAAGCAGAGCGGGAGATAAACATTGCAGCCGTCCAATCAGAGCGCTCCGTACAGTCACGCTGACCAATCAGACGGCCGTGTGTTCCCACTTGCTGGCAGTCAGCGTGGTGACGCCGGGACGTGCGCGGCTCCGTTTGTCTCCTCCATGATGGCGGGAAGCTGGAGGAGCGCAGCGGAGTGAAGCCGGCACACAGAGCACCGAGGTGGGAGAAGGTCTGCTGCATTACTGCCTCTTTGTAGCTGTGGTGGGAGGCGGGAGCAGCTTGTCAGCCGGAAGATGGCGGGATGCACCAGTGGTACTACTGACCCATGAGGCAATAAGCCTGCTGGTCCCTGGGGGTCTGCCGGCTGCAGAAGCTGCCATGTCTGTCGTAACAAGGGAGCTGAGGACCCACCAGTGGCGGGATGAACAGTAAGGCCTTCTTCCCACGAGCGTGACGGGGTCCGCCGCGTAATATTACGCAGTGAAGCCCGTCACGGCGCCCCCCAGAGCCCCTATACTTACCTGCGGGAGATAGCGTGAAATCGCTTCCCCGCCCACCACCGCCGCGTCACCGCCCACCACCGCCGCGTGGCCGGCCGTGTCACGTGCCGCGGCCGGCCGCGTCATTTGGCGTCATATGACGCGCGGCGGTGGGCGGGAAAGCGTTTTTTCACGCTATCTCCCGCTGGTTACAGCGGGAGATAGCGTGAACGGACGGCTTCCATTGACTGCAATGGAAGCCGTCAGTGCGTACAGCCCGTCCTCACCCGCAGCAAATAGAGCATGCTGCGGGTGAGGACGGGAGAAATCGTGGTGCGTAATTCCGTGCTGGAATTACGCATCGTGAGCATTGTGCTATTAGGTTCAATAGAACCTAATAGCTGCGGGCAACGCAGAGGATTTTCGCCGCGAATTACGCGGCGGAAATCCGTTCGTGGGAAGGAGGCCTTAACAGAAGTCTGCGTGATTCGCAAGCATGGGCATTCTCTGCCGGCAAAGCGTATGGCTGTAAAATGTGCGAAGCACTGCGGAGAGGACCAGAGCGGTTTACGCATACGGCCGTGGGCATCAGCCCTCAGGCTGGCTTCACACTTGGGAGAAAATTGTGATTTTTGAGCGGTGCGAGAGTGAAAACAGAATTTTTAAGCCAATGATTTCATTCCCATTTGTGATGTTTTTGCTCATGTGATGTGGAGTGTAAAAATCACAGCATGTCCCATCTTTCCCTATGGAGCCTCCTTGGGCATGAGAAAGACATGCGTGGCAGCGATGCAAGATTATTCTCCGAAAAAACATTGCTGATGTTCAAAAGTCGCAGAAACAAAGATGCAATTTTCTTACCCCCCTCCCCCCACGGTAAAATCGCGCTCACCAGTGTGAAGGAACCCCTAAATGGGATTTTCTGAGATTTTTATTCCAAATTTTCCAGAAATGCATAAAATAAAGCAAAACAAAACCTTCATCTATTGCCAATCCATTTATCATTCACATGCCCACAGCAGCGAGTCATTGATTACTGCTGATTTAAATATGCTGTCACTGCAGATCCCCTCCCTGCTTGAGGCCCATTTAGACGCAATGATCGCTTAAAATTTAACAGTGTAGAAAGTGAGTGATAATCGTTACATGTAAACGCGCGCCCATTCGTGCACTTCTCGTTAGTCATTCGTTCATCGTTTTCTTTCAGTCCGCTTAAAAGGCATAGTTTTGGTAGTTCGCTTACTCTTTTTCTGACCTAATACAACAGCGCTATCTGCTGGCTAAAGCCAGTACTGCATGAGGTGACACATTGGATAGGCTCCGGCAGCAGAGAGGCTGGCAATATACAGTAACAGAACCCCAACGGACGTCTTCCAACATCGGAGCTGTACAGCCTTAAATCATAATGTCTTCAGAGGTCAGACAGTGGATTGGAAAGGATTAATTCTGCACAGTATAGACTACCGCTGCAGATTTCCTTTCATATACAAAGTATGTATTTTTGGATGATGATTTTGCTGTGATCTGTGCAGATTCCACTTCAGATCCACAGTGGAATCCATCGTGTGAGCGCAGTCCAAGAGGTTGGCTCTGGCTTCTCCCACCTTCTGTCTTAAGTTTTGTAGCCTTGTTACACATCCTTAGAGCTGCATATATATTGATATGAAATCTTCTGTTTGCTGCAGACCATTAACAAGATTTTTCTCTTGCAGGTTGTCCGCACTTAAGATTTATTTTAGACACTTGTCATCGTTTGCAGGATGAGAAGGCTTGATGATGGCGTACAGTGATAGAGGTAGGAATGGATTAGTAATGTCCAATTTTCGCTAGTTTTTTTTTTCCCCTCAGGTTACTATTGCTTCCCTTTCAAAATTTGCCTGCATTGTCGCTCCCAGCCATCCTCTGGACAGGGATCTGCTGCATTCATAGTAATGGGACTGGCTGCAGCTCCCTGCACAACAAGTGGCTGGGAGTGACACTGCACATTAAGGTGGGGTCCACACACAGCCGAATTTACAGTAGTAGCAAAGTGGACGAGATTTTAAAAAGCTTGTCCACAAGCTGCAGAAATAACCCGCACAAAACCAGTGATGAAATTGACATGTGCTGCGCAAATAATTTCTGCAGCATGTAAATTTTATTGACGTGTGTTTATCACTGCAAAACCTTTTTGCTAATTTTTGTAGTTAAACACTTTATTTTTTCCCTTTGAACGCCTTAAGGATGCAGCCTGTTTTGTTTTTCATTTTCGGTTTTTCCTCCCCCCTTTATAAAATCATAACTCTTATGTATCCAGTGACATAGATGTCTGAGGGCTTGTTTTTTTTGTTGGACGAGTTGTATTTTTTAATGGTACCATATAATGTACTGAAAGCTTAACAAAATAGACGGAAATGGGAGGGAAAAAAACAAAATTCCACCATTTGGGTGCGTCTTGTTTCTACATCATCAAACTGCAACAAAAAATGACACGATGACTTTATTCTATGGGTCAGTCTGATTACTACGATACCAAATGAATATGTTTTTTTTTTTTTCAAAGATATTTAATTTTTTAAAATTATTTTCTGCCAACATCTTCTGACAGCCATAACTTTTTTATTTTTCCGTTGACATAGTTGTGTGAAGGCTCATTTTCTTGAGACGTCTTAGTTTCTACTGCTACCATTTTGGAGTGCATATGACTTTTTGATCACTTTTTATTACGTTTTTTTCTCGAAGACGGTGAAAAAAAAGTGCAATTCTGGCATTCTTATATATATATATTCTGACTACGTTCTCCTTGCACTGTAAGTAACGCATTACTTTGATAGATTGGACTGTTACAGCGATGACAATCGCATGGCAACATGCTGTCTTCTCACGGGGGGCCGTACGGGACCACCGAACAGTAATCGGGATTTAAAGGGTTAACAGTTCTGATGAGCAGTGTGACTTATCAGAGCTGTTGCGGGTGTAAGAAACAACAGGCACCCTTGTTGTAAGGAGCAGGATTGACCCCCCCCCCCCTCCATACCCCTCCACACATACCCCTATCCTCTAGGACGTAACTCTACATCCTGTGAAGTTAAGGGGTTAAAGTACTTGATAACAAAAAGCATTAACATTAAACGTATGAAAACATACCGCCATAAGGTTACATTAGCTTTTCTTTTTTCTGTTAACTGTAATATAAAAAAAAGTTTCCATACTTTATTTTTTTTTTTTTAGGACAGAAACCCATAGTACGCTAAGCTTTTCTATCTCACAAAAAAGTGCACAAATAAAAGGATATCAAACAGTTGAAAGCTTGCACTTTTGAACTACAATTCAGATTATACCTAATAAGTCTGCGAAGCAATATGTTTTTAATACTTTTTTTTTTGCATTAAAATGTTTAAAGGGGTTGTCCCGCGAAACAAAGTTGGGGTATACACTTCTGTATGGCCATATTAATGCACTTTGTAATGTACATTGTGCATTAATTATGAGCCATACAGAAGTTATTCACTTACCTGCTCCGTTGCTAGCGTCCCCGTCTCCATGATGCCGTCTAATTTTCAGCGTCTAATCGCCCGATTAGACGCGCTTGCGCAGTCCGGTCTCCCCGTGTTGAATGGGGCTGCTCGTGCTGGAGCGCTGCTCCTCGTAGCTCCGCCCAGTCACGTGTGCCGATTCCAGCCAATCAGGAGGCTGGAATCGGCAATGGACCGCACAGAAGACCTGCGGTCCACCGAGGGTGAAGATCCCGGCGGCCATCTTCGCAAGGTAAGTAACAAGTCACCGGAGCGCGGGGATTCGGGTAAGTACTATCCGTTTGTTTTTTTTCAACACATGCATCAGGTTTGTCTCGCGCCGAACGGGGGGGCTATTAAAAAAAAAAAAAAACCCCCGTTTCGGTGCGGGACAACCCCTTTAACTTGATAAATGGTAAATCCTATTGTGAACGGCTGCTAACTCTTTAACGCAGTCTTTTCTGATGAAAGTCCCTTAAACTTTGTAGCAATAAGAGTTCATCTCAGATAATAAATGATACATTCTTATACTTGCAGCCATAAAATCTGTACAAGTGAATCGCCTGTATTTATTATGTTCATGTTTTTGATGTTTATTTTGTACACTTTCTTCCCCCATTAGACAGCTTAGATATAGAGCGTGGGATGGATGATGTGGGCTTGGCAGCGGGTAGAAGCCAGCGTGAGAAAAAGCGTTCCTATAAAGACTTACTTCGTGAGGAAGAGGAGATTGCAGAGCAAGTCCGCAAATCTTCAAAAAAGAGAGCAAAGGTGAGAGGTTTGTTTTTTTTAAAGCAAGGGTGTATAAAACCATTTTAAAAGGATGTTTACACGAAAGTCTGCGGAATGCAAGCATTTTTTTTACTCCAGTTTTTTATAGTGGGAAAAAAAAGCCACAGCCTGTCGTGGTGGAAGCAGCTTTTTCTTGATTTTGCATTCCTTTGTCATTATTTTGAAGATTAACTTTATTATTTTGAAGATTTCATAATCAGCTATGTATTTGTTTATCCATCCTTGCACATTCATTTCTCCCCTCCAGAAAACATTTTCACATGTTACAAACGCTGTCATATATTAAAAACATTGTCTTTTTTTTAACTTTTCACATTCTTGTGATTTGTGTGTAAAAAAAAAACAAAAAAAACCTGACGTGATATGAACTTTTGAAGGTCCTTTTCGGAATCGGTGAAAAAAATCCATTCCGATACACCTCTTTTTTAAAAACAACAGACAAAAGTTGCAAAATTGCAGTTCAGTATAATATAGGAATTTTTTTTCATCTACGTTCTGAAAACCTTTTACTGTGCCCGGTTTAGAAAAATAAAAATCTTTCAATTATATTTAGTCTTTAAAAAGTTTTTCCTGCTGCCAGTCCTCTATTTACAAAGGCGGGTAGTGACTTGACCTCCATGGTGGTAAATCACAGCACAGCACTGTCACATTGTATCCTCAGCACCCCGTTGTATTTGGCCACAGCCATGTAGGAACAGTCTATACCTTAGGGCTCTTTCATACGAGCGCATAAACAGCGCATTTTCACGGGCGAACAATATACGCGACCATCTGTGGCATTGCAATGCAGTTGCTCACGTGGGCGATCATACATCACGCAAAACCGTGAA